>NC_134644.1:164466381-164770908 GCF_030463565.1 Pelecanus crispus | reverse complement strand
TGTTACTTCTTCTTGGAATTTCTTTTGCAGTGAAGAATAAGTTCCCTCCAGAACAAAGCCTGGGTGTGCCTGTGGGTCTCCACAGTTCACAGGAGGGACTCTGCCTGGATGGGACTGAACAAGTTTGGCTCCTTCCCCGTCCTGTCCTCCAGATTGTCCCAGAAAGCTTTGCATGTTCATTCCTGCTCTTATGCAGCACCCCGGGGCATACAATGCACACCCTCTGAAACATGCCATAGAACCAGCACTCTAGTGGACTCCAGAAGCCAGTTAAAATGTTCCTCACTGTTTGAATGGAAAAAACATCACAAAAGATAGTGAGAATACAACAACAAAAGAAAACCTCTACTGGCCATAACAACCTAACTTGCTGGGTGGCCGAGCCCAGAGACTTGTGGTGAATGGAGTTAAGTCCAGTTGGTGGCCGGTCACGAGCAGTGTTCCCCAGGGCTCTGTTTTGGGGCCAGTCTTGTTCAATATCTTTAATTAATGATCTGGATGAGGGGATTGAGTGCACCCTCAGTAAGTTTGCAGATGACACCAAGCTGGGTGGGAGTGTCGATCTGCTGGAGGGTAGGATGGCCCTGCAGAGGGACCTGGACAGGCTGGACTGATGGGCCGAGGCCAACTGTATGAGGTTTAACAAGGCCAAGTGCCGGGTCCTGCACTTCGGGCACAACAACCTCATGCAATGTTGCAGGCTTGGGGAAGAGTGGCTGGAAAGCTGCCTGGCCGAAAAGGACCTGGGGGTGCTGGTTGACAGCCCACTGAACATGAGCCAGCAGTGTGCCCAGGTGGCCAAGAAAGCCAACAGCATCCTGGCTTGTATCAGGAATAGTGTGGCCAGCAGGAGCAGGGAGGTGATTGTCCCCCTGTACTCGGCACTGGTGAGGCCGCACCTGGAATACTGTGTCCAGTTTTGGGCCCCTCAGTACAAGAAAGACATTGAGGTGCTGGAGCGTGTTCAGAGAAGGGCAACAAGGCTGGTGAAGGGTCTGGAGCACCGGCCTTATGAGGAGCGGCTGAGGGAACTGGGGTTGTTTAGCCTGGAGAAGAGGAGGCTGAGGGGAGACCTTATCGCTCTCTACAACTCCCTGAAAGGAGGGTGTAGCGAGGTGGGTGTTGGTCTCTTCTCCCATGTAGCTAACGATAGGACAAGAGGAAATGGGCTCAAGCTGCACCAGGGAAGGTTTAGGTTGGATATTAGGAAAAATTTCTTTACGGAAAGGGTAGTCAAGCATTAGAACAGGCTGCCCAGAGAGGTGGTGGAGTCACCATCCCTGGAAGTGTTCAAAAAATAGGTAGACGTGGCAGTTTGTGACATGGTTTAGTGGGCATGGTGGTGTTGGGTTGATGATTGGAATGATGATCTTAGAGGTCCTTTCCAATCTTAATGATTCCTAGTTTTTAGTTTCATTATAAATAATCCAGCCACCAAGCCAGGAGGCATGGGGTTGCTACTCTTCCCTTAATTGGTTTAGTGGTGGACTTGGTAGTGTTAGGTTAATGGTTGGACTGGATGATCTTACAAGGTCTTTTCCAACCTAAACAATTCTATTCTAGTTCAGCATTTTGACTCTTGCAGGGGCACTAGGAGATGCTATACAAGGAACACACCTGGACCCTGTGGCCCATCCACCTCATGCTTCCTCAGCTTCTGCAGCAATACGATTAGGGATATTAGAGGGTACATTCTTGCTGGTTTGTGGCTGTTAATTGACCTGCTGTCCATGAATTTGCCTAACCTCTTTCGAAAGTTTCCAGTGCAGTCTAGCTCCATAACTCTGTGTCCAGAAGGTCACCACACTCTATCTAAAAAAATACTTTCTTTTATCTGTTTTAAAACAATCACGTTCTTATTTTAATGAATGACTCTGTAGTTCTAGTATTGTGGAGGGTGATGAAAAAAGATTCTACATTTACCTTATCCACCCCTTCATGATTTCATAAAACTCCATCATACCCCTCTCCACAGCCTTCTCCCTTCAAACTGAAGCACCCCAGCCCTTCCAGTCTCACTGCCTTACAGGCAGCTGCTCCATCCATTTTGTTATTTCAGTTGCCAACACAACCTCTCTATAACACTTATCCTGCTGATTGGGACTCAGTGCTGGAGCAGATGCACTTAGCAGTCTTGCATTTAACTATGAATTCTACAGCTTTCCATTATCTCATGAAAAGTTCATGTTTTGGCACTAATGCAATCTGTACGATGAAGCATGGCACCTGAGCAGGGGTGGTCAGTGTCAGAGAATGATGAGAAAATCCGCATGGTTAGCATGAATATGCAGAAATACTAAGCAAGTGCCTCGGCTGAAATGTACCTGAATACCTCTGAATTTCTTGAGAGACAACCAAAAGCAGCTCATCAAACTCTGATATCACATTGCTTTCATTGTTGTGAAACTGTGTTGACTTTGCTGGCTTATTCTTCAAATGTATGCCAGTGTAAATGAGAAAGGATTCTGGCCCAGGGCTTATTGCTCCCTGTGGCTTGGCAAAATTACGAGATCTGCTGGAAGTGGAAGGCTGAGGAATGTTACCCAGTTTGTATCCTTCCCTTTGTCAGGTTCTGCAAGGGAAAGAAAAACTCTAAGATTTACAGGAGATATTACAAAAGCAGTAGACCTCAAGAAAACACCTATTTTTGACCTGTACTTTTCTCCTGCATCACCTACCAACAGAAAGATTTAGACAGAAACACTACTGTGCCAGAGATTTGCAAGACACCTTCCTGGAAAACCTCAAGTAAACTACTAAGATATAAATGATAGGAATATGCCAACATTAGAATCATAGAATTATAGAATCGTTTAGGTTGGAAAAGACCTTTAAGATCATCCAGTCCAACCATTAACCTACACTACCAAGTCCACATTAAACCAGTCAAGGGTAGACTAGACTAAACCATGTCCCCAAGTGCCACATCTAACCGTTTTTTGAACACTTCCAGGGATGGGGACTCCACCACCTCTCTGGGAAGCCTGTTCCAATGCTTGACCACCCTTTCCGTGAAGAAATTTTTCCTAATATCCAACCTAAACAATATCCTGACACAGCTTGAGCCCATTTTCTCTTGTCCTATAGTTATCTGCTTGGGAGAAGAGACCAACACCCACCTCACTACAACCTCCTTTCGGGTAGTTGTAGAGAGCGATAAGGTCTCCCCTCAGCCTCCTCTTCTCCAGGCTAAACAACCCCAGTTCCCTCAGCCGCTCCTCATAAGGCCGGTGCTCCAGACACTTCACCAGCCTTGTTGCCCTTCTCTGAACACGCTCCAGCACCTCAATGTCTTTCTTGTAGTGAGGGGCCCAAAACTGGACACAGTATTCCAGGTGCAGCCTCACCAGCGCCGAGTACAGGGGGACAATCACCTCCCTGCTCCTGCTGGCCACACCATTCCTGACACAAGCCAGGATGCTGTTGGCCTTCTTGGCCACTGGGCACACTGCTGGCTCATGTTCAGTGGGCTGTCAACCAGCACCCCCAGGTCCTTTTCGGCCAGGCAGCTTTCCAGCCACTCTTCCCCAAGCCTGCAACATTGCATGGGGTTGTTGTGCCCGAAGTGCAGGACCCGGCACTTGGCCTTGTTAAACCTCATACAGTTGGCCTTGGCCCATCAGTCCAGCCTGTCCAGGTCCCTGTGCAGGGCCATCCTACCCTCCAGCAGATCGACACTCCCACCCAGTTTGGTGTCGTCTGCAAACTTACTGAGGGTGCACTCAATTCCCTCATCCAGATCATTAATTAAAGATATTGAACAAGACTGGCCCCAAAACAGAGCCCTGGGGAACACCGCTCGTGACCGGCTGCCAACTGAACTTAACTCCATTTACCACAACTCTCTGGGCTTAGTCACCCAACCAGTTTTTTTACCCAGCGAAGACTACACCTGTCCAAGCCATGAGCTGCCAGCTTCCCAAGGAGAATATTATGGGAGACGGTGTCAAAAGCTTTGCTGAAGTCCAGGTAAATGACATCCACAGCCTTTCCTTCATCCACCAGGTGGGTCACCAGGTCATAGAAGGAGATCAAGTTGGTCAAGCAGGACCAGACTTTCATGAACCCATGCTGGCTGAGCGTGATCCCCTGGTTGACCTGCACTTGCCTGTTGAGTTCATTCAATATGAACCTCTCCATAATCTTTCCCGGCGCTGAGGTCAGGCTGACAGGCCTGTAGTTCCCCGGATCATCCTTCTGGCCCTTCTTGTAGATGGGCGTCACATTGGCAAGCCTCCAGTCATCAGGGACCTCCCCTGTTAACCAGGACTGCTGATAGATGATGGAAAGTGGCTTGGCAAGCTCCCCTGCCAGCTCCCTCAATACTCTCGGGTGGATCCCATCTGGCCCCATAGACTTGTGAGCATCCAGGTGGCATAGCAGGTCATTAATTGCTTCCTCCTGGACTATGAGGGCTTCATTCTGTTCCCCATCCCTGTCTTCTAGCTCAGGGCGCTGAGTACCCTGGGGATGACTGGTCTGGCTATTAAAGACAGAGGCAAAGAAGGTGTTAAGTACCTCAGCCTTTTCCTCATCCTTAGTGACAATGTTTCCCCCCCCCCATCCAGCAAAGGATGGAGATCCTCCTTGGCTCTCATTTTATGCTGATGTACTTATAAAAGCATTTTTTATTATCTTTTACAGCATTGGCCAGATTAACTTCTTGCTGGGCTTTTGCTTTTCTAATTTCCTCCCTGCAGGACCTAACAAGATCCCTGTACTCTTCCTGAGTTGCCTGCCCCTTCTTCCAAAGGTGGTAGACTCTCCTTTTTTCCCTGAGTCCCCACTAAAGCTCCCTATTCAGGCAGGCTGGTCGTCTTCCCTGCCGGTTGGTCTTACGGCACACGGGGACAGCGCACTCCTGCACCCTTAAGACTTCCTTCTTGAAGAAGTCCCAGCCTTCCTGGACCCCTTTGCCTTTCAGGACTGCCTCCCAAGGGACTTTCCCAACCAGGGTCCTGAAGAGGCCAAAGTCTGCCCTCCGGAAGTCCATGGTAACAGTTTTGCTGCCCCTCCGCTTGGCATTGCCCATTGCATATGGTTATAATTATCTGACCTTAGGGGTTGAGACCTGATTGAAAGCATACACTTTTCCAGGGTGACAGAGGCATACCCAAGGAGTGCAATGAGCTGTGATGGGCCTAAGCAGAGGAGGTAGATTTACCAAAGAGTCAGGCATGACTTTGAGAGAAAAAGGAAGCTTTCGTTTTCAGTCTGCTGGAAGCCTTTGGGTGGGATTGGATCTAATCTAAATCTGATTTCACCATTTCTTCCTAACACTGTTTTGTTCTTTAATCTGGAGCAATAATTAGAAAAATACATATACACATAGCTATGTTTTAAAATGTAGTAAAATACATGAATAACACTTGTATGCATTTTTAAGACTATCAAAAAAAAAAAAAAAAAAAGAAAAAAAGAAAACTTTGCTCTTTCTTCAACTCCTAGAGAGAAGATCCAGGACTTTTGCTTCAAGTGCTACTCAACCACAACAGAGACTGGCCTTCAGAAGAGTCTTTCTGACTCTGTAAATTCTCATCTTGACCCATCATAACAACCTTTATCATCATCATCACCACCAGAACAAGAAGTTATGTCATTATCCGTAACCATAGCAGCAGCAGCAGGAATAAGCAATTGAATTTTCTGGATGAAATGTATCCATCATCAGTTACTGCTAAGTGCTAAAATGTTGCCATAAAGAAAAATTTGGGACAGGAGAACAGGTTTAGATTTTTTATAGCTGCCATGGCTTAGTGAGAGGTGTCTCTTTACTTTCCAAAAACACAATCACGCAGATAGAAACGACATATAAATCTGGTTAACTTTTTACTACCTCAGTCACCTAAGCAGTAAGTAAAAATAAGGTTGTTAGCTATTTCACAGCTAAAAAGCATCAGGAGTGCTGAGTTTTTAAAGTTTTTGTGGTTTCATTTCAGAACTAGTTTTTACATGATTTTTCTGTCTTTCTACTATTTCACTGTCTCTAAAATATAGTTCTAGCAAAGATTAAAAAAAATTGTTTTGTTATCACAGTGAAACTCTCTTAGTGACTGGTTGGAAGAATAGGTACATTCAGCTGAAACATTGCTAAAAATAGGAAATCAAATAGTAATGATCATCTGGTCACTAGCTCAAATTTCTTAATTTCTAGGCAGTGTTTTAAGTAGCCACAGTAACGCAAACAAAAAAAGCATATACTCTCAACACCTCACAGAAGGCCTAAAATATTCACTAATCTTAAAATTCATTTGTCCAGCATTCTTACCAGCAGTCCATCATCCTCCTTCAGGAATGGTACATAGAAGGCTTCTTTAATTAGGCAACAAGGATATTATCAAATGACTTTGGAAAAATGTTGTAGATAAAGGAAGTAACAGAAGATTAACCATTTCAGTTCACCATTAACCAAGATCATAATTTATTAGTCACATATGGCTCTTCTATTGCACTGATAGGGTCTTCCTAGAGACACAGAAGGTATTCCTCTTCAGTCAAACTACACTTACATCAGAAGATCTACCTGAGTAGTCTTCTTTTTTAATCTCACACCTTTAAATATATTAATTTCTTCCTACAGATATAGACATGCAGCTCTTGTTGAATGCAGTTCTTGTATTTTATCATTATGATTCTCAGAGCCTTTTTGAGTGTCCACATAATGCCTGCTGTAAGAGCCACTGCACTGGCACAGTCCATCAGTCCATACAGACATTGTCCTTCTGACAGAAGAGAGGGCTGGGGAGGAATGTCTGAACTGGGAAAGTACATAGCAAGAATGCTCCCACAGGGGGTGCTTAATAATAAAAACTATAGGTATGTTCTCATTTGGCCTCAAGATCTTTCCTCCAGATCTGGCCTGGTGTGGATGGTGTACTCAGGTCAGAGGCATAATTTTGTCCCTGCTTTATGTACTATTAAATATGTATGTAATTAGTGCAGTTAAGAGCATTCGTGGTATAAAGTATATAACATTCATTTCGGAAAATTTTCTGACGTTGTCATATTGTATGTCCACCACCCACTTCACAGTGGAACAGAAACATCTCTTCCCAAAATGTTATTTTGTGGTTCTTGAAGGGAGGGGATTTTGACTTCCACCAGCCTGGTTTGTATTTACATCCTGTGTGGCCATATTTCAAATTGAAAACATATGACACAGCTATTCCATGGCTGAGAATACTTCATTCTCTGTCTACATTATGTCCCATTCCTCAAAGTTCAAATGTAAACTCACAGCTAATCTGCTAATATTTCCACTATAACAGAGATGGTGTTTTATCTACACATCTCTTCCTGTTCCAACTAGTAAAGTATTGTTACTTTTTTACATTAAGACAAACATCAGTGCTGAGGTTAAAGTTATCTCATAAGCATTCACAAAAGAGTAGGACTTTATGTAACTAAAAACTGAAGTCAGCCTGAAGAAACAGATACCCGAGTCTGGATAAAATGCTGACAATCCCCCAAAATAACTAAGTAAAACCCATGAAGGCAAAAGAATACAGAAAGTGGAGGAAGAAGGTAGCATAGTATATGACACTAACCAGCAGATGGTTGACATAGTATATTCCTCTTGTGCTCTTCAAACCATGGTAAACTACACTAAAAACCTAGTTGTCCTTTTAACAAAAGGCTCATCAGACTGAGATGATGTTCTCTGGCTTCCTATTGCCTCTGCTACTGCTGCACTTTGAAGAAGGAGCTGTCCAGCAAGAACATGAAATGGTAACAAAAATAATCAAATAAACATCAAAAGGAATGAGGGAAAGCTTTAAATTACCCACAGACACTATTAAGAGAAGACAAGTGAACATAAGATTATTGCTTTTCCAGGAGAGGTATCTGTATCATGAACCTAACTGCTGAAGATGAAGTGAAGCTATCCTCTGTCTCCCACTCAGAATACTCATATGAGATTTTTTTTTTTTCACATTGACAACAGGTCTACATAAAATTTGTATGAAATGTATGAAATCATACATGTATTTTATTAAATTTCATCACGTATTAAATCATGTCCAATATTGTTTGTTGTCTGGCCGATGATGAAAGGAGCTGCAAAGTTAGTGACTCACTATGGTACCTCTGTGGACACAGAACAGCAATTATGTTACTCGTAGGGTTCTAATTGCTTGTTCATTGTCTTAAAAAATAAATAGACTGTCAGGAGTGCCAGTGTATGTATATATTAAGGGACTGATCAACATGCCATTAAAGTCAAGACAGAGGGGATACATCTCACTACAGTGTGGATTTCTATATCTAAACTTCTGGCCACAAGCTATCTTCATAGTCTATAGAGGGAAGGTCAATAAACTCAAAAGACTTTAAGGTGTAATTTCTCTCATCCTAAAGCAGACAGCAGCTTTTGGTCAGATCAATCACACTTTAAACTCTATTGACCGTAGCAGAGTTGACTTTAATAGGATAACTAGCTCAGACACAAACTTACAGTGTTGATATCAAAAGCTAGATTTTCCACCAGGGGATTTTATGTCATCTGCAACATGTACTGCCAGAAGCTTTGTTTGGCAAAAAGAGGGACAAAGAGATGAAGGAATGAGTCAAAGCAAAAGAAATATTGAGGTAAGAAGCATATATCTTAATTGTTATCTGCTGTTTAATACATTATTTTATTTGGATTGTCTTCTATTTTATCAGCCATTCTTTGACAGGACTTTATGGCTAAGGACTGTATTCTAAGAGGCAAATCTGATGTCAGGGGAACATTTCTAAGGCACAGAATGAAAGGCACAGCAATCAAAGTCAGAGATAGAGACCAGTCTTCAAGACCTTAGAGGCTTCCAGAGCATGTTGCCCACATAAAACCGTATGGGCAGTACTGAAAATGAACATTAGTATAACCTCCTGTTGCTGAATATTTTTTTTCAGCATTGACACTACAGTCATTCCCTTCTCTTCATTTGATTAATCAAAAAGGACAATATTTTCATGCCTGGAATCAGGCCATATTTTTACTGTATGTTTTTATGATATTTACACAGCAGTTGGAATTAGAGAAGATTGTCATTAGAGCTCCATTCCAGCATTCCATCAGATAAACAACAAATTATCTGGGTTGATTAAGTTCACCTTGACAAAGGGGTCAATGTCTGAGGCATCATCTGCTGACAAATTCTTATCCACAGACATCAAGGGGAATATTTGTTAGTAATTAACTTCAACTTGTTTTTAGGATAGGAATTTAAGGGCTTTACTTTGACTTTGTTTTTCAGATCAGACATCTAAATTTCACTGGCTTCTGAAAGAGGCAAACATGCAGAAGGCACAATGTTACTGCAGTGCTTTCCTTGGAATATGATCCGTGGGTTTGTGACCGTTAAACAACCAGCTGTATGGTTCCCTCGAACCACTCGCACAGTTGGTCTAAAATAATACTCCCCCACTCTTATTAGAAAAAAGATAAATAAACAGTCATGGAATTCAAAACATATATCCTTCATGTACCTGAAATAGGTTGGATAATTCCCCTGAACCTTGTTACATTCGTTTAACCAAACAGTAAAGAAATTTACTCATAAAAGAATATACCCATAGTTTCCCAGATCTTAGTATGGCAAAAAAAAAGTTATGTGTTCCCCCTTCAGTGGAGAGGCAGAAAGAAAATTCACATGCATATGCATATGTACACATATACACTCACTCTTACATACTCTTTTTCTGCAGAAGATATTTTGTTTAGACTGAGAGTGAGGACCTGAGCCATACTATAAAAGCATGGTTAGGGATTTCCAAGTTCCTTTGAATGGTCACAATATCTTCTGATTGTCTGTACTAGAGGGAAGATTCATCCTTGAGAATGAAAGGAAACCAGAAAAGAGTTGTGAGGGTGGATTAATCTTAAATTCCATGCTGCTAAAAAATGCATTGGTTATAAAATTGCATAAGTCCATATGCATTCTGAGAACAAGAAACCTGACTTTCTTTCTGTGCTGATTTCTCAGCCCACAAGTAGTTTCCTTAGCAAAAACAGCATATCAAAGAACTCCATTGTAAGTATCTATCAGAACAGACTGTGGGATAACTTTACAATTCGAGCCATCATGGTGCTGTATGTTGGCAGCTGATGGCTCTCGCCATCTTGTAGGAGGCATTCAATACCTTCCCAGACTGTATTGTTAACAGTTTAGTTTCTGTGTGGGAATCTACCAATCATTTGCAACTAACAGAAAAAGGGAATATATTTATATATTGTTTATTTAAGCTGGCATCTGGAGCCTAGCTGGATCTTAAGTCATTCTTATACCTGCTTTCATTGCTGGCCTGAAAGAGATTCAAGCTAAGTGAATTGACTGAAATTAGAGGAAGTCATTTGATCAGACAGGATTAAAGAGGCCTAGGACCCAGTCAACTACCATTATTACCTAGTACCTTGACGCACATAGTGTGCCTAGAGGATGGTTTCAAAGCTTTGTAAAAAACTGGCTTCTGTATCATTCTTAGATTGTTTTCAGCAACAAATATTAGCAGCTCACCATGATCTTTCCTCTTGGCAATATTCAGCTAAATGACTGGCTGGTCTCAGCTTCACTGATGTAAATCCAAGGCAATGTCACTAAACTCAGAGGAGTAAATTCAACTCTGTTGACTTCAGAGCACTTGTATCTGTAAGTCAGGGCATAGATCAGGCACTCCTCACTCTTTTCAGATTTACACTAAGATCACTGAATTCAAATTTGGCCCATAGTTATGTCATCACTTGAAAACCATCCTACCCAGAGAAATTAGATCAGGTTGTTGGTATTGCTTCAGATAATTTTCCTTTCTTGATAAACCTTTTCTTCATACCAGTTTTCTTCTAACGTGTGGACTGCTGAAGGCATTAAATCAGAAGTAAATATAAAGAACAATTTTGGGTAAAATATAGAAGATTGAAAAATACAAAATTCTAAGGACAAAAACCAGAAGGAGAGGGTTTAACACAGTTGACATCTAAGCAAATACGTAAGCAAGTACTGTGTTCAGTCATGGCCCCTGCATGGGAAACAGTGGCCATAATGATTCCAATATGTATAGAAAACACACAAAGGAGGGTTAGGCAAGGGGACCCGCAGACAGCATATCTGAAGGGAAAAGCAATGTAGAAGTAGTAGTGTCTCTAAATTCAGTGCCAAATTTCCAACAGACTTCAGGGTAAGCAAGTCTTATGTCCCATACTTGATGATCACGGATTGTGCAGAACTTAATTTTTCATTATGTCCTCCAACATGGTAATGACAACATCTAAAGGCTTTTAATGTTCTTCTTTAAGGTTGCATAAGCAAATAATAACTTGCTGGAGTTCGGAGAAGTAGCAGTTAGTTTTACCACTTTCAGGTAGTCTTCTTCTGTCACACAGAGAAAGCGGCACAAATCAGTTTCTGTATTAAAAGTGGGTGAATATGTACATCAAACAACAAGGAAATCCACACTATTATTCCCTTTGCTTTGCTGTGAATGAGCCTCAGGAAGCTACCCACTCTGTTGTAAATGTTTTTGCAAGAACCACACAGCTCATCACATCAGAGGAAAAACCCATCTTTGTGTGATGGGTTTGCTACTGCAGCTCATCTGCCTGCATGTTTGATCTGTTACTCTGTTTAATTTTCCTGTCATGGTCTTGCCAGGAATGTACTCACACTGTTCAGAAATTGGTCTCTCCTGGCCTTTTAGAAACATGTGACTCATTTCCTTTCCATGGTGACATCTCTTATCAAAAGTGTAAGCAGAAATAAAGCAGTTATCTTGGTTCATCAATGATTTGAAAATCTGTTAATCGTTTAACCCTGAAAATCTATGCCAAAATATTCAAAATATTCATCCACTTCAGTGGGTTTTTTTTCCCTTTCAACATCTTTGAAAATCAGGCCAATTTGAGAAACTGGACTACTGACAGAAGAGCCCAAATTTGGGTTCCAATTCTTAAAGTTCTGGCCTTTGTTAATTTTATCAGAAAAAAAATCAGGAAAAAAACAATAACAGTGCATTTTGCCCAAGAACTATCTGTAGCTGTATCAGGTAGGTAATGAGAGATATTGTCAACGGATCACTAAGCTGACCTGGTATAATTTCAGCTTAGCTGATTGGCATTTAATAGATTTGATGATCACTTGCTGAAAGCTTGCCATGTTATCTGTGTGCCATGCTGTCCTGTACACAAGGTGCACAAGTATTTCTCAGGTTCACCTTCAAAGAGGAAAAAAAAGGATCTACAAATTCTCTGTGAGAGGCTTAGTGCAATAAATGTGATCCTTGATGCTCTGGTCCCAAGCAACGGCTACAGGCCTACACCCTTACCATGGACAAGGAGACACAAGGGGACTCTGGACAAGTCCTTTGTACTAGAGAGGACAGAATAACATGATGTAGCAACAGTGCTGCTGTTAATATCCTTATCAAGAAGCCTTCATGAAGTCCTTTCTTATCCAACACTTCTACTATGCTCATGATCATAATATTTCTGGTTTTCCCTTCCAGGCATAAGGGAATCCAGAGAGAAATAAAGTAATGCAGAAACTCCTCAGGCTAATTTTTCCTATGCACATGAGAGCGGAATGAGTATGACATCATTTGGGCTGGAAGCTGGGCCAAGAAAAATGCATTTAGACACAGGGATACTCCACACTTCATATTCCCATAGTGGAAGACTTTGATCAGAGTACTCTGCATCTGTGTCCACATTGCTCTCCACACGCACAGGCAGATCAGCTTACCTCTCGCTGTGCTCCTGGTAGCTGACACACATGATCTGAGGTTTCCCCAAAGTGACAGAGAGGATAGAGTAAAGCTGATCAGAACTGTGCTGCCCTGGCTTTGTTTTATTCACGGCTAAAGCATGATGCAGCTTTGTGGGGCTCTTGTTCTGTCCATCTTTTCCCCTGGGGTCCTTTGGTCGTGCCAATCATTTAAAGTGAGGATAAAGGCAGCTATATAAAGGCACAGTAAGGGAGGGGTAGTGTGCCCTCCAGCTACTTTTCCCAGCCGTAGATGATTTTACCCACACATTTTTTCTCCTCTAGGCACGGTGGAATACGCTTTGATTTTCTATCCTTTCTGAACTCATTATCATCTGAAGTCAGTGACATTGGTATAAATTAACACCTGGTCTCTGTTTCTAACGAAGAGAAAACATACTAGGTGGACATTTAGAAAAATCAATTCCCATGATAAAGCCAAGGATATTAAAAAGAGAGAGAGAGAAAGAAACACACAAAGATTACAGAGCACAGCTCTCCCACAGAAGCAGACAGAGTGGCAGCCAGCCATTGTTCCGAAAGGCAGCATCAGCACCAAGAATCAGATGACTAAGCTCCTGATAATGAATGAAATATTTTTACTATGCTGAAAAAATTCTGGCACTGCAGAGGGATTCAGGATAAAGGAAGCAATTTGAAGGGCCTTTCTGAAGGACACCATCAGATACCCTTCTGCTACAAGAAATTCCAGTACCCTGAAGAGAAGCAATGGTTCTGGGGTTTAGCAGGAGTAAAAGGATACAGGCTTAAATTATTGTGGACTTGATGAGAACGTACACGAATAGCATTCTCTGCTAAATGCCATCAGTTTGTTGTGAGAGACATAATGCAGTGCTGGTGGTGGTTCAAGCTGGCTCTGAAAAGGCAGGAGAGCCTGGGTATCCCTGAGTCTTGCAAGCAAACACACAGTTGCAGCATCCTGAAGTGTTACTCCCTGCTGAGCTGCTTACTGTCACCCCTCTGCTGAAAGGTGGGGAACTTCTGCAGAGCTGGAAGGGAACATGGTGCCTACAGATCAGCTGTTGTCATTCACAGTCTGGTAGCTCAGCACAAACCCACTTCATCACAGAACTGGGAAGTGGTAAAATCTCAAAGGAAGATTCACTAGGACTCATCTCCTCATTTGACTGGAGCTTCTTGCTATCACAGCTGCCTTCTGATATCCCGTCCAGAGGTAACGTGGGTATCTGCATTACACTGCTGTGTGATAGATGTACCCTTTATGGTACCCAGTACATCGCATTGCTGGCAGTGTGACCCTATGCTAGGCAAAAAAAGAGGGTGACCAAGTAAAGAGAGTTGAGAGGGGTCATTCATAAGTCAATGTTATGTCTGACAAAGTGCTGTTCTACTATACTGGAATTACAGAAAGATACTTCAGCTCACCCTTGCCAAAATGAAAGACAGAAATATAAAGAAATCAAAAGGTTATGATGCTCATATATGAAGTCATACATATATATATGTATATGCTGAAAAATTAAGGTTGTATATACTCTATGGTAAGAAAATGCTAGCAAAGGAGAAGGTTTTACAATCATAGAATCATAGAATCATAGAATCATAGAATGCTTTGGGTTGAAAGGGACCTTTAGACGTCATCTAGCCCAACCCCCCTGCAGTGAGCAGGGACAGCTTTAACCAGATCAGGTTGCTCAGAGCCCCGTCCAACCTGACCTTGAATGTTGCCAGGGATGGGGCCTCCACTACCTTTCTGGGAAACCTGTGCCAGTGCTTCACCACACTCATTGTAAAACATTTCTTCCTTATATCCAGTCTAAATCTGTCCTCCTTTAGATTAAAACCATTACTCCTTGTCCTGTCACAACAAGCCTTGCTTAAAAAATTGTCCTCATCCTTCCTATAGGCCCTCTTTAAGTACTGAAAGGCCGCAATGAGGTCTCCTCACAGTGTTCTCTTCTCCAGGCTGAACAACCCCAACTCTCTCAGCCTGGCCTCATAGCAGAGGTTCTCCAGCCCTTGGATCATTTTGGTGGCCCTCCTCTGGACCCGCTCCAGCAGGTCCATGTCCTTCTTGTGCTGAGGGCTCCAGAGCTGGACGCAGTACTCCAGGTGGGGTCTCACCAGAGCAGAGCAGAGGGGCAGAATAACCTCCCTCGACCTGCTGGCCACGCTGTTTGTGATGCAGCCCAGGATATGGTTGGCTTTCTGGGCTGCAAGCGCACATTGCCGTCTCATGTCCAGCTTTTCATCCACCAGTGAAATGAGCTTTTAAATGGTCTGTTTTCTTCTGGAAAATAGCTTCTGAGCTAGAACCCCTTCATTAAAATACACAAAATTTCCCCCTTGGTCTTATATATTTCAACTTGTGGGCTAAAAAGTTTGCAATGCTACTGCAAATGAGTGCCTCTTTAAAAACCTATTGAGCTGCATCCTCTAAGAAGAACAGATATAGGCAATATTTTTTAAAACTATCCTTCCCTCCTACAGCCAAGCATGTGGACAGGTTAGGTATCAACCTGGGGTTCTGGAGGCAACAGCACAATTAGGACTGAGTCACCCATATAATTCCACCACAGAGAGGCCTAATTTTCTCCAAAAATCCAACTTAATCAGGACTGGGACTCCAATCCAAGATTTGCACTTGCACCTGCAAACCAGGATATCTGCTTTACTGATTCAGTGAAGTAATTTTAAATAGTGTAAACAAAGTTGGAATCGGGTCTAGAGGTCAAAATTTGTGGTCATTTCCTAGCAATTCTATTCCTTTTTATTCTGAAAACTGTGTAAGTCCAAACAGCATTAGATTTCTTGCATTAAATATCAAACCCAAAGTCCAAGGCTGCAGTGGGGACACGGAATCTACAAAGCCTTCATTAACTGTGCTGTGAAGCTTTGAAGCTCCGCTGTGCAACTATTAGCTGATCTTATTTAACAAACAGTGCTGTAGGCCTATGTGTTGTTTGTGACTGAGCAGGTGATGATTTTCTCTTCACTGCCACCAGTCAAGGACTTTCCACTACCAGGACCCAGGCTCCAGCTCTGGGGTCAGAGGTCCAGGCTGTAGCAGGGGAAAAGGGAAATGTTATCTCGATTGATTTCTAGTTCAAAGAAAGCTTTTTGCTTTCACACTTCAAAAAACACAGACTATCAGATCATCTCACAGCCAGGTTAATAGTGGGGTTTGTTTTATTTCATGGTTAACGTGATTGTTATGTTTAGTGCTTGTCGGAATAGAAAGTGCTCAGATGGCAATTCCCTCTCTGTATTTAAATTCCTTTCCAAATCTATAGCCTGCTAATACTGACAAGATTGTTTTCACTGACTCACAGACTTAAAAAGAAACTCTTGGGTTCAGTTTTTCCTTACAGATGAAAGCAATTGTATACATAAAGCTACTGTATAGTGACGAAGGGTAGTAAAGTTATTTTGCTTACTTTGAAATAAGATGTATTGTAGAGACCAGCTTTAATGCACTGAATAGCACGTGCATCCTGGTTTGGATTGTGAAATCCCATCTTCTGGTGATGGTCATTTGATAAGCAGATGGTGAGAAGTATCCATTTATGCAAAGACAAGGTCAGGCCCCAGGATGTACTAAGCATGACGCTGGTACTGCAAGTATAATAAGGCTCAAGTATACCTGTTGATGACTTCACAGGAAGGGGAGCAGGAAGACAAACAGAATACAAGCTAGGAGAGTTTAAGGGATTATTGCTCTGATTATAAACTCTAGGTTGCTTAAAGCAAGAGAGACTCATAGTAAATTCCAGTAAACAGAGGGATAGATAGATAGATGCTACAAGAAAGAGGTGACAAAATTGATTTTATGTCATTTTAGGCATTTCTGAGTTTTGTGGATTTCACTGTAAGCCTGATGTCCAAAGGAAATTAATAAATGCTACAGACCTCACTAAAGATCTTTCACGTTTATCAGTGGAGGTTTGCTCTTCCATTCCTTGCAGACTGATCAACATGAATGTTGTCACACTATCCCTGTGGAGTCCAGGGAAGGTAGGATGTACCAGTTGTGGACTTATTCCCAAAAGATTCCTGAAATCTCAGAAGTCATCCAGCCCCAGTGAAATCCACCCAAATGTGGTGTATGATCCAACCTAAGAGAGTCCTAAAAGGAACACAAATAATGGCTAGGGTATGTAATCACATTGAGAAACTGTTTGGAAAGAGACATGTTTTCTGATTGCTGTGCAAATGGTCCCAAGACTTGCATAAAAGCACTAGCTAACATGACTACACAAACCCTTTACTAGCAAAGGCAAATAAGATAAGGATTTTCTGTTCTGTTGCCATTGAGTCTTTGAAGCAGTGGTAGTCTAGACAAATCAAGTTTTGCTTAACCTCTTGTTACAGATGAAATAAATATACCTAGAAGGAAAACACATAAAGTTACTATGTTTTAACTGCAGGGGGGGAAAAAAAGTGAGACAGAAAAATACCATCACATACAACTCAAAAGGTTTTGTATCTTTCAGTGTCTGAGAGAGAGTATAAGAAGTAAAAGGCTAACATTTTAAAGTCAAGCTAAGCCTTTGGCATTCACATCAGTGAAGTACCAAGTAATACATACCTCTGAAACCATGCCAACCTGCATTGTGGCTGCTTATCTAGCTGAAATAGAGCACTGTTATTGTGCTTTTTCTAATGGGAAGAATGCTTTTCGTACCTAGGAGGCACCTCATAAAATGATCAGGCAGCAAATTCAACAAGCCAAAGGAAATTTTTTTTGGCATAGCACATAACGCAGTTGTGGATGTGGAGCTCAACGCACTGAATGGGTTGAAAAGAGTTTTGGCAGATGCATAAAGGAGAGGCCCACTGCTGGTCATTAAATGTGATTACTGGGAGAAAACTCCAGAGCTGCTGACTGCTGTAAGGGGGAATGCCAGGGAAGGGTCACCTTGCATAGAAACCATGTTCCTTACATCCTTTCCTATAATGTCCTCCACTGGCCAATGTGAGAGTCATGACACTGGGGTAGGTAAAGTCTGTCTCGTGCTTCAGCAGTTGTGCTACTACCTTGTCTGCTGCTCCTTGTCTCACAGCTTGCGAAGACGATTTTGAAATGCCATGTCTGTTTGGGGCCTGTCTCTTCCTCTGCTCCAGCACTGATGTAGGCACAACAGAGATCCATTTCTCTGGTCCTCAGCCACTATCTAACCCATATGGTTAAGTGTGTCAGTTCATTGTAGCTGTTAACTTCACAGTTTTCTTTTAGGATGGGCTTAGTTGAAACTTCTCAGAGTAACAGATTTCCTCCTTACTGCAAAGAAGCAAAGGGAAAATACATGGAAAAAGGGGAAAGGGAACAGAAGAAAACACAAGAAGCAAAGGACTGAGAGAGTCAGAGATGGGCAGGCATGTATCAAACAGGTTGGTATTTGTTTCCTCCTCAAACATGTCAGTGCTTTGAAGAACTTGCCTGATTGACAGTGGTGAAGGAGGTTGTTCTGGTCATCCTTGTCTATAGACCACAGGACTGTGAAATTACTTAAATTGGAAGACGGGGCTGTAGATGGAAAACAAAAACTTGCCTCATCTTAAAATATGGCCACTGCCCCCCAGGGGTATTTGCATTCCCAATGTACAGCAGTTATCCTACCCTTGCCTCAGATCTGGATAGCCATGCCAGGAACAATGCTGTGCCTGCCAGCATGGTGCTCCCATGGGGACCACTGGGATTTCTTGTGATGCAGTGTTGCTGCTCAAACTGCAACGTAAAAGTATCTGTCCTCCCAGGCACACCAGGAGATGTGGGAAGGTTCTGGGGGATGCTCAGATCTTAACTGATGTAGATGGTGTCCTTACAGCAAAGAAAAGAGGTTGCCAGACTGAATGAGAGCTAAATACAGCTTCTGAGTTGCACATCTTGCTATGCATGGCTGAGGTGATTTTGGGGGATGGGTGAAAGGAAGGGGTGAAACCCCAAGTGTAAGAGTCCAGATTAAATCTCAAATGAGTATATTCCCTAATGGAATAATCTGATCCCTGATTTTCTCTAGGTCACAAATGCCTTCTTAGGTCAGGACAAACCTCATCATGGTAATAGTATTGCTGTGCTGCTATTGAAAATCTGTGCCTTGCCCGCAGGGATAGGGCTATTTTCTCTTATGATCTGAGACAACCTATACTTTTGTTGGAGTTCCTGAGAAAACAACTTACTACTGTCAAATCCCAAACTTCGACAAGCGTGCATCAGTCCCTACCCCATCCCAAGTGAAATATTTTATAGTTTTGTTTCTGTTGGGGCTTTTGTATTTTGCTTAGTGAAGACGATATAACATAGAACCACACTTTAATACGGGAAACAAAACCACTCAAGCTGGCATTCAACATATGCCTGGCAGTAAAGTAGATCAGAGATTTTTTTTGCCAGAGACATGGGGCCAAAGAAATAAAATGATTCAACTCCCAGTTTAGATTACTTGTGATTGAACTTGATTCTAGCATGGAGGAAAACAAAACCTTATTTCAATAAATGTCATAAAATCAGTGAAGAACCTGAGGCTGGAACTTGCAGTTTCTAGTTAGCATTTCAGCAGACCCATCTCCTAGGCTACATGGGAATGATAAAAGAGTTTCATCCTTGTATTTTGCTGCCTCAAAACCAGGTGAAGGTTGGATTTCAACTTCACAGTGAAACTGCCTGCAGTAGGGGACCAATCCACATTACTTCACATCTGTGACTTCTCCCACAGGATCCATCTGAAGTCACCAACTCCTATAAAGAGTCACAACCTGGAGTTTTGTCCAGGCCCTCTCTAAGTGGAAGAACCTGCCTCTTTTCTCTTATTCACCTGTTTAAAAAAAAAAAACACATACCATGCACTGCCACTTCCATGCTTACACTTTACAGTTTCAGAACAAACCATGTTTGTTTATGAGGCAGAAGCTAATAAATATCCTGCTTTTTATGTACTCGTAAGCTTCCCTGGGCCCTCTGCACTGCAAAGCTCACAGTGTGCTGGTTCTGGAAGGCAATTAAGCAAGTTGCTACCCTCTCTCAAAAAGCTACTACAGCAGAGAAGACAAATAAATAATGGAAACCTTATATTTGCTGCTAAACACAGAGAAAATTTTTGGTATTTCGCATCACTTTAATAGAGCTAAGAGAGTCACAGAGGATGCAGATTGGACCTTTAATTCAAGCTGCGCAGGCTCCAAGTTATACCATAGTACAGGCATTTTTCCCTTGCTCCTTGACCTCAGGTCAAGTGTGGATGGCTGATGAAGCTGTTGTTGGATACCTCAGTCTTGAACTCAGACAAAAATGATTCTTCTCTGCAGCAAAAGTGCTTAGTAGAAGGCAAAGACTTTCTCATCACCAGAGACTTCATGACTCTCCTTCATGTTTCTATATATGAAACCCCTTCAGCTGGGTGCAAAAGGAATGGGCAAAAGGAAGATAAAGAGGAGGGCCTAGAGAAATTGCCTTTATTTTCCTTCGTGTTCTTCAAGGGAACAACTCATCTTTGGCTTTCCTAACAGCCATTATTCTTCTGAAAGAATAGAGAGAAAGTTAGTAAAGCCTTCCTTTTCCCTCACTGTGAACATACTGCAGTTTTTCTTTATCCCTCATACCTGAAGAACATAGAAATATTATTCTTGAAAGTAATGTGACAGATTTTCCACTCTTTCTCCTACACATATTTCCATTCTATTGTTCACTCTTTGGGGACTTCTGATCCATCCCAGTATCTGAATTATCTTGAATCTGTGATATACAAGCTTGAAAATTGTGCCATGCTGGATTTGGCTGATATTTGTATCACTGACTTGATTACCTGCCTTACATGTTCAGTTTCTGCTTTTGTGAAGTGGTAAGAGTGATTCAGGCAACTTGACTCAAGTCTCATGTGCACTAGCTTTGTGTCATCATCTCCGATATGTTTCCCTCATCCTGGTGGTCTAAAATCATCTGTGATACTGGACAGCTGTACAGAAGGAAGAATGTATTGAGAAATAATGTACTTGAATGGAACTGCAATCTGTTGTTCATACACCTCAGTCTTCCTTATATGGTGTTTCTCTTTTTTTTGAGCCACTTCCATTTTTTCTACATTTCCAATTCCCATTGCTGAGTGGGCTTCAGTCTTTCAGCTTCCCTCCCCTCAATAATCTGCTAATCTTATTTCCCTCATGTTCTTTACTTGTCAATTCTTTCTGCAGGGGTCCTTGTGCAGAAGGTTGGTACTCTCCTTTCAAATTAGTTACCACACATGCATGCATACATACATACTCACAGTGCTGTCTCCTATCCATGGCCAAAATGCCTCTTCACACTTCTCCACAGTCCATCCTCTGCATTATCTCCATTAATCTCTCTGTTCCTGCAAATTTTTTTCCATAGTTACCATTCTATTTCTTTCTCCTCATCTCAGATATTTTCTGGAGGTAACTGGGTGACAAAAATGAGGTGCTCTTTTTTCACCCTATGTATTTCTCAGTAAGGTAAGTAGAAGTCTTCCCTGCCTGAATGACTCTCATTCTCATAGGAGGATGAGCCACTGTGTGCTCTGCCTCATGAAGACTTCAGACCAAGCTCATCCCTGGGATACATTTGATGCAAAAGAGCTGGGAAGAGACAATCGGGGCTTTGTTCATAGAATCGAAGGCTCCAGATGCAGTTTTGCCAGCTGTTATAACCTACTTGCGGTAAGGAAGTTATTCCTGCTGGGAACTGGAAGCAGGTTAGGTAGGCAGCAAATTTGTTGTTGGTGTCAGAGTGATCTCCGCCAGCTTTACACCATTTCAGAGCTCTCCTCCAGTGAGGAGATTCTTCATGTTGCAGTCAGTTGACAACTTTGCTTCCTAAAGGAGCAGATCCAGGTGAGAATCTCCCTTTATAATCACTCTATCCTTATTCATTTTCCTAAATCTGAAATAATTAGGCTAGGGTAATAAAAATGCTTTATGTGGTACACAAGGAAATACCATGTTCCACTTCTCCTTCCTTGAAGGTATTTCCGCCCCTTCCCTGCTCCTCTCCTGTTCTCCCCTCCTTTTGTTTGCATCTAGTCCTGAGAGATAGGAACCCACTGCTTATTGTGTAGCATCTTGATTTTCTGCCCAAATCCTTGTTTCTGTTTTAGTTGATCCTACTTTGCTGCCCTAAGTTTTTCTTCAGCTGCAGTTTGTGAGCTATGAATCCTTTTTTGCCAACTGCAGAGTTCATGCTTTCCCTTGATTTACAAGCAGTAAAATATTGTCTGATCAGATGCCTTAGCACAATGCTATTCTCATCTAAGGATGACATTTTTACCTTTCAAAGAAAAACAGAGCTTCACTTGAAGATAAAAAGGCAGAGAGATGAAGAATGTAAACAGAGTTTAGATTCTCTTATCACAGTTAAAGAAGAAAAAAAATACCCCAAACTATTTTAAACAGAGGCCCTATATAAGGAAGTCTGCAAAACCACTTCCCATTTCATAGGACAGGATATGCCAAAGAAATGATACAGCTTGGCACAAATAACAAAGATAGTTTCAACTTTATTTAAATACTACAAGGATGTTTAAAGACATTTCAGGACATAAATCCCATTTTGATTACATTCTTCATCTTTGCTTTAATGTTCATCTTTTTTCTGTGTAGAAGGGGAAACTAGGAGGATAGTCAAAACTTGTGGTTTGTAAAAATTATGAGCATCCTGTAAGCAGGTCTGGAAATTAAAACCTTACATTTCTTCCCCATGCAAGCCTAGAGAAGGAAGCCAGCATGTAATCTTCTTCCCATTGCTTTGCTGGAACCCTTTTATCACTTATGGCTGACCTGGAAGGTGAGAGGCAATTTAAACTCTAATTGTCTCAATAAGAGCCAAGCAAAGAAAACAAAACTATATTAAAACAAACCGTCTACAGCCACTGAATCTATCCTCTCTCTGACTTATCACCCTGGGGATACTGATGGATGGGTCAGAATTAAAATATTGTAGGCTGGGATCACTGATGAGAACTGCCCCTGATGGCTGCTAAACAGATGGGCACCCTCAAACTTACACAGCAGTGCACATATCTTCAACACTTCTCTGCAGGAGTCAATAAAGAGATATCAATATTCAACAGCTGGGAATCCAGCCTATACGATTTTCAATTTGGGTTAAGCTCAGGATTCACAAGTGTTGAATCCAAGAACAAGGCATGAGAGGTCCCTCAGGACTTTGCCATGTGTAAGTGCCAGTAAAAAACACACAAATATCAAGTAAACCCACACCAATGGAGACCCTCATGTCTTGCATACATGCAAGGTTCACAAGAGAAAAGACAACTTGGGAGAGCTGTAAGAATTTAATTAGGAGTGCAATCCTATAGACATCTTGTTCTTAAACCAGTTATGCTAGACAGATGAATAATTATATTAAAAGCCAGTAGCTTGTGTCCCACAGGGAGAAAAGCGGGAATTTTGTACTGTTGGGGAAAAAAAAAACCCATCTGTTTTCCATTAGGGAGTGGTTCTGCAATGTGCCACAAAGAACTGTGCATGGTTTGGTTCATACTGGCTTCAAGTCTGCTCCTACAATGAAAACTCTAAAAATCATTGTGTTAAGATAGTAAGGGGGAAGGAGTGACAGAAAACTCAAAGGAAAAATAATGTATATACAAATTACAGGTCCAGCCTAAATCCTCCACTCCTGGTCCACATAGTGGGAAGAATAATTCAAGTCAGGGAAAATCCCAATTAGGTCTACAGCATACATGATATACTTTGTTTAAATAAACCAACCAGCCTCTTCATTTTTCTTCAATGCCAAAACACAAACTAAATGTAAAGCAAAAAACCACTCTTCCATGTCCTAGAAGACAGATGTCTTGCTAAGCTCTGCCAAATCCTGAAAGTCAGAGTGGGTAGCATCTATCCACAGGGTCCACATACAGAATACTGAGCAATTAAGTCAATCCTGAAAGTAAGAGCTAGACGTTTTAAAGTGTTATTCCTTGTTAACATACAGACAATACAGATGCAATAAATCTCCCAAATATTCCAAAATCTTTCAAAATAGGCCACAGAAATATTTGCAAGGCTCAGACACAGTGGTAGACCTTTGCTTGTGCATCCCTGCTATATGGTCTCACTGGACTTTAAAATGGTCCAATGATTTCAGCATATGCAATGAAACTGTTTCTCCTAGGTGTGTAATGCAATGACTGCAGGGCACTATATATGCACCATGGTTCAAGCAGTGCAGATTCAAGTGATATTTTCAAAGGTATCTAAGTCATGAGTTGGAGTTGAGAAACCAGATCTTCTAGGTAAATTTTTATCATCTGTCTCCAGGTGTGGGATTATTCCAGCCTGTGTCCAAGGGCACAAAGGAGGAAAGGCCCCTTGAAAAAATAACTTCTCCAACCTTGTGTGAGGCTGGGCACAATCCACCTCTAAATTATCTAAGGAAAGCAGTTCTGATCTGAGGAGAGAAAAGGACATTTGCCAAAGAAATGTTTTCAGGACATAGTTACACAATAGCAACTAGAAAGGTCATCTTAGGGCATCAACTAGTGTTTGTTCTTGTGGCTTTCACTGAACAAGCTTGGTTTCATCTAAGTAATAACTCAACCAATTAAAAAAAGAAAACTAAGAAGAGCCCTGTTCACTGCCACCTTATAACATGAGGGAACAAATGCAGAGATCTTATTGCAGTTTGGTGATAGCATCTTTGCTCCTTATGAAGCAGGCCAGTTAGTAGAAACAACTGCCAAAAATAAGTCCTGTCTCTCCTAGGCAAGGACACAACAACCCTAACTGGGACAATGGAGGCAGGCTTGAAGAGTCTGCAAAGTGAAAGGAAGAAAGCAATAATCAAAACAAGTTTGTTTTGTTCTTACCACTGGGTGTGTCCTCATTTTGAGTGAGGAAGTAACTTAGTTTAACACCCCAATCAGCTGAAAAACCTCAGCTTTACCGTAATTGAAGTTCAGTTTTTCACATCCCTTTGCTCTTCCCTTACACCCTGTTGCATTTTCATAACTGACCAGCAGTCTCACTTCAGTGCTGGTCAGACTGGTTAATTGAATGACCAAGGCCACCTTTCTTGTGAAACAACTGCTGCAAAAAAGCTGTTTCTGCATATGTGCCCGCACATGTTCTGTTTCCATTACTCCTCAAACACCGAATGCGGACAAACATGAAGCAGAAGCTCTCTCTGTGAATTTTGAGGGACAAAAGAGCCTTGTAAAACAAGGCAGGAAGGTGTATTATTACAGAGAATAAGAAAATAAACGGCTGCAGAGTCCTCTGTCATCATTCCCAGAGCTTTTTTATCCAGCCCAAGCAGCACTGCACAAGGAGTACCAGCACTCCCACAGCTGCTATGTTGACCTTTATTCAAATACCTCTTACCTCACAGGCAGCCACTGTTTTGCCTTGAATCTGCTACAGGAGAAGTTCAGGTCAAGATACACAAGTCTTGATGGAGCCCATGATGGTGGTCATTTACCAGAGACTGTCTGGAATGAAAGGAAGGCCAAAGTACGACATCTTTTACCCAGTTATTTATTCCCAAAGGTTTTGGAAACTGAGTACCAGTAGGTTAAAGAAAGACAGAAAATGTCATCATGTAGTGTTGTTGTGAAGCTGTGCTCCATCAGTCTCAACTTGAGAACAGGCGGTCAGACTGGAAAAAGAAGGTGTTACTTGCTTGCTAATGTAAGGAAATGGTGAGAAATTACCCGTGTGGGATTGATAGAGCCTACCTTTGGCAAATGATTTGGGCACATGGGACCCTGTTGAACCTGGCACCTCAATCTGCCAAAAGTTTGAATTAAATTAGACTGTCCAAGGGAGAATTCTGGGGACCGTTTGCTTTTGGGAGCCTGAAGAGTTTTGTGACCAGTCAAAAAAATCATTGTTTCTTTGGGGCAATGACATGTGTATGGAAACTGCATTCAGAAGTAGTTTTTGTCTTCTAAATTGTCTCCTCAGCTTTCCTCTACTGACAGCTGCTAGAAGTAAGGTGGCATATCATGAAGTTGTGCATAGAGCTACGAGGCCTTTACTTCCCTCTGCTTTCCCAGAATGAAAAAATAAGTCACTGTGCTGAGATGTGATATCTTGTATGGTCCATTGCTGAACAGTGGATATGGAAAGTGCTACTCCAGAAAACAGGACCACATCATGCAACAGCTGTACGTGCAACACAAAGGGCAGTACCAAAGCTAGAAAGCCTACAGATTTGAAGCGTCTGACACACAAACAGTCACCTGGGGCTTTGTTCACTGCTGGATGCTCTTTTAGGCAACCCCTGAGATACTAAAACTTTCATTGGGGTGGGAGAAATGATGGCAGTAATAGGTTAATCAGAGCTAGCTGGTTAAAAATAAAACCATGTAGTTTGCGCAGGTGCTCTGTCTTAAAACAGGATGTGGGGTAAGCTGTGAACATCATCAGAAATGGCTCTTTCTTCGGGTGGCGCCAAGAATATAGAGTCTTTAGTGACTTGTCTATTTAACCTGTGTGGTTTCCTGAAGACTGCTTTTCTGCAACTTCTCAGAATAGTGTTCAGGTTGTAGGATAGTTTTGTTGATGAACATGGGATTGTCCCCTGTTTAAACTGCACAGATAACGATCAAGGGTTAAAACACACTTGCCAAGGCAGAGTCCTCTGCTTGGCATTTCCAGAACTCAGTAGTTTATTTTTCTTGGCAGTGGTGCTGACCTGCAAGTTGGATATATTTCCAAATCCAGCCAGCTTTTCTCTCTCAGTTAGGGTTTCATAACTCTAGGTTCCTATTTTTTTACTATGAATTAGGGATCAAACATAATTCCCCCCCCCCTCCCCCCCCCGCAACTCAGGCACTGTGAGATCTCGAACAAGAGTGCAGTAATAATCTAGAAGAAAATCCATTATGACCTTTACATTCATAGGGTCATTCACTGTGACCAAGAAGGATCAGTCTCTGAATGACAAAGTTTATTATTTTGTTTTACTAGTATATTTGGCTTAAAAATATAACAGTTGTGCAGAATCACTGCCATAAATATGCAAGCCACTGAGATTTTGATGTTCTACAGCAGGGAATGAAGCCAAACATATCAGCCTTGAGCTGTCTACTTTTCTGCTCTTAAACTGAGCTCAGTGGAGCAAAGTTGTCCCTTCTAGAGCATCTGAACCATTGTGTCTCTGACTTGAAAGTAATACTTAACACTAACAGCAACTTTTGTATAGCTTTTACTGAGAACTGGTAGACAAGTGGGCACCTGGGCTGTGACATTTCATCCTTCATCCCTTTGCGCCCCGCCCCCCCCCTTATGTTTTCTCTGGAAGATATAATGACCATAACTGATACCTCAAACACTTATGAGAATGCATAGTGTTATCTTTTCTCCATTCATGGTGGCTAGACATCTCCATTTCATCACATGCACAGATATATATTGTGCTATCCCTGTGCTACAGGCTGCCTGTGGAGTGAGTTTCACCACTGCCATTTAAGCTCAGAAAATATTCACATTGCAATGTCAGACTTCAAGGAGATAGCTACTAAAGATTGTATTGCTGTTTCTTATCTTTCCCACATTTTACTCTAATCCCTAGTGTGAGTAGAACACCTAGCAAAATATGTATTTTTGGTAGCCGGCAATCTCTGGGGTTCTCAGGTCTCAATAGTTTTGTAGTTTTGAAGAACTGGATAACAACATGTGTTGCAAGATAAGCAATTTTCTGCCCACGCATGGAAAGGGTGTGGCACTCAGCAGCTTCTCAGCTAATCTATGCAGAAAAAATACATCTCACTTTTGATCATCACAGCTCTGTAATACTACTCACATGCAAAACCAGGAGTTTGTAAACTACTTGGTAAACAACGTGGTGTTTATAACCACCAAGTAGATCCAGGAGAATTGTTTCTTTTGTTGTTTGCCCTCAAGGAAAACATTATTGCTAATAGCAACGCTGTGAAAATTCAATACATTGACGGAACAATTTTCACTGTGCAGTACTTTACAGTCTAGAAATTTGGCTGTGGAGAGTCTGATATGTCATTACCCAGGTTTCTGCCGGGACATGGCCAGTCTGAAGGGAAATGTTTCTATCAGCGACTAATAAGGAGACTTCAGAGCCGAAAATTCCACACGTTGCCCAGCAACTTTCCCAGACAGCAGAAATGGCAGAATTTTCTTGCAAATGGAGTTGAGGTACTTTTAATGATCATAGCTGTGAAGGCCTTGGGCTTCCGTTTCACAGAAGGCATGACACCTTCAAAAGAGCCACCCTCCATGTCCAGATGAGGGCCTGGGTCTGAGGAAGAATGAGATGTATTTTATCACTGATATTGCTTCCAGCAACACTTACACACCCTCTGCTCCCTGTTGTCACCCAGAAGTGACCTCCATCTTCTGAGTTCTAATGTAGTGCAGTGTCTTGATGCAGTGCACCAATTCAGGGAAGCGAGTGCATGAAACTTTCTTAATGTTTGCATGAGGAGCAGTTAAAGGCTCACTCACAACTCACAGAAATCAATGGAGATCTCAGTGGGGCTGGACTGAGCCATAAGGAAGGAGAAATCCTTTGTATCGTAGACTTTTGTTGATTCTTATTGGCTAGCACTCATTTATTTTTAAATGGTAACAGCTCTCAACACTTGACTATTTACACAGTTCTTGTATCAACAAATATTTTCTCCAAAGTGTTGCAGTAATTAACATATAAATAAACCATGTCTTTTCAAAGCTGGTGACATATGTTAGCAAGTGTTTGCCAACACAAAGCTCAGCGCAGCAAATATGAGGAGATTCCATTTCTTCATCTTTTCAGGCAGACTGTTGCTAAGACAGGTCATTAACAAGTTGCAGAACCTCCAGTTGTGATCCATATGGCATGAACCAACAGCTGTCAACCACATCCATCTCATAAGCCTAACCAGTGCATTTGCAAGGATTCTCAGGAACGCAGGTTACAAGGTACAGGAAAGCGATACAGAGATGCATCCACAGCTGATGTAATTTCAATCAAGCAGACTCAGCTTTTGGTATTGATTCTCCCCTTTTCTCCAGTTTTACTTCAAGGGATTTAGTCCTCAATTTTAGCATTGTAACTGTGAAGATCTACATCAGTGTCATGCTGGATTAATGCAGATCATATCACTGAGTTGAGAGCTAGAGGTGTCCTATATGCAGGATTTTAAATGATTCCTGTAAAGAACAGCTCCAATATAAAAAATATTACAGACTTCAGTCTTTTCCATGTGAAAATATTTAATGAGATAAGCTAATAAAATAGAGTAATAACTTACACTAGATGGACAGATTTCTGCTGTCCCTCTATGGTAACAGACAGGGAAAGAGTGCTTGATTTGCAGATCTTCCAATGGAGGCATGGACAACCCTATGGGGGATTTAAATAAATAATTACTTATTGGTAGATGCTTAGAACTATTCCTCATATCCTAGTAGTACAATGCACAAAAACTTGAAAACCTCTGGAATAGAAGTTGGAAGGACACCTCTCTGAAATAAAAGTCCTTGCATTCTTGCTCCGTTGGCCTGACAGAATTCCAACTCAGATCAATGGAAAAGAGTCAGAAAATTTCATGAGAGAAGAGACAGTGTTGGGCAACATGACTGCAGGACCACTGCACAAGAAGCCCTTGCTCTCAGTATGTTTTTCCCAGCATCCCTCCCAAGTTGAGGAGTACTCTGCATCCACTGGTGGCCACCCCCACCTATCCCAATATCACAAACTTCCAATAGTAAAATCCTCAACATTTTACACATTTTTTTATTAAAAGAAGAACCAGCCTTAATTCAGATATGAGCTATAGCTAATCTATGCAGAATTACAATCACATTACCTGGTGTGGTCTGCATCTAGATTAGTTTTAAAAAAGACAGGTCTGATACCAGTGCACAGAAAAGTTGAACTGAGTCTTCTTGTATTGACCATATGCAGTCTCAGGCATCTAACATCCTGAAGATCACATGTGGGAATGAGAATTGCTGGTCCAGTTTCCTTACAGCCTTTCACCTTTTATGCCTACTTCACTCAGCGTTGTGTCTCGACAGAACTCACCATCCCTATCTGTGATGGCCACTTGCAAAAACAACAGCTGAATGTACCAGACTATCAGACCCTAACATAAGAATAAGGAACCAAAAATAAATAGTAGATGGAAATATGGTTCTGACACCATAAAACCCTGCCTGATCACTTATTTGCCCAAGGCATCATGTAAACATATGCTTTTGTCAGTATAACACTTAAGACACCCAGAGATGCTACCATCTTGCTCTGGGGCAGTGCTCTATTGCAAATCTAGGCTCTGCCAGGATTCAGGAACTGTTAATGGGGTCCCTGATGAGCAGGGCTGCTTAGACATGTTGAGATCCTGGTGTTTAGTCCAAAACATGAACTTTGATTTTAGAACCACTTGCTTAAAACCAAAAACCCAGAAATAATAGTAGAAAGCATCTTTTATGCTTTAGCAGTTAAAAGCCCTTTAAGGAAAGAGAGGGAATTCAGCCCTGTTTATGAATTGTGTCAAATGTCTCTTCATACAGAGTATTTGAGTTGTTTTGGCAACACAGACCAGAATCCACCATTTTTGCCTGACAAGAAATGCACTCATGTCTTGTTTACAGGGACAGCCTCTCTCAGTCCCACTTTGCCTCTGGCCCTTTGAAACCTGCCTTTATTTTTTCTGCATACTGGTACTGCTGCAAGGATGTTGAGTAGGAATATCCTGGTGCTTAGGACCCGACCCCAAACATGTCAGGCTGAAGAGAGTTGAATCCAGATCTCCCTGTGTCTGAGCACTGAGCAATCTAAAAGGCAGCTATACCCTACCCCCTCCCCCAACACGTAACAGCTGCTTTTTAAAAGGGGAAAGTGAATCATTTCCTTGGTACTCAGCCTGATAACTTTGGAGTACGTGTTTAGGAAGCAGCTTTGGACTGTGAAACACAAAATATTGGAGGTGGCAAGTCTGAGCTGCAGAGGTAACGTTTCAGACTTGTGTCTCAAGTGTGTCCTATAGAAACAGCTCATTCATGTGCTCCTCTGCCCTGAGCTGTGATTTCTGCCTTTACAAACACAGACCCCTCAAACTGCTGCACGCAGGATGCAGACTGGTACCATCTGAGGACCTCCTGGTCGTTTTAAAAGTGAAACCTTAAGGTCAGTACCAGATTCTGCAGAGGGTATACAACAGTTTAGGATTCAGAAAAATGGGCTTAGAGGATCATTGTGGCACAGCCAACTGCAAGGAGAAATAAGTGCTACTGACTGACAGACTTGTCACACAGCCAGGTATAATAAGGTTCTAGCTCCATGTGGAAGTAATGTTTGTGAATGTTTATTTACTTTCCATTACTCTCAATTTTGATATTCTAGGGAATATTTTGATGACAAAATGCTTTAGAGAACAGTCTTCCCTGAATAATAGAATGGATTCAATTGACAGAACAAATAAACTTGAATACTGAGAGCGAAAGAAAACATAAATAGGCAAGACAGAAAAGTGGTGGGAGGCAGAACAGAGAGACAAGGGAGGGAAATTGCATGCCAAGGTCACAGAGCAAGACAGTAGCTAAGCCACAAATAGAATTCAATGCAATAACAGCAAAAGACTGGCTGCTTAGGTATTTTTTTAAGGTTTGACAAGCTACATCCTGTTTATTAAGCTTAAACAGATTTTTTATTATTTGTTCAGCTGACTGCAATAACAATTGTAAATATGACTCAGGTTTCTCTTTAGATCCTAAATATTTCTCTGTCCCAGCTTATTCTAAATTATCCAGCAGGAGCAATGCTTTTACAATCAGAAAGCAGCCGGCAAGAGGTCTCGTTCTGCTGCCTCTGAGCCAGCAAAAATCCCCTAGTTGCATGTACAGATCCACTGACTTCAGTGCATGCACCGTACAGGTTGCTGTGGGAGGCAGGGCCATTGCATCTTCCCAAACTAAGTGGGAAAAACTTGCAAGACTTTTGTCTGGGAGCTGGAGCTGCTCCAGTCTGTGTTGATCCAACTCCCTTGGAAAGCCCCAGCATGGGTTGGGTCTCCAGGAGTGTTCTGAAGGGCCCTGGTCTGGGATGCTGCAAGCACACCTGCCCCAAGGCAGTGACACTGGAGCCTGATGAGAAAGCAAAGGACAAAATAACAATTAGCTCAAACCTAGTTTATTTTAAACCTGTTGTTTTCAGATGGTCTGAGTAATGCTCAGATCCATCAGCCAGGTATCTCTTTCACTTGAGCAGGGAACCAGAGAAAGAGAAGGAAGCTGCATCTGAGGATGCTTCCGATGAAAGGGAAGATGGAGCTCCTACAGCCTGTTTCTTCAAAGAACAGGACTAAATCTGTCTTTGAGAAAGTTGTGTCTTACTCTTTTAAAAAAAAAATCAGTATCTGAAAATGTAAATAGACAAAAACTGGTCAGCAATCTTCACTGAAGCTTTTAAAATTTTTTCTTAGGTATTACAGATGGAGTGAGACCATGATCTATCCAGTTAATCTCTTCTATTATAAAATGTAAAGATATGTGACTCAGTTTACTGTGCTTATGAGTGGAATTTTTGATTCTTTTTGTGGTAGCTGGTCTGGGTTCACGCTTTGCCTGATACTACCTGCTGGCTTCACAGGTTCAGCTTTGCCTGCATTGCATTGGGTATTACCTTTCTTTTTAGTAGCTTCAACTGAAACAATAAATCCAAATAGCCATAAACAGTGGGGATATTTGCATTTAGATCTGAACTTGATGCCACAGAAGCACCTGTTGAAGATGGGCATGCAGATTAGCTTTCCTTCATCCAAAAAATCCTTGCAGTTTTGTGAGTATTGTGACACCAAGGTCTCAAAGAACAATTTTTAGGTTGTTTCAGTGGAACATGGAGGTTTTTCAGTATATGTGAAAAACATCATCTTGATTCCATTTAATTGCTGAACCATGAATTTTGTGGGTCTAATTTCACATACTCCCACATTAGAAAATATAATGTATAATCTCTCCATCTCAGTTTCTCCATCAATCAGCTGGGAATAATAGCAGCTGATTTAGGAGTACTATGGACTTTAATTAATGTATGTACAGCATGTTGAGATCCCTGAAGAATAAGATGCTTTAGAACTTCAAAGAATAAACAGTGACATTCTTTGTCTTCTGTCCTGGAGTCAAGATACTTTAATATTAAGTTTCAGACCTATAAGGGATACAGAAGGAATCCCTTTGCAGCACTATATAAAATCAAAATGTGCCTCTGCCGACAAAGCAATATAAAAGAAATTCACGAGCACATATTTCCTATATTTTCAGTCTAAGAAAAATATTTCTGCATGTTTCCCCACTCCCTGTCCTATCTCTAATCTTACTGTTGCTGAAATGTTTAGCTCTGGACTACAACAAAGTGATCATCATTAGCTCCTTAATGTCAGGGAATAGTGTCTGAGGTTCTCACACTAATGTCACCAGCACAGGCAATACCAATCTGATAAATCTCAACTGTTCTCTGGGTGACCCAAAGGCCTGCCTGTAGTCCTTATATATACAGAATATATCCTTGTAGCAGAGCAAGTGCAACCAGCTTTGGAGCTGAGCAGTCACACTGCAGTGCCCTCCCAAATTACAGGGCAGTCTCTAGTGCTGACCATTCTCACTCTGCTGGTCCTTCATACAGCACTAGGCTCTTTCCTAGTGAAGAAAAAGGTCGGCTTCTGACCCTGATGAAGGTTTGGGAAGCTACTGGAAGAGCATAAACACTTGATTGCACCCTTATACTTACTACAAAGTGGGAGAGTTACCCTCTTGAAATGACAGGTAACCTAAAGTCACTACTTCCTTCTTCCACCCACCCATCCCCAACTCCCTAAACAGAAGTGTAAGATAAAATGTCATTTATCTCAGGAGAACATTTCTTCTTTGAGAAATGGGAAGCAGGTAGAAAGCCCAAGTGAGAACTCCTATTACAATTAAACTAAACCCATAGATGAGGTATCATACATACACAAAAACAACAAAGTTTGTATATGTAGTTACCATTGCATCCATAGACACAAAGTGCCAGAGTATTCAAGAGTTGTGTCATTTTCCCATACAGATTCTCAATTATAAGCAGTTTTTATCATGCAGTTGATCCCACTGCTAGAGACACTGAAGCTGTGCCGCTCAGAAATGCCAGGTATGCTCTGTCCAGAAAACCTAGAAGGGGAAATGAATCTGCAGCCCAGTTTCGGGGGAGGGGGTGCGGGGCTTCCTGGGGCTATCTGCTGTTGATAGCTGAGATAATGGTCTATTAAGTAGTAAGGATGTTTGTTTTTCTTGTGAAGAGCATAGTGGAAATTGACTTAATGCCCTGAAAGAATCCTATTAAATTTTTTTTTCTAAATATTTTAGGGCCAATTTCTAGTCATCTTTTAAGTTGAGTTAAGTTCATTCAGGGGCCAAAGACTCAGAACCTCAACATTTTTCCTTGCATCTCCATCATTATGAACACATATCATGACCAGTATTGTCCCTTATTCATAAACAAAGCTACATTTCCCAAATTCTGTGAATATTGAGTAAAATGCCTTATAATTTTCAAGGCTTCCAGAACTCAATTCAGTCCTTCTTCCAAATTCCCAAATGCTTAAGAGAAATCACATGTTTTATGATCACTAAAAGTGTCATTACCCTTTGAGATCTATAGCTGAGACAGCAAGTTTCTGGTGGTTTTTTTTTTTGTTTTGTTTTGTTTTGTTTTGACAGGCTTTCGCTTTCCAGTGATACCTCTCCCTAACTCATTTTTCCCATTTTCTGCCTCCTGTATTCAGTGGCTGAGGAGGCAGGGAAAGGCAGCCACAAAGCCAAAGAGGACACTGAAGGTCACACAGGATTAGCACAGAGCATTTTTGAGTCTGCAGGCTAGACTCTGGATTGGTGCAAATCCGCAAAGCTTGACTAGCTAAGGATACGCAGTTAGAGTTTCTAAGGCAGAAAAGGTCTCCAAAAAGTGTACAAAAATACACCTGGCACCTGCATGAAGATATTTTTCAAGGAACTGAATCTTGCCTCTTTGTGGCTGGGATTTCTAAAAAGGAAGGGAAATGCTTGCAGGAGTGAAGACATGTTGCACTGGGAGGTTCAGTTATTCACAGGAGATAAAGAAGTGTGGAACAGCCTACAGCAGGGTTGAATTTTCCAATTTTTCACCCAAAGAAGGGATTATAAGGCTGTACCTTTCCCTTCCCTCCCTCTTTTCTCTATATCATTGTCTCTTTCCATTCCCAAACCTTAAAGTGAGTTATCACTTTTCCCCTGCCTAGGTTGCTGCTGTGAGACAGGGATGTACATCTTCCCCACCCCTAAACTGTCTCTCTTATGGTCCCCATCAGATGTTCCTTGATTTCAGTGCAACATATGAAAACATTAGAAGGAGAGGACAGCTTCTCTCATTTTCCTGTCTATAAAAATTTGGAGAGTGATGACTTCTGACACTGGGAGTGTACTAGCTGTTATCTGTACTCTGGCCGTGCCTCTGTGGTGCAAAAGTCAGTCTCCCCGTGACTATAGGAAAGCTCAAGGACAGAGCTTGACCTTGTGGTGGAGATGGAGGTTGCTAGAGCTTGAAGGGGCCTGAGAAAGGTTTGTGGATTAAAACAGTAGTCAGATGACATGACTGAGGGGAAGAAGGAAGCAACAACACTTTTAGCCAGGCCATCGTACACAAGTGACAACAAAAAATGTCTAGATTACTCTGTGGCTCTTACTAACCTCAGCCTATATTGTTCTCCAAAACCTCTGAATGCTTCCATTAAGTAACAGAAGGAGCACAAGCAGGGAGCTACCAAAAAGATAAAGACAAAACATAAAATATCTATATGCTCTGTATAAATTCACAAGATATAAAATGATGAAAAATATTTGATCCTAGTGTCTAGGTCTGATGACCCCATTCTCTTCTTATTTACAGTCATTGTGAGAAATGGGTTATTAAAGTAAATGGACTTTTGTTTTGACCCTGAGGGGTGGCTCTTGTGTTAAACAACATGACTAACAGCTGTTATACATTTTTTCAAAGTCCATATCTCAAGAAAAATTACAGTTAAGAATAAGACAACAATTGGATATTGACAGGCAAGCATGACATAAGTTTTGCAGAATGAGTGATTTTTGAGTATCCCAAGCAACCTGGTGCTCAAAGGGTGGGTTTTTCACTGGTATTGTAAATTAGACCCCCTATCAGGTCCCTCAGGCTGGACAAGCACAGACACTGATTATTTCTGAGCACTTCAGTCACTAGATACATTATTACTGACAACACAATCTTTTAAATTGTTTTCCAGACCCCTTAATTTTAGGATACTCTTTGTTTTCTTCCCTATTGCTGAAAGACATTTCTAATCAATATCCAGGTCTGTTGAATTTTTCTTCCCCTCCTATGCTGATTTACTGGCAGCATTTAGAAAATGCAGCTCTGATCCTCCAATGATTTACAAGTATACTGGCAATCCTTACCCTGACCATTTCAAAAGCAGCTCACTGGCATTCCTAAGAACTTAAGTAATTTAGTCTCCATTTTATAATAAGGCAAGGATGGTCCCAGGCTTAGAGTGAACACGTTCTTGAAGGGATGCTGAAGCCCGAGCCTGCCTGGGCACACAGGGAGAAGCAATGCAGTACTGGACCACAGGCTGTCTGGGTGGGAAAATCAGGAGCGATGAGGAGCATGGCATGGTTACGTGGACTTTGGAGGTCTCCCCTCTTCACGGTGGGATGGACACACAGCCCCATACAGTCTGACCTCCACCCTTTCTTAGACATCTTCCCCCTCTCCCACACAAAGGCACCTGGATATGGTGGAATAATCAGAGTCTTTGGGACCACAGGCTTTGAGAAATGCGATGAAGCCACTCACAGCACAGAGTACAACCCACATCTCCACAGTTCAGGTGACGTGAGGGACAAGTGACAACAGAGGCAGTGCATACACAGGGCAACAGATGCACATCAGAGGCAGGGGATGCTCACAGGCACAGACCTGGCTCATGTTATCGTGGCTGCTGAACTCTCAGAGATGCTTTGATCACCTTTGGTCAGCACAAGCATAGACTCCTCAGAGTAGCCTGCAAGTCGCTTCCTTCGGGTCAGCACATCTTCATCTGGGTGGATGGCGAGCTGAGCTTCTGGGATTCTCCCTTCCTGCTTGTCTCCAACAGAAGCATGGCCATTGAATACCTGTTTCATGGGAGGCAGACTAAACTTTTAAATATCTGCCTTCACCTTTTAAAGAATGAAGTACTGCTGCTGTTGTGGTAAGAAGAGCAGGGACAACTTAGCTTCTGTTTTTACACAGACTGCGAACAGCCATTTTGCAGTGCAGAGCACTCAGCTCATCGCATCTTCCACCAAACACCTCTCCCCTGGGGCTCATTGGCACAGCGTCAGCTCCATGCTGCCCTGACTGATGCTTAAGACTCCCTGGCACTGTCTGGAGTGCTCTAGCTCAAAGGGCAGTTCCTCTTGGCTATAGCTATCTCGTGTCAGCCCCAGTCCCCTCACCTCTGGAGCTGAAATTATCTTATAAAAATGTCACTGCAGCAGCTACACACAGACAGCTCTGCCCCTCCCTTGTCAGTCATATCTATCTGCAGACTGCCTCTGCATTTTTCATCTCCCTTGCAAGTTGGGGGAAAAAGAAATAATACATAGCTCAGCTGTTTCTGTCTGTAGGCATTTAAGCTGGTAAGGCTCAGCTGTATAAATCTTCACAGCTGTGAGAACCTCGGTGCTTTTATTCCCATGATAAAGCCTTTGGCTCTAAATGTGTTTCAGGGATATTCAAAGTAGAAATCTTTCTCTCCATCTGGGGAATTGCTTGGTGTCGCCTGACAAGGAAATGGGAGGTCAGTAGCATTAAAAAAGGGGGGAAAAAAAGGACCCTGGGTTATAGAATTAACTTTATACTAAACCTCAGTGTGTGTTTTAGGAAGAGAGGAGTGGAAGGGAGACATGGGGGATGGGAGGTTTGACTTGCACAGAGCCTTTAATTGGAAAACTAATGCAGCTGTCCCCAAGGCACTGTGCTTCTAAGAGCTGGCATTTTCCTGCTCCAATGGAAAAGGAAGACCAATACTTTCCCTTATAGTAACCTTTGCTGATTAATCAGTGTAGTGACATTGAAGTCAGTTCCAGTGGGAAATTGCTGTCGCTTTCTGACACAATATGGAAATAAGATGCCACGGTGACAGCAACTGTTTTTAAGGGCTGGCAAGGAAATCCAGATCAAAGATCAATGTCTGGCAGGCAAAGTGTTCACTTAAAGTCAAGGAGAGAAGTGTTTAGGCATAGAGGTTTCTCTTAAAACTGACAGAATTTGGACAACGGGCAACATTTAATAAAAATCTGGATACAAGGAAATGTTCATGCTACCGTTGGCTTAAAACCCAGGGCTCAGACTTGCAACTGAATATGAGCATCTCCAGATCAGAAGGATATGTCAAAGGTCAGCTGCTTAGACAGGTAAGGCAGCATCCTTGCTATCGTGTTAGGATTTGGCTTCCATTCCGGGTTCTGCCAAGGACTTCCTGTTGGTGACTTTGGACATGATCCCAGTTGCTTTTTCTGCCTCAATTTCTCACCTGTAAAAAAAGCAATGAGCCCTTTTCTCTCTCCAAGGGTGTTGTAATGATATCAAAATGCTCAGTGCTCATACACTGAGGCAATGAGCTGAGATGGGTTTGAGATGTTTTTGTTGTTCAGACTCAGTTCATTAAAGAAAGATGTCCCATGGGTATATAACTCTACTTTTTTTTTCCGTGAGTCCCAAATGAGCTCTATTTATGGAGCCAATATATACCAGTTTATACCTGAAAGCAATTCTGGTCCATCCAACTAGAGTTCTATTCTTGGGTCCTTGAAAACAGAGTCAGATTTTCTACTTCACCACCCCAGCAAGATCACCAATTCACCAGATTGAATATCACAGTGCAATCCATGTCCTCATCAGACAGGGCTTAAACTGTAAGTGAAAGCTAAAGGGAATCCCTGTTTCAGAGACAAAAAATGCACAAGGATAATAGCCTACTGACAAATTTGATCTTAAACATGTAACTGAGGGTTTCCCAAGCTTATGATATTCCAAAGGGCTGACTTTTTAAATTATAATGAAAAATCTTTCACATTGCTCTGAAGAGTGATATATCATCAACATTAGCAATACCTTAATGATATTTCTCATCTGGGAATAAATACATGGATTTCAATAATACACAGAGCTATCAACAAAGCAGAAGCAAATGCAGCACCTACTATTTCCCCTGACTCCCATATTTCTAGGACGTAAGTGAAAGCAAACCAACGCAATTCACTGTGAACATGAAAAAACACGGCACCGAAAGTAAGGAGCTGTACCACATGGTTTACATGGGAAACAGATTCTGATTTCCATCTGCATAATGAGAATTTGTTCCCATGTTGCTCTGAAAATGCAGGCCTGAGCCGGAAAGAGAAATATGCTGGTGTCTGGGGATAAATTCAATTACTTTACATTTTCACTGTATTTATCTAATTTAGGAATGAGACTTCTTGCCTGACCATTAGCAGAACTTGGATGGCCCATTGTTGCCTGCAGTAGGTGACTGTAGATAAGCAAGATCTCTCAGGAACCAGCTGAAAGAAGGCAAACCAAGGACAACCTCTTAGAACCAACCAACAGTGTAGACAGACGGGTTGTGGGCAATGAAATCCTACATTAGGACCCCTGGTACTGACAAGCCCTCAGCTGCACAGGTGCAAAGAGGGAAAAACTGGGAAGAGGGATGAATTTGTCTGGCTAGGAAATAGTAATGATACCTTAAGTCAGAGTCTATGCTTCACCACTGACCTCTCCTTTCTAAGACAGACATGTCTCATGAACTGGTGGGGTGTCCTCTTACAATGTTGCTTTCATCTCACATGTAGTGCTTAGACCATAAGATTTCGTGCAAAGTCCAGCCAGGAAGGTCAGGTGGGAACCCTGAAGAGGGAATTTTACTCACCACAAGGAAGGCCTGAGAGTCCAGACTATTTCCCTCCCTCCAAAGGAAAAATAAAAAAACCCTATATAACTCAGCAGTAGGACTTGAAAAGCTGTTGACTCTAGTCCACAGGTTACTTCTGTAAGAGCCAAATCACTCCACTTCTCAGTGCTACCTACCCAGCCCTTTGTCTGCTTTGTTCTTTAAGACTCGATGGCCCAGATCCTCAAAGTCATTAGCGCACATCACACCTATTGATGATTTGTGGAAACCTATTTAAGTGGGAAATACCAGTTAAATACTTCTAGTGATGGAAGCCAAGCTCTTTGAGACAAAATATGGTAGCATAAAGAGTATCTACCACAATGAGGCTTTGCTGAGGGTTAATGTAATATTGAAGGATAATCTTTTCACTATATTTGTAATGGATGGTGTGTTTCACTCAACAATTCCAGTAGCGCTTCCTATGTCCACCTCCTCTTTTTCTTACCTCTTATGTTAGATGGATGATGACCATCAATCACTAAGAATCATGTGCCCTTGCATTTTCTTGCCGTCTCTGAGAAGGCTGTGCATTAAAACTGGCAGAAAGTAAATTAATGACCTACCAGGCACAAATCACAACTGCAGCATTTCAGAAGTGTTATAGAAAAAACTAATTAAACTGACTGCCACACACCCAGGATAAGAAATTGGGAAATGTGCCAAAACAATTCCCAAAATAGCTCCTTTTGAAAATGTAACCTTTTTTCTTTTTTTTCTCTTCTTTCTTGGTTAGCAGTCAACTTCACCCTTACAATAATTCTATTTGTTATTACTGTCCAATATTACATATGGGGGACGCTTCCCTTACTTCTGTCCCCTTTGCAGCTACCCTGACACTCATTCCAGCATAGAGCATCCAGGCAGCACCTTTCCTCCAACTACCACAACAAATCCTGCAATTTAGGGTTACTGTCTTGTGCACAGAACTATTATTCCCCTTTGAAATCCAGCATGTCTCACAGAAGAGCAGAATACATATGATCCTATTAAAGAGCCACTCCTCTACCAGCACTTGGGCTGGCTGGACCTCAGCTTTGTCACAGTATGACCATCCTTATGCTCTTGTTAAACAAATAGGCTGGCTGGAGAGAGCTGACACACAAAAGCAACTGCCAAGAGGAAGGACTCTCCTCTACCTCAGGTGCCAGTGTTAGAAAATCTGTGTGCAGTGCCTGTCTCTGTCCCAGATTTCCTGTATGGGACACAGGAAGACTTGTATTTTCTGTATGTCAATCCACCATTTAGAAAATTAAGTTTTTCTTTTCAGTTAGGCATACAGCTCTTCAGGATAGGAAATTTCTCTTGTTATCTATATGTGCAATATCAATCTGTACGGGTTCTTTAGGAATATAAATTGTACAATGTCCCTTTGTGGCTACAGTATTTCTTCCTTTGCGCTCTAGAACTCAAGCACTGCAAAAAAGAAATGTCTTTGGTGTACACTAGATAAACAGCTGCATAAACCCCTCTAAATATGCCATAAGTACTTTTAGTTAACTACAATGCTGGAGTGTTGTTATGCAGTGAATGGGAAATTCAGGAGTTATTCCTATGTCCCAGCTGTCAAACTGTGCCTAATTTCCGAGCTCATGTATTTAGGAATTCCTTCTCTAAAAACACTGTAGTCCTCAAATGTGTTTATTTGGTAGTGTGTGACATTAATATGAGCTACAAATAAGCTGCATCCCTTTATCTTCAACAGCATTATGTTGATTTATGCGAAAGAAACCCTACAGAGAGGGAGAGTTATAAAACGGATGTTACACCCTAATCAAGATTCTTAGTTGCAGAAGACAAATCTTGAGGAATAGAGCTGTATAAACAATCTGGGAGCTGGATGCATCATTTTGGCTTGACTTAGGACCCTGCTTCTTTGTCATAATTTAAGAATTTAGGAATTCCACTCAGTGGAAATCTCAGACAGCCATAAGCCTAGATGACCATTGGGAAATCATTTGATTTAGGTCTCAGGGTTACTTAGGCACTTTTGAAGATGCTTTCTTTATTTTTTTAATTGAATAAGCTGAGGGAGTATTGAAGAGGACTCAGTCCATATATCTGTGGTCCATGCTAAGTGTTGTACTTTTGGGTCTTTTTCTCCAAAAGAGGTTAAATTTGTTAGACCAAGATACACTCACCAACCTCAGAAAAGTTTGCTTATGGGTGAAGAGCAGCAGAAGCTGTGAGGATAAAATTCCTAATCCTTTATACAACAGATCCAGGGCACAGTGAACTAAATGCCATTTCTCCAGGCTTTAAACATATATGCACTTAAATCAGCCTTCTGGGATATAGGAGTCCCTGTGCTGGAAGTTCACCTGAAGTTTAAAACACTAAAATAGCATTTCAGACATAGCAGAAGTAATCTGATTTTAGAGAAATTGTGACCATAGGATTAACTATTACTCACCCACATTTCCAGCAGCACAGTATCCTCCTCTCTTTGGCAGAGAGGGGAGTGCGGTCAGGGCCGAGGAGTGCTCAAAACTGCATGGTCAAGCCAGCAGTGAATTTGAGCTCTGTCCTTTTGCATCCTATAGTTCTAATTTGCAGCATTAAGGAACACCTGCATCAGCAGTTAGGATCAGTAGGAGGCAGAGATGAAAATGTACACCTAGTATACATCAATGGCCCGCACCTGTAAAGAGTTGGTATATGGTCTTATATATATATTGGCTGGGTCCATCCCTCCCTTGGTTGTATGTTGCTTGGTGCATGTAGTTACCTTCTAACTGATCAATCTTGTCAACAAGAAGTTAGCAAGTATTTACCCTCTCATTTGTCTGGATGTGTAAAGTGAATCATAGAAAATAAGTGACTGGTCTCAGGTACTTACAGTTACACATTAGCCTTAGCCTATGGCTAAAACACCAAATTCTGACTGTGGGACACAGGTTTCAACCTCATGGCTCCAACTGACATGTCTAACACAAATATGCACTGCAAGGGATAAAAGCAAAATTAAAACAAATTCTAGTCCTAATACTGTGAAATCTGATTAGTGCAGAAAGGGCAACTCTGAGCCAATATTTGATAGTGGTGATGATCACATTTAACCCCATTAATCATTCCTGATTTGCTTTGCATGTGCATCATGCTGGACAAAAAACATTCAAAGAGATGCAATCAATATGTTTCTTTTAACACTGGGTGTGCCTTTGGTTCTTTCAGTTCATAATGACCTAAAATGCTAACATCCAGATTTGATCCAAGTTTTTATTCTGCTTTACAGAGATAAGCAGAATGGAGAACACTTGATTCCAGCACTAAGGGAAGGAGGAGTTACAGTCATCTTGTTGATACAATAAATATTGTGTATCACAGTGTATCCAGTGGCACCATTAATAGCTCATTGATACTCTGTACCTAAAAGGTGGCAGCAGGGTTGTTTGCCAGCATCAGTTAAGCAGAATAATAGTTGTGATTGGGAAAGTGCTGAAGACTTTCCATGCTGATGTTATGCCTTGTCACAGCTCTCTTTCAGCTGGGTTACTGTGCTCTGACCTGTCATGAAACACTTGTTTTTCAAGCAGTTTCTTTGCATGTTTTCTCTTTTAGTCTCTTTTACTCTCTCTTTCCTCTCAGTGAAACCATAGCTCTGACAGTGACTTTGGAAAGCCTCACAGCTGTTTTTCTTGTTCTGAAGTAAAGCCACCGCACCAGCTCACAAAGGAACCTACTTAGCTTTTCTTTACGATACTGTCATTGTGTTGGTCCATAAAACACCCTGCTCCTCAAAGTTTGCGCAGCCAGCAACTGTTGTGTTATTTTATTTGGCTCTTTGTAGTTTTCATTTTGGGTAAAACTGGAATTTTTCTCTTGGACAATGCTGCAGGGGGAGAAAGGGAGCAAAATTTAAGAAAGAGAAAAGCCTGATGGTCAATAAATAATGAAAAACATCAATGCTATCAGTGATGTAGCTGACAAGACGTCATGAATCAGTGAGTCAGCTGGACAAAGGCATGTTGAGAGCTAGGAGTCAGGGAAACATGTAGACATTTGGCAAATCTAATGAGCTTTAATAACAGATACATTTAGCAGTGCTGCGTGATGTGAAGGATGAATCTCATAGTCAGGTTAACCCTTTGACAACGGCAGGCACATTGCCAGTCATCTTCCTAATCACTGACTGAGATACTAGGTAGGAAAAGTCCCATCTTCTCATGGGGAGAGATTGATGCAAATACGTGGCTAAACAGTCACTTTTCTATTCCTCCTTTGTATTTGTGGGAGTGACACCCACATGAAAAACTGTAGTAAACTACTCAGTACAAGACTATCCAAGCAGGCTCAGAAAAAAAAGTATTTGTTCTAAGAATGACTATGTCTTTCGCCTTTCAGCAGAGCAGATGGGAGGGGCTCCTTTTCAACTATCATACAAAAAGCCCAAACCCAGCCCTGACAGTGCAGGTTTCATGGAAGCAGGCCAAGATCAGTAACTATCAGTGCCATTCAAAGGTGTGGAAGGGCAGACCACAATAATCAATATCAGACTTTATCATCTCCACAAATGGCCAAGACAGCACACCCCCAGAACAAGCCTATCTGGGAGAGTCTTGCACCACAGACAGAAAAGTGAACTATACTGAGCCGGGAGTCAGGAGGTTGAGATTAAACCTACTCATGACAGAAGAGAAAGGTAGAAGATCACATTCAAATATTTCACCTACTTTAAGAGACTTAACTGTGCATCTTCCACAGTGAAGGAACCTGCTCATCTGGGGTTAGCTGTTGATAGGACAGACTTCTACTCACTGATAATATTTTTCAGGTTGGTACCAGGTAACTAGCAGTGGATGAGTTAGAACAAGGATTTTTTTTTTTCAGAATTTAATTTCAAGGAATATCTTTGTTTTCCATTCAGTTGCAGAAAGACTTAAGAAAATGAAATAACAGAACTTCCCTCTCTGCTTCTATCTGAAAACCTTGCTCTAGTTTACCTCTAAGTGATATGTCCAGTATGCTTGGAAGGTCCACAGAGGGTCACCGAGAAAATATCTAACTAAATGCAAGCCCCAGACACTCTGGGGGAGGTCACCCTTTTTAGAGAGATTAACACAATGCCATTTTAACACAGAAAAGAGGTTAACTCTGATATTGATACTTCTGCTAACTGCTCAATTTTTTTCACCCTAAGATAGGAAAAGGCTATGGCAGACACTACAGAAAGGAAAAAATAGAAAGTTTAGGAAACAGAAAGCTGAATGACAGCAAAAGCTAGCTCAGTTTCACCAGTATTAATTGAAAAGATATTTCCAATCACCTTTGGTTTAGTTGCGTGAGAGCAAAAATAGTTTGCCAACATTGGATTAGGGTTTGGGATGAAGTCCATCCCTTATCGTGATCTTGTTATAGTCTTGACCACTCAGTCATTGTGCAGTTCAGGTCTTCATCAGAAAAAAGGGGCTCACATGGCTTTCTCATTGATTGCTTTGTTTCCCACAAGGTCGAAGCCCAGTGTGGTCCCCTCTCTCCCCAGAAAGGCTAGATGAGCCTGGAGCTGAAACCATGAACTGTTGTTGCCATGTTGTCTCTACTTGTATGAGTAGTTTGTTAGCACAGCATGATCAGGATCTTAGTGCTGGTCTCTGGAGGTTACGCCAAGAAACTGTCAGTAACAACAGTATTGCATTTGAAATATACATTAGTTTTTGATAACTGCATCTAACCACCTTACAGGGATCAGAAAAAAACACCACTCGTGTAGGCTGGTAACCAGCTCACCTGAAATTTCAAACATTTGCAGTGCATTAGTTGTGAGCAATCTGCAGATTGAGAATGATGCAATTCATTAGAAAATGCATTTGCAACAAATTTACACAACAGAAAGAACTGACATCTCCTGAAGGAATCACTGAGAATGATTTATCCAGTTTAAGTCAAAATGGAGCATGAAAGGTCCTTCGTCCCACAGCTTGTAGAGTAATTTACAGCTGATAAAAATGGTAGCATTCAGGCAGTCAATCTCTATCAAAACCAAATAAATTTATTACAGTGTCTCAGACCTTAATACTTCCTTTTCACAGAGCAAAACCACAAAATATGTGTAAGTTATGTTAGTGGCATGTGTCAATGGCAAAAAAAGAGAGGTTTTGAGATGGAAGGAGTACCACACAACATACCTTCTGTGCATTTAGTGAACATCAAAAATAAGCAGACTCTAACTGCAATGTTTCTTGTTGCAGTTTTCTGGAAAGACAGTATATCCTGAAACATCAGCACACAGAAAGATGGAGGAAGGAGTACAGGAGTATCCAACCAGTCTCTTTTCATCCTTGTTTTATAATCCAAACAGTAAAGTTAGGCTTTTTGTGAAGGGAAACAGAAACCTTACTGTTAGCATTTGGAAGTACCATGCTTTGGAAGGAAATCAAAATAGAAGTCACAGTTGAGTTATCTGTCCCTAAACCTTGCCCTGATGATCTATCTATTTTAATAAAAATCTGCAAACTCAAAAGTGCAAGTCTTAAAGGCTTGCAAAGGCTCCAGCAGATGGTGTTTTATTTATGCATTACCATTGGGCCACATTTTCTAAGGCTGGCATCTATTTATTCCTCTTCCCCAAAATATTATTATTATAATTTGTATATTTAAGTGCCAGATTTTCTGATTTGGCTGAGCTGCTCTCATCACTAGAACAGGCAAAACTGGCTTTAAGCCACTTATATCTTCCCCTGGAGTCTGGAGGCAGCCAGATGTCAGTCCAATACCTTGCATAAATTAGAGCAGCCTCAGGAATGCTCTGCTCAGTTATCAACACTGGGCTGCTCTAGCACCCAAGAACAGCTAAGACAGCAGAGTGCTCCAATTATAGGGGTTTTGCCCCTGATATTTCCTTTCCATTAGGGGAATACAAAGCACAATGCGGTTCTTGAAAAGTCTCTGCTTTATGCCATGAAGAGATTTAATTTATAGTGGGAATCTTAAGAGGCAAGAGGTACCAGTTTCATGACATTGTAGGACTGGGACAAAGAGACTGTAGCATGGCTGGGGTTTTATTACCAAGCATCAGGTTTGCCTTTCTCCTTGGTACCAAAGAATACAGGGGGGAGGGAAGTTCTGCTTACTAAAATATAGGGGGTACTTTCTATGACATCAGTGAGATATTATTTTGCCTAATGTACCTTACAGCTCAATAATTTAGGGCACAGTCTATTGCTACCTGTTCTAGGGACCTAAATTACACCAACAAAGTACAGATACAAAATTTTATCCATAATTTTACAGGCTGAAAAATTAGATTTTGGGTTAAAGCCAGTCTGAAAAATTGAGTATAATATGTGTATATGCATGCAGATAGAGGATGTAAATTCTGACTGGTTTTCAAGGAAGCATCAGTAAAACGTTGCCAAAGGGAGAGAACTATGTCTGTGATATAATCCATCTCAGACACTATTTCATGATCAAGGTAATTTTTCTGTCCCTATGGCAATATTTTACACAAATAATGCTAAAGAAAACTGTCCCTATTTGTTTCATTATGCTTCTCAGTGTAAATCTTCATTTGAAGAGCCTTCTGAAACAGAAAGCGGATGCTGAATTGAAGGGGTTGCTGCAAGCACGGTGGGGGAGAACTAATGCCTGAGTCACCAGGAAGCAGCAATTACATCTGCTGTATAATCACCTCCCATGTAAAGAGAATCAAAAAGAGAAGGAAATAGGTATGTGTATGTCTGTGCGCAGTGGTATGCGTCTTTAGCGCAGAAAATGTATTATTTTCCTTCTATATTCATATATTTCTGTTTCTTGAAACATTTTCACGTAACAGGTAGCTAATATTTTGTATGTCTCCTCTTTATTCTGTGCCCCATTCCTTTGGTCTGTGTTTCTTGTAGGGATCCTTCTTTTGCTACATAGTCCTGAGCACACGTGTTTCATGTAAAGAATGAGACATTTTTGGCATTAAAAAAAATGGGGTATAAAGACTTCTTCAGTTATTGTATTGATATGCACAATAGGGTTGAATTAAGACCACCAAGAAAACCTTAAGTCTGAGGTATAAATACTTGCCCTGAAATTACCTCTATATTCTTTTCACGTATTTCCTAAGAATGTCGTTTTCCAAATTTTTAAATCATCAAATGGAGAAAAAAGATAGACTTCCTGTTGCATACAGCAATGCTGACACCCACACAAACCATTGGGGGCTTAGAAACTGGAGATCTACCTCTGCCAGTTGGCTCAGAGGAGAAACTGATACTAGTAGCAGGTTGTCATCCTCTCTGTGAACAGTTCTGAAGGAGAACCGGACATTTTTTCAGAGGGTTTTGCAGAGATTTGCTGACAGCAGACTCAGGAAATCTGGGTGCTGCTTTGGGATCTGGCAGGGAACCTAATCCATCAAGTGCACTTTTCTAAAGGGGAAGCGTTTCTGTATTTTTGTCTCAGACCTTTTCTCATGCCTGTTTAGTCTCAGTTCCTCACCCTGTTAGACCCACTCACCTCTCCTCAGTGGAGGATCAAAGTACCAAAATTTTCACTGGCAGCATCTTGTCAAGTCAGCTTCAGAGACAACATCATCAGTAAAAACAAAATTCTCAGAGGATTTACAAGGAAAACAATCTAAGATGCCCCCACTGAAGGCACATAAATAAATTAATAATTGAAGGACAAATGTAGGCTGCTTTTGTGGGCACAGTCAAAGACTGTCCATGAAACAAGGCCTAAGTGCTTCTAAAATTCAAAACCCTACTCCAAACCATGAAGCATTAGAAGTTTTGAGAAACAGCTTCTCCACCTTTTTTATTTCTTTTGTTTTGTTTAGCTTTGTTTTGGTTTTAACCATACCACCTCTCTCTGGTATTTTTTTTCCTAACTTCATTCATGAAACTAGCTGATCCAGTCTGCTTAGGGAAAAAATATATTTGAAGCAGGTACATAACAGGGAATATTAAACGCTACTTTGTTAAAGATTAGAAAAATTACTGGGAGCTGAAAACCAAGCCTCTCTAATGGTATTACCAGCCGGCTTATAACAGCATACTCCACATACAGTGGTTGAGGGAGTTAAAGAAATATTTGAGAGTCAAGTCTTCAGTACAGAACTGGACACATAGTAACCTATTGCCTTTCTTGAAAATCACACACATTTTATGTAATATGAAAAAAAAAAAAAAAACCCAACCCACAAATATTAAATATTTAAGTGAGGTAATGGCTTATCCAATGTTATTCTTGTTCAAGATATTTTCATCAGAAGCTTGAGATAAATTCATAACAGTACAATAAGGATTCTTCACCCTTTACAGATGTAGTTTTTCAATTCATGGGGTTCTTTGGTCTTTTTGTTTCTTGTTTTTTTTCATAATTAGGTGTTGCAAAATTTTAAGCTTTAGATTTTTTTAAATGGGTAGTCATTTTGTATTTGTGTCTGTATTAGAGCTCCTTTCTATAATCAGCTTCTCAGACTTCTTTCCCTCTTTTTGTGAGTATCTGAATCAAGAAAAGAAAGATGTTAATTAGACATGTTAGTTTTCTAATTGAGGAACAGATGGCAGGATGCTCTAGTATTTTAGTGGTGACTGAGGCAGGTTTCAGGGTAATCTTGTCATTTAAGTGCCTGGAAATTGTATAAACGCAGCTCAGTTGCTTCTGTTACTTAGCCTGGCTGTCTCAGGATGTAGTCACACATCCTCTTTCAGCTCCAGCTGTTCCAGCTGAGAAGTTCACTCCCCACAGCTGTTCATCACTGCATCCAAACTGGAAATTACTACCCCATCTGATCTACTGGGGGAGATGTTCACATGAGCAGTCCCCAGCTTGCTCTAACAAGGTTAACTAACCTGGTGCAAGTGCTGAGCCTGTTCGTCTACATTGCCAGGGAGCAACTGAGCCTGCGGATGGGAGGGGAAGAACACTCACAGCTTGGGGTGGGAAGAGAGAATGAGGAGGAACAGATAAAGTGACCTCTTTGGGAAGCACATCTGGAGTCAGGATGAAAGACATGTCCAGCCTCCAGGAATGACAGCCCATTGCCATTGCAGTGTGAATGTAGAATATGCAGATGCTTCTGTTTCACTCCTGTCTTGGAAAACATCCAAAATCTACCAGCTAGTCCCAAGGCTCTTTCTTTGAAAAAGTTTGGAGCTGTCCACGCTTCTGGCAAGTTAATCACATCTCCAGAGCACTGCAGGTCAAGATTTTGAGAACATTTTCCTTTTTGAAGCAGTCTTTTATTGCCAGCACTATGAGTGGAGAAATAACAAAAAGGTGACATTGGCAAAGAAGATTCATTCTTACTAGATGATTTGACCAGCTCCACCAAGAAAAGACAGGGAGAGAGAAATTTCAGGGAGAAAAATATCTCATGATAGAATGCAAGTCTCCTCTCTTCCTCTCCTCACTTTGGCCCTACCAAATTTCCCCACAGAAATCAAATTCCACCCCTGTTAATTTTAGAAATATTGAAAAGCCTCCACTGCAGAGACTTGTCATTATTTCTCAGATGTGGACCAGTCCATGTATTGTAAGTGGCAACAGAGCATAGAAGCCATAGCTATGCCCAGGGATCACAGAGTAGAGAAAAAAAAAAAATCATAGAAAAAAAATTCCCATAACAGATTTCAATTTTGCAGAGCAAATTGTCAAAAAAAATATACTGCTCCCAGCTGCAGTTACTTGGCTGGTACAGATAGACATGTGTATAGCATAGTATTGCTACCTTCTCATCTTGTCCCCTGTCATCTCTTTGCTTTCTTCTCCCCTATAGCAGAGGGATGGACTTGATGACACCTAATTTCTATGATTCTATTATAGTATCTTGCAACTTTCTAGCTGAAGTGCTTATCGGTGTGAAATGAAAGATTTAGAAGAAGAAACATACCACACAGGAGGTCGAAGTACCAGGGTGAGATCTAACCTGGCTAAGCTGAAAATATATTGCACAGAAATGTATTTCTCGCTTATCAAAGTACCAAACAAAGGATAAAAAATGTGAAGAACTGAAGGTACCGAGCAGCAGTAGTACTATCCATGGTGGCCATTCTGTGCACAGAATTACCTTTGCCATTTTTAAGTTTGGAAAGCTTGTGGAGAAGTCTGTCACTCATGTGGTTCTCAGAGCACATTATTTGACTTTCCTTATCTCCTAGGATCTGTTGGGCTGATCTGAGGTGTTTGTGTGGGGAAAGGTGAATTTTTCTGCTTCTTGCAAACAAACAGGGTAATGCTGTTCTTGCTTCTTTGAGTGCACAGGAAAAGGTCTTGTCCTCAAATATTTTCACAAGCTCTTTAGTAGCAGGAGAATCAAAAGCAAATTTGTTCATCCTGGCTATTGCACAATATTTTCCTACTCATTTATGATGCTCTGAAAACAATGTTAGTAGAAGGTACACAAGTTAATACAAATCATATGCCCTTCAAGCTTATCAATGTGTACTTGGATCTGTATCATTAAGGCTTCACAGTCTTTGTAGTTTTAATGGTAGTGAATAATGTGTATTTGAGTTAGGGACTGATATACGTGTTGTTCACATAACTTTTGAGACAGTTGGATCAGTACAACTTTATACCTGTTGCAGTGATAAAAGTGTCAATAAATGAATGTACTCTTCTGAAACTGCCCAAACAACAGCAAATTGTTTATGGCTTTTAATATATTTTTGACTTTGTTAGATCCATGTATTACTCCCCCCCATAAAAATTCTCATGCACATTTTTGCAGATTTGTTTCCCAAGAGAATTTACTCAGTTTCTGTGGAACAAACTGGCTGTGAAGGCTAAATCTGGTCACAACCCAGAGGACCGTATTCCAGCCCAAGCCTATTTAGGAAGGGAACAGCAATTTGTTTTCAATGACTTCACTCACCCTTACTGCAATGTTTCCAGTAAATGCAGGCGTTGTTCTTCTTGTGTGAGCTCAGCATGTCATTTCTAATGTGGTCCTGACTGAAATTTTACATCAGTTATTGAAATAAATACTTTTCTTTAAATGTTCTTTATCTCTCATGTGATTATGCTGAATCATTCTAAAATGAAAAAAATCTGATGAGCTATCCACATAAATACTGAACAACATTAGATCATCACAACTGGTGCTGTTAAAGCAAATGTAAATACCTAATTATTAGCCAGCAGATCCAAAATGCTGCCAAATAGTTTTTGGTCACTGTGTTTACACAGTGACAGATTCTCATGTTAGTCATATCCTTCTGAACAAATGTTTTGGATGGACTCTTAAATCAGTGTCCACAAGGAAATAGGAGGAGGCAGCCAAACTCTGTTGAACGTCTGCCATTGACAAAGGTTAAGCATTTACAGTCACTCTCCGCCTAAGTATTCTAAGGAAACATTAAGGAGTGAAAAGCAGAAGGCGAGGATGTTCTGTACTCTCAGCAACAATGCAGCAAGTGCGACAGAAGCAGCTCCAAAATAGCCAGTTTCTGGGCCAGATCCTGTTCCCATTAACGTCAATGGCAAAACTCCCTTTTGGTCTAGAGGGACTAGGATGGGGCAACTGGTCCTTCAACTGGCTAAGGAAAAAATAGTGAGGTCTTGACTCTTCTCTTTTTGCTTCCACTTCTTGTTCATGAAGATTCCCTTTGGGACTGAGTAGAACCAAGTCAGGATGTAAGCATGTGCCTTAAATGGCCTGTTAGGATGGCTAATACATGTTGCATGCACTTAATTTCCCTGAAAAAACTATACCAATTTCCCCCATTTCTTTTTTAGCTATTCATAATATTTAAGTCTATTCTGTCCCAATTAGTTTCACTTGCAAAATCAGCTGGATTACAGCAATGGAGAAATTTGATTTGAGTGAAAACAGTAATAGAGCCAGGATAAAATTCAAAGCTAGGGGAATTTTGCTATTGCAGTCCTCTCATCACCCAACCATAAGGCCATATATTTTGGGATGACTCTATGGTCATTGCCCTAACCTTTAAATGTTACCCCTCACATAAACCTTACACAAGGGTTAAGGCGGATGGATGTACACAATTCACTGACCCAGTGGCTAGGCCCTGGCATCTCTATAGCATGTCAAACATACCTGCAGGTACCCCAGGGGATGGACTGCCATGGACAACTGCTTGCAGGCACACAGGAGACAGGTGATACGGCTTTCCTCACCCCAGCCAAAAGCCAGTTAGTCTGCATTTTGATCTCCTGCTCAACCTGCAGGTGAGTAGAAGAGACAGAAGGACACAAAAGAGGTACTTCACAATTCCTTGTCTTCCAGCATTGAAGATCCAAGGGCAATATATTTTTGGGTTTTCTTTGTTTTTCAGATTAAAATTAAATCTGAAAAGAAACAATACTTCTGTAGATATTAAAACCATAACCTCAGAGTAGGGGAGACATATACACCTAAAATTTAGACCCTCACCTGCCTTCATCCTTTTGTGTTCCACTTTTGTTATCCCTTAGTAAAAAAGGGATGAAGATTTGTGCATAAACTGAAAATATAAATCTTACTCCTAAAGTCAGACAGTGTCTGCAGAATGAAAAATTGCTTTCCCAAACCTCTGCTTTGCAGTCCTTAAAGAAAGTGTCATGGAGAATATAAAGCTATTGAGCAAGTCCAAAGATGATTTTACATTACTTTAGCCTTTGTGGGTTTGTAAAAATCATTTGGTCTCCATAAATTAGGATATGCTTCATCTCATAGTGTAGTCAACGGCAAGACCTGTGAACATCAGTGGAAGGCAGATTGGACTTTTACTCTGTATGCAGCAAAGTACATAGCGGCAGGCAGATACCTGTGATGTACCTGCTGTACCGTGGAAGAAATGAGGGCAGGACCCACCCAGGAGGCTACAGAGAGAGAGGATCAACTGGCATCATGGGACCAGACATCTGCTGCTCCTTCATTTCACTCTGGTCTGTCAGTGGTGGCACCTTCTTCAGGAAAGAGATGATGGGATGAAGTGAGTTACCACATTTCCTGTCCAGGCCATGTATTGACCCAGACATCAATTAAATCTGATTCCATGAATGTCCATGTAAAAAACTGGCTGATGGCAAACTGTGTGGGGCACTCTGAGGCAGAAGCTTCTTGCACTCAGCCAGACCTGCCAAAATGAACCTCTTGCACCATGAGCTTGGAGTCCACCTTTCCCCATTTTTGCTGTGATTCTCCTCTAGTGAGAAGCAGCAACAAGCAATTCTTCTGCTCCTTAGAGCACAAAACTTCATCCAAAAGGGAGTGGAAATCTTTACCTGTCCCTGGCCTTTAGCCTTGACACAGAACTGTTAAGGTTTGCAGTGGCATACAAAGCAATTTCCCTGGGAGCAGAAACAAAGCCTGGAGGAATCTGGGCCACAATCTTCTCTCTTACATCAGGAAACTTTCCCTCACCAAGACGGACATGTAGCACCCAAGACTTTTGCTTATATCCTGGTATAACTGGACAGGTTATTCCTCTGTTTACCTCATTTTTAAGTCCACTTGAACCAGTAACAACATTCATGAACAATAGGTTGTACTGACAGGAAGCAAATTCAGCACATTTTGTCCAAAGCGTTTTCCACAGTAAAGGAGGTTTTAATTATGCATTTAAGCCAACAGAGCCCTATATGCAGACTGTGTTGGTGGTCTCATTCTGACATGAGGGTCTATGCCTGTTCAGATACATTGAGATGACCACTAAAACTTTTCTTACTCAGTTTAGGACCTCTAACAACCCATTGCTATCCCAGATTGGGCTAGTTTTCAGTGTAAACAGCTGAGTTGCAGAAATTTGTATCTCTGCCATGCAAACTATTCTGAAAATGAAATTCAGGATAATCTTCTCCTGGCACTAAATCTGAGGTGGATTAAATATATATTTTTAAAAACAATACATTCAGCAGGTTGTTGGTTTAAAAAATTTTAAAACAAAGGAACAAAGAACTGGAAGACTTCCAGAGCAAGAGATAATTTGATGATTGTCTATATAAATCTAACATTTCTTCATCTTTTATACATGGAATTTTGCAGGTCATTAGTCCCTTAATGTAGTATAGCTATCGGTTGTAGACATTCTGTATGTATGTGTGTGTGCGCATCTGTGTGTGTGCAAAAAAAAAAAAAAAAAAAAAGCATTAAAATGGTTGAGATATAGAGAAAATTGACTGCTGCATAGTCACCACTTTTCATAAAGATTTTTACTACACCCTTGGTATTATGGATCTATAATATGCAAATGTGTAGCATCATTAATATGCATTTGCTGCATACACCCTCCTTAACAGAGTATGTTATGGGAATACAAATTAAAAACAATACACTCGACTCAGCTAAATTTTAATGGCCCGTTGTATGAGTGATCCCTGACTGGGAGGTACCTAAGCTCTTTGTCTTCAATGCTTCCCTTCCTTCCCCACATACATTTTTTTTATTTGTTCTTGTTTTCACTGACACCTCTGTAGCAGAATTATTTAAATTTCAGCATAAAAATTGAAGTAACATGCAGGTTCTTCCTTGTTACCTTCAGTGGAGGTAGCTGGCACAAGAAGAGAAAACAGAGATCTAGAAATAAGTTCAGCCAAGAGTCCCCATGGTGGAATAAGCTGTGTAGCCCAATCTGTTGGGTAAATGTGTCCTGATGTTACTTTGGCTTGGATGTGCTGCTGATGGGAGCTTAGGCATTACCTAACCGAGGTGAGTCATCTGACCACATCCCCTGGCATAAATCTCTCCTCGTCTTCCCTTCCTGGCTGCTTGTCCAGGGAAAAGAGCCTTCTGATACCTTCCTTTCTTCCAACAAAACCTCAGTGCAACAGTTCTGCAGAGACAAGGTCACTTCATCTGGCAAACCAGACCAAGAGCTGTCTCTGGGAGCCTAAAGATACTGACTCACATATACTAGTGGCTTAAATTTTGACAGTGGATGCAATTACTGGTCCCAAGTTTTCCCTTCTGATTCTCTACCAGAGTTAGCACTTGTGCAACAGGGACAGACCTAACCATGAAGCACTTTTAAACCACCGCAAATTACAGCCCAACATTTTAAAGTCAACTGGTGTTGATTCCAGCTTGTCCTAAGCTGAGCCTTAAAGCAAAACCTTTCAGGAGACCACAAGCAACTCAGACACGGACACTGCTGGCATTAGGGAAAGCAGATGCCACCCGAAATGAAACTACCCATCCTCATTAGTCAGTGCATGCAGTCAAACCTAATAATGAGCTTGGTGTTCTCATCAGTGCTTTTTGCCTGCAGGCTGTAAATTTTGTAGATCAGATGCACCTCCAACCACACTGTGGGGACAGTGTCATCTGACAGCAGGTGTGACAAGGATTGGTAGGGAAGATAATTCTTTCCACTGCTCCAGTTAAATCTAATGAACAATTGGGTTAAAGTCCTTAGTGGTCACTAAGTGTTTAACATACTGCCAGTTTATCCTCAAGTATTTATTGCAAACCTTATATAAACTGAAAAATTAAAAATACACATGCACCTCTATAGTTTCCTTAGAATTAATTATTCAGTGGTGGACACCAATGTTATTTTCCTTTGCTTGGCAATGACTGTCCCAGAACTTAATCCTTTCAAAATGCAATGGGGAGAAAAATAACCCAGCAAGATGCGCTCTGTTGTGCTAATTGGGCTTCCCAATATGGCGTGAGGACATTTGTCTCTCAGCCTGCTTATTCAGTGCTGCATATTCAAGCTGTTTCAGCAGGTCTAGCTACTCTTATGGGAAATTAAGCTGCAATCAGATTCTGCAGTCATCCAGGTCTAGACTGTGATATTGATCACAGAACAGACAAACTGAAGGAACAAGGTTGAAATGGCCTGTTTGTATATGAGCACAGTTACTTGACAGAAAATGACCTTTTGTGGATGCAAATCTGCTATATGAGGCATAACGTGGTTGATCCTGAAAGCTGTGGAACAGCTGGGAAACCATTGCATAGGAAAGATTCTGTTTATTTTAATTACATCTTTCTCATGTCATCTTTTGCCAGTCAATCTTGACCATGAATCTAAGTTACACTGAACTTTGGAGTAATGATCAGGATAACTTCTGGATTTACAATCATTAATTACAATGTCTTTCATGGAAATTTCATCACAGATGTGAATGAACAAAAAAACACGCTGCCCTGCTGCAGAGATTGCAGAATCTTAGATGCAGTTGCTTCATTCCCAAATTCTTTGATAAATCTCAGCTCCTGGCTACAACAGGAATCTCAAAGTTGAAAAACCTCAGAGACCAATACAAGTTCCCATCATGTGCCAAATTTTCAGCTGAAGCCTTTGCCAGTTTTGATTCCTTTATCAATACTTGATAACTACTGAACATAGGTTGTTGAAGTTCTTCATGCTTTGAACTAATTTTATCACAACTATAACTGAGAGGTTAACCAGTGAAGTAGGAATGGAATGACATAATGGAAACAAACATTTTCTTCTCCGAGTTTCAACTAGCTGATGATTAGATGTGAAATGTAATATTGATAATGTTCTAAGTGTCCCAGTCCAGAGATGAGTGGAAGAGGGTATGTAATGTGAACCAATGTCCATTTGTATAAAAATAATGCTCGCTGGGATAGGTAAAAGGCTATATATAAAAATAAGATCTTGAACATAGATTTATAAAACACAGATTTAAATTCCAGGGGGCAAGTGATGACAGAGATAGAGATGACAGTTGTGAACTAGGATACTATTAGCTCACAACTGTAAGTTCCTAACAAAAAATATAAAATCAGTTAACATGTATCTTATTCTTAACTACTATTTAGAGTGTGCATTATGCAGGCAACTCAAAGCAAACAGATACATCTTGTGAATTGACAGTCAGTAAACCTAGGCTGTAAAAAGAATAAGGTGAGCACTACTATAAATGAAGAGGAAAGGACTCTTACTGAGGATAATAAACTAGTAGTTGGTAAGATAGTCCTGATTAATCATTCAGTTTGCCACCTGTAAGAGGAAGTTGACAGGTCACAATGCTCGTGGCTAAAGGCAAAAATAACTTCTTCAGTGAAATTTTTGTGTCTCCATGTAGACATTCTGTTCAAAGGATGATGAAAGATCATGTGAAAAACTGTGCACGGGGAGGCTCAGTCTGGTCTGGCTGAATTGGCTTTGAAGCACTGGTCTCTGAACCACTTGCTACAATTAGCATGTCCCTTTCCTCATTAATATTGGACCCAGCTGGTTCAGACCCTGTGTGGATGGTTTGTCTGGCACCCTGATGAGATCAGTGGAGGAACATAAATACAACAGGAACCACTGCCATCAAAATAAGCTCTTTCTTCAGCATAAGAAAATAACTAATTTACATCAAAAGATGTGTTATTTCAGTTTCTCTTTCTATGACCATTAAGATCAGCTGGGGAATTTCTCAACACTCAGAAAAAAGCCAGTAAGTATAGCACAGTACGAGTGAGGATCAAAAAAAGGGCAAGGAAAACTAGTTCAAGCTCAAACACTGTTTGTTTGTTTTGTTGGTTGGTTTGGTTTTTTTTTTTCAGCTGAGGTGTTCTTGATTTTATTTCTGTTAAGATACAAATACATTGAGCCAGAAAAGTATACAGACTCAAAACTTTGGAAATTATATACTCAGTATATATAGATATTATTATCCATCCAAGGTTCTTTATATGCTTTAGAAAAATTGATTAGATCCCAATGCATCTGAGAGTGTTATCCTGCTCATCTGACAAACAGGCAAAAAGAGGAAAGAGAATGATATAATTTGCTACTGTTAGAAAACAAGCCTGTATCAAAGCCTGGGCCAAAACGCAGGAATCTTGACCTTCTACTTGTGAGGAATGTTGCACTCTACTCCAATGACTCTGGAGATTATAAGCAGTTTCTTTTCATATTCTAAGCCATACACACACATATGTATAAAAAACATGTCAAATCAGTTATTGGTGTCTTCAGGAAGCCAATGTTTTGACTGCTTTAAACAGTTGCTCATTAAAAGGTTTAAAATAGGTTTCTTTAATCAACTTTTTTCTTTCTGAAACAGAAACAAGAAGGGAACGTCTCTTTTCATTAAGTTGACAGCCTCTGCAACCCTCGTATCTTCAAAACAGCCAAGTTTTCCATTTCTGTAAATTAGTGAAGTGGCACCTGAGCATGCTAACTCATTTTTCACACAGACCTGTTAAGTAGCAACTGTACTGATGAGTTTATAATACCTGCACTTCCTGTGGATGATGAAGTCTCTCCTTGACAAGCATCCCTGCACAGAGCTTCTCTGGCAGCAGCTGGAGCCCAGGGAGTGCGACACCCTGCTGAAATCGTGAGAAAGCAAGGACTTCCAAAGAAGTTTAGAACACTTATTATGGGAAGAAAATTGTTATGCCAAGTGAAATCTTACTTGTTGAAGAAGTCCAAATCTGAAGAAGTCTGTGTTCAGCCAACTTGACAGGCTGTGAGGGCATTTGTCCTGGGGCAAATGGTCACACTGTCAGCACAAGGGAGCCCTGCTCTCCCAAAATTTATCTAGAATACCACAGCAGATGAATCACTCTTCTGGTAAAAGCATCCCTGTGTGTACTATTAAGAAAGAAAATGCAACTAGGAGTGAATTTAGCAGATCTTTAACTGGAGTTGAGTAATGTGACCAAGCCCCAGACTTCAGCAACACACACTACTCTGCCCTCCCACTACTCATAAACAACATCTTTCCTTGCTACTTTCCAGCCAGTTCACTTCCCTTTCTAATCCCAGGAAGTCACTGCCCACCCTTAAATGCTGAAAGATACATTTTAATCAAGCAGAAAACTGAACAGTACCATAATTTTACTTAAAGCACACACCAAGCCACACTTTAGAGCTATTTGGGGAAGAAACTAACCGCAGCTTGGCAGCCCCCCCTTGCAGAGTTCAGGCTGGGTGGTCATTTGAGCCAGGGACAACACAGTCAATTCAGACAGATGGCCACTAAGTCAGCCCAGCATGTTTGGGGAATTCAGTTCTGCCAATATCCAGGACATCAAAAAGGAGATGCACACCTTCAACTCCCTGCAGCTCTGAGTAGCCTAGACCTGCAGGAAGAAAATTAATTTTTTTCCTCTTCAGTAGCTCATCTGGGGAAAAAAAAGCATTGGAAAAAATGCAGTTCAAGCTGAACAGACTTTTTTTCTGCCAGAATGTGTGTGTGTGTGTGTGTGTGTGTGTGTGTGTGTTGAGATTGAAAGCAAAATATTTTTATATTTAAAAATTTTTTTGACCCAATATCATTTGGTTAAATCAATGTATATTCGCAAGAAGCTTAAGAATTCCATTCTTCTGTGACTTTGCCATTCTTCATTACCCCCGCTACTTGCTCTGCTCCTTAGTCCATATTTTTTCAGATTCCCCACATATTCTCTAGGGTCTGTGCGCTATGTTCTTGGCATGTTAATTGCTGCCTGATCAGGAGGAGCTGGGACACACCGCTCCTACAATCCTCAACAGCCATTTCAGAAGATGGAGAAGAAGGAAATTGGGCTTTGATCCCTTTAAGGCATAGTGAGACACCCAGGATACTGGGTGAAGAGGGCAATGATCACCACAGGCCTGCTGAAGACCTCTAATTCAAATAAAGATGGGCTCCCATGCTCACAGAAGGCAGGGAGTAGAAAAGGGGCAGGAAGAAACAACTCTGCATTAAAGGGGAAACATCAAAAGCTGAAAAATGCTTTAGCCAATGGTGGGGGCTAAAGTTTACTGTTAATATTATATCTAGCTTTAATGCTGTGGTCCCAAGTAGATTGAGAATTGCAAGCAAACCTTTCACCCTGAGTCAGAAGAACACGAAGACATCAGAAAGCACTTTGCTTCCTACATTTCATTTCATCTTATTTCCTTCCTCTTCCTCTTTCTCTTCCTCTTGTGTAAGTGACTGGTATGTTATCCTCTACGGCATCAGTATCCTCCAGATTATGTCCATTCATAAGGCAGAGGAGGGAAAAGAAAAACCTAAAAGATAATTCACATTACAGCCACTGTCCAACAAAGACACAGAGAGATGGGACAAAGTCCCCATCATATTTGTCCTTCCATGCATATCATCTCAAGGTCAGTAACTCCCACTACTTGCTAGCTGCAGCCACTGAAATTAAAATTAGTAGGGTTTGTGTCCCTTTAAATATCACAGAGGGAGGCCCAAACCTCTTTAACCATAAAGATAACATCTGCCTCAAAAATGGAAAGCCAGAGAAAAAAGCGTAGACAAAACCAGTTGCCTAAAGCACTTAAAACATTGGGCTACTCATTAAATACAAAGAACATTCATGTCTTACAAAAGCCTGTAACAGAAATTTTAGAAGCTCTGAAAACACAGAACTTTTGATATCTACATTCTCGTGTCTTATATTTTTACAGATCTGTAAAGAAAAGTTATCTGTAACATATCCAGAAATGTCACAGTTTTACCAGTGTCACTTGGAAAGTTAGCAAAGAGAGGTCACGCTTCCAATCAGATTAATATACTAACGTGCCCAGCAGTAGATTATGTTAATTTTGACAGTAATTTTTAATATTTGTAATGCAATACATTACTCGATAGGATTTCTAAGCCTTCTCAGAGCTTATTAGTCTGCCTTTATAAACCAAATGTCAGCTTTATCAAAGTCAGACATTAATTATTAGCGATGGGTGAACCTCAAAAGGTTCAGAGGTTTGGTCTAGTTTGCCTAGACAGGCATAAGACCAGCTGCTTTTGCAGATCATTTCAATGGCAGATTTGGACTCCTGATTCTGCAAATGTTACACACTTACTGAAATGTAAGCATCCAGACAGAGCCTGCTGTGTTCGAGGAGACTGCTGAAGTGCATTCAGCTCAGCAAACATGGGGCTGCCTGAAACATCAGTGTCAGACTGTAACATCCCAAACTTCCCACATCATTGAATGCAGCAGTGGGTGTAAGAGAGTAGTGCACTGTAATAAAACATCTACAGGGAGCTGGGAATATAACTGTAAAAATGAAGAGAGGAGAGGAGAGGAGAGGAGAGGAGAGGAGAGGAGAGGAGAGGAGAGGAGAGGAGAGGAGAGGAGAGGAGAGGAGAGGAGAGGAGAGGAGATTATGATATGCTGGGGTATTATATTCATGAGGAGACAGAGGAGTCATACAAAAATCCCAAGACAGACCTATATAGATGTGTATAAACTAAATGACACATTAAGAGCCATAAACCCATAAGCCTGAACCCAAATCAATATATTTGCAAGTGCTGTGCTTGAGCTGAGTTGCTCAGCCTCTTAACTGGGTTTATTGGCTCAACCAGAGTGACTTATTGCTCAAGCAAAGCGTGCCAACGTGGCTATATGGCTTTTGGGTTGAAGCTTGTAATAAAGAATACTGGGTGTGCCAGCATATGTCAGTGAAGGCAGGCCTAAGGGGGGCATGTGTTTTGGCCTAGAAGTATGATTACTTACAAAAAAATGGGAAAGTTCAGTTTGTTTCTGTACTTCTGTGGGTAAGCAGGGGAGTTTTACCACAAGGCAGAGATTTACTGGGAAAACCTGTGAACACATCAAATAAGCAACAATATGATTTCACCAGCTAATGCTCTTCCACGTCCTTCTTCAGAGCAGAGTTACAGTGTTATTTCTTTTTCCCTTTTTTTTTTTTTTTTTAACCTGAAGTAATTTTTCTACTTAAATATCTCCAGTACTACTTGTAGGAGCCATAGCTGATGATGGCAAACATTCCAGCTCAGATTTCTTCTTCAGTGCTTACACATGGTCCATGACTTTCCCCTCTCACCTGGTGAACTTTTAAGCACTGTACACAGAGCTTGTAGAACAGAAAGTTCCCTACATACAGCCACCTCTTTATTGATTTTGAGGTAATCTTCCATAGGATGGGTAATTTCAAACCCAAAGCCAAAACCCACTGAATCCTCATCCCTCTGTTACTCATTTGCAGTGCTGCCTTTGCACCCAGAGGGGAATGTGGGCACTTGCTACTGCATGTCAGCTGTGGTTTGGGAGAGAAGGACCGAGTCCATTTCCATTTTGAAAAGAAACAGGCACATTCCTCCACAGGATGGTTTCAGGCTATGGATCCTCCATGAAAGGAGGTGCCCAGGCCATTGCTGTTACAGTTTCATATGGAGATGCCCTTTCTCAGTGCAGCAACTTTTGAGAAAATTCCTGAGGTAGTTCTAATTTTCCTCATCCATTGCATGGGGAACTTTAAGTCAAGGACACTTAGTTTTTTTTCATAGTGAAAACCAACAACCGGCAAACCAGCAATTGTGACATTGAGTGTAAAACTCCACAATAGATCTGGGCCTAAGTAGTCTTTTTGGACTTAGTTGGTAAATTGGTTGCAAAGCAGAAATCTGAACTTAGTTCTCCCAAATCCCAGGCTAACACTAGAGCTGCTGCACCAACTTCAGGAGCAGGCAGAGATCGGCAGCAGATCTTCCCACATCTGCTTATTGTAGAGTGCCCACATCTTCCTCATAAGTGTGTGGAGATGGCCAGTGGTGGAGAAAACACAGGTTTAGGTGAACGTTAAGTTCACATCAGCCCAGCTACACCTGTGTCCTCAAGTAAGCACAGGGGCAGATGTTTTAAGCAACTGTGTCAGAAGCCAAGTCAGATGCTAGTGTCATTATAGTAGTAACAGCAGCAGAAAGCGCAAGGGGGTATGACATTATAACCATAATGAAAGCAGCAGTCAATGGCAGAGCAGATGTGATTGTAATCATGTCAGAAACAGAGACAGACAATGCAGAGGCAGATGGGGATCTAATCGGCAAAGGCTGCTAGCTACAACATGGAAGATGCTGCTGTAAAGCTGGCAAGGCAGATGCTACTGTGACTGGAGCAGATCTGCAGCAGGACCTGCAGCAGCAGCAGATGCTGCAGCTATCTCAGAGCAACTGGGCATGCTTTCAGCAGTTGGGTGGCTCACTTTTAAGATGCAGCTGTAGATGCTCTTTGCTTTTGAATTCCTAGAGGTCACCACTTGCTGAATGGGGCAAGTGTTTTTACCTTTACACAATAATTTTATCAAATCATTCATTGCAAAATAATCTCATACATTCACTAAATGATTTGACTCTAAGGTTTTAAGGCCAGAAGTCACCTCCATGGCTGTCTCTTCTGGCTCCTGACATGCCAGCTGCTGCATTTCAGCCAGCCATCACCTGGGCAAACCCACAGTTCTCTGTTCACTTACCAAGAGAGATTAATAGAGGCCTCTTCTCTGGAACTCCTTTACATGACAAGATTTTGGAAGGAAAGCCTGTCTGACATCAGCATATGCTTGTAAAAGGCCTAGGTCAGCTCTGAGTCACATCAATGTTAATGTCAGTTTATGCTACTCCAATTGAAACACTTCCTATCACAGCTTATGTCGTCTATTGGCAATTTTGTTGTTTGTAAGGACTGTGTGGTTACAGAGTTCTATGGATTGTCACAGACTGTGACTGAATGTCCCAAATTGATGGTAGTTGTGGTCACAGTTTTTGCCACTGGTGCTCACAGGGTTGCAGTACCTGGGAGCCAAACTCCCATTCAAATTGGACAGGTAACTTTATAACAACAAACACCAATAGGGCTGAGGTACTCAATGCTGCCTTTGCATCAACCTTCACTGGCCTCTGTGCTTAGAGAGGGCATTCAAAGAGAAGAGCTACCTGCAGAGGATGAGGATCAAATCAAGGATTATTTCTGGGAACTTGACCCATACTTGGCCCATGGGATCAGGTGGGCCACATCCAAAGTAGTGAGAAAACTGGCTGATTTCCTTGCAAGGCCTTCTCTTTCTATCTTCTTTGAAAGGTTATGGAGGTCAGGGGCAATGGAGTTAAGGGATAAATATTGCATCCATTTTCAAGAAAGGCCAGAGCTCTTGCCCTGTGAGGCAAGGCTGAGGGACCAGGGCAGGTTCTGCCTGGAGGAGAGGAGCTGGTATAGCAGTCTGCCACTGCCTGCAAGGAGATTATCCACAAGACAGAGACAGGGTCACAGTGGTGCCTGATGGAGGGGATGAGAGACGATGGGCCCAAACCAAAACAAGAGAGGTTCAGACTGGTTATAAGGAAAACCTTCTTTGCCCTGATGACTAAAGCAGTGGAGCAGGTTGCCAAGAGAGGTTGTGTGGTCTCCGTGCATCAAGGTTTTCAAGATCCAACTGAATAAAGCCCTGAACAACCTGGCCTGATATCATAGATGTTCCTGCTCAAAGCAGGAGGTTGGATTAGAGACTTCCTGAGATCCTTTACAACCTGAATTTTTATTTCGTTCTGTGATTTTTAAATCCCAGGTATGTTTTGCCCTTCTTATTGCAAAAAAAGTTTGGAGATGAGGTGTGGTTTGAAGGCAGTGAGTTAAGTTTGCAGATTTAAGGAACAACTGTACTGGGTGGAGAGTTCACAGGGTTGGGGAGAAAGGTTTTGGGGTGAGAAAAATACCATACAAAGAGGTGATGAGTGCACTGGAAAGTGAGGTGCGAGGAAAACAGAGCTCCTGGAGATGGTGAAGCTGAACCAGACCTCAGTGAGGTCCTTGCTACAGGAATGGAGGTAGAGCAATGTCATGATACTAAGATGAGAACATGATTGCATTTCTCAATGATGGCCAACCATTACCCCATTTCACAACAGCTGTGTAAAAGCCATTCAATGAGAGACAGAGGAAAAAGACAATAAAAGCATTTCTGTGAAAAAACCTACTTCTACCACTTATACTGTTATGTAACTGAGAGCTATTTTATACCCCAGCCATCTCTGTGAATGTATACTCCTCTGAGCTGGAGGGGAAGGTGACTGTGACTCTTACTGAAACCATCTCTATAGATTGCTCCAAAGATTTCACTCACTGAACATCTCTACCCCAGCCTGGGTCATCGCCCAGCCTTGTGACAGTCCTCTGCTGTGTCCAGACAGAGACCATTTCATCAGATAAGTAGTAGAAATTGTGCAAGCCCTTCCCAAACACAGCACCACGTTCTGATAGTTTGGGACATATCAAGTGAAAAAAGATAGTATTCAAAGCATAAAATTTTATCGTGTTTTTTTTTATTCAACATCCTTGCTCAGAAGCCATGCATTCATATGAACATCTGGGCTTGCCCCCCAAAACTGGCATTTTTTTGTAGAAGGCAAGCTTGAACACTGAAATCCAAAGATTTGTGAAACTGGAAGGTAAACAGAAAAATAATGCTCTCCATGAGTCTTGGTGAAGGAAGAGTGAATGCTATTAATCATGGCCAGTTACAAAGACTGCTTTTAGGACTTACTCAGGAAGGAGAGTCTCAGGTCTGTTTGAAAAAAGATGATGTTTTCATTCACTATCCATTAGAATTATTTGAACATTTCTTAAAGTTATTTGTAAGTCGTGATAGACAAACATTTCCGAACTGTGTGAGCAGATGATGAAGACTGGATCTTTGCCCTTGAGAAATAACTTGAGTCCTCTTAGTTACACCATAATAATTGATATGACAAGCTCCAAATTTCTTCCTTTCCCTCTTTTTTTCCTTCATTTCTAACTGTAATTTCTATTCAAATGAAATCTTAAATATTCTGCCCTGACCTTTGCTGGAAGGAGTTTAATTACCTGCAGAGTTTACATAAATTATATGGCCTGTTTGTCTAAGATTAGTCCTACACAGAGATCAATAGAGCTATGGAACATCAGGATAAAATGGCTTCTTGCAAATGCCACCAAAGGTCACAAAAATCTTTCTGCAAAGAGAGGGCGAGAGACATGGTGTGACACATTCCTGTCGTCGGTCCAGTGTATGTCACTGTCGCTGCCTCTTCAGCCACTCAGGGATGATTTATCAGCTGTTAGAGGACATTTGGTACAAACGTACTATAAGAACCAGCTGAGTAAAATTAATTGAATGTGATGATGACTACAATTCATCATTCTCAAAAAATGGCTCAAAAATTGTGAGAAGCATGATATATTGACCATAGCACAGATAAACTGTTTTTCGTATCAGTCTTTGGGAACAACCTCGTGCTGCCACAAATGCCATGCCAGTTTCCACACGGAAAAGATAGCTCTTACTCTTTGTTCATGAGATGGAGAGGACACAGAGTATGACTAGCCAGGACACTCATTACAAATTACATGCTTGTATCTTGGTAGAGCTGCTTTCTGTGTGCCCTAGGTACATGTTTACCAGCAAATTTGAGTTCATTCTCATATTAGCTTAACAGTATTAATACAGTGAAAGTGAAACACAGTCAGCTCTTCCAAGCTCATCAAGGCTAAATGAAGTGCCGAGAAATGTTTTTGCTGTGTTAAAAAGAAACTGGGTTGAGAGAATGGAGAAGAGAGAAACAGCCAGTATCCTACCTGTTAGAGCAGAAATGTGAAAAACCTCCAAAGACTTTACTACACCTGATTCAAACCATAGACTCCAATCTCAGTTTTCCACTGAGAAAACCTCTGATTTTGACCATGGACAGCCATATTCAGACCCTCACCAGAGCTAAGCACCAGGTTCAAACCCTTTTGCTAATATTGCTGATGTGACGGCAGATTTTCACAAGTGTTCACCATCCAGCATCTCCCACTGTGACAGATTTTGAAAGATACCGGTACTCAGTGTACACAGTTATGACTTCTAGCCAATTAGCTGTATGCCAAAATAAGAACTGAGCTTTTATGAAAATCAAATCCTCACTGTGGTGATTAGCTTTTTTTTGTTAAATCTGCCCCAGGTGGGCAGAACAATTTAAATTTGACTTTGAGAGCCATAGGTTGCATTTCTTGTCTCTGAAAGAGGGGAAAAAACAGACAAAGTGGTATCCTAGTTTGTAGAAATGTGATGGAGGTCTCAGGTGAGAACCATATTTTGGGTCATAGTGTGATGTCTTTCTAAGCTCTACTTGGGATAAACTTCTGTTGGGAAGTAGGACTTACCAGTGTTATCTCCAGCGTATAAATTGTTGGGGCTGTAATAAAATGTAGATTATAAACCAACTGGGAAAGTTCATTTCATTGCATTTCTGCATGACACAGCACAACAGTACTTGACCAAGGACTTCTGTTATACAAAGCAGTGCAGCATGCAATTTCATACATAGGAAGATGACCTGAAGCTATACAATCTGGAGCTTCATTCAGAGTATGGATGGATTCAGGCCCTTGGTTTAATCCACTGTGGAGGGGAACCTCAGAAGCTGAATCTGAAATGGGATAAAACTTGGATGTTTAAAATGGCCCCAAAAGCCCAGCAGTGTTTTGATGTGGAATTATGCTCTGAACAACATTAGCAATATTAACAATTTCTTAATTACTGCGTAAGTCTCTTTTGGAGAGCCTGGAGTGAGAACACCATGCTGAGGGAGCATTCAAACAGAAGTGATACACTCAGGGTAATTTTTATTACCCACCCATTGTTTCTACGTCCTATAATAAAGCCAGGAAACCACAGATGAGATCAGGACCATATTTTGCAGGGCACTGCACATACAAGCAGGATGAGACAGACCTTGTCATCTCACAGACCAAGGGAGAAGAGTGAGGCTGAGAGGAAAAGGGACAACATTTCCCACTTTGGTGAGAGCTGCAGGAGTTGAGCCTGACTCTGCCTTCTCACTCACAACCCCACAGAGGAGGCAGTACAAACTGCAGCTCAGATGGACATTTTAGGTTCCTGTTATAACATAAGACCTTCAAGGGGAATGTTCTTTTCTGACTTGGAGCCTAAGCATGTCAGAAGAGGTCTGCTCACTTGCATGAGCAGCTAAACACACTTGGTGTGTGGTTTTGCATTGTACCAACTTGTATGGGGCTGCACCGTGTACCTTGTGCAGGGACAGCTGGAAATTGTCTACTGTCTGTCAAGCAATCAGGGACCACTGATTGCTGGTGTAAAAATGCAGTTCAAATAATCAACTAATGAGAGCATCCTTGAGTTTGTCATCCTTTTCCCGCTTGGTGTTATGTTGACGGTGTGGCTTAAACCAAACATCAAAACATTCACATACATTCTGTGCTACTGCCAAACTCTTACTGGCATCACCAACCCTGAGGCAGGCTGCTAATACTTGGGCTTCACAACAGACCCGTGCAGATGTCTACCTTGTTTTGTTACTTACTGAGAAGCAGCAACTGTATTAATACCAGCACATTTTGGCACAGCCCAAGGCACAGACTCCCAGCAGCCTGGAGATGAAGTGGCCTTCAGCGTGTGGCCTTGTGTTAAAGCAGCCCACTTGCTGGCCAGAGTGCATCAGGCATCTCTGTGCCTTCAGTCTCATCTCTGAAAGCCATGTGGCCACCTTTTAATTGCTCCTTTCCACTGAATCTTGAAAGATTCTTTAGCTGGTTTTGTGCTTTTAAGGGATGGCGGCATGGGACAAGACATATGGTCTTTGCTGTAAAAGCAGAGCATAATAGCTGTGCAGTTAGGCATTGTCAAATTTATATTTCTATTTAATCTGTTCCAGTAACCCAACTCTGAGTTTCTGCGTGTTTTTTTGTTTTTGTTTTTGTTTTTGTTTTTTGTTTTTGTTTTTGTTTTTGTTTTTGTTTTTGGTTTTGGTTTTGGTTTTTTTGCTACCTAAGAAAAACTGTAACAGATAACACTGGGGAGCAAAATGTCTTATCAATAGATTGTGGTGGTAGTGACACAGGAGTTCAATTCAGGAGGATATGTCTACATCCCTTTTATTCCCTTAGGGACTATGTTACTTGCTTGCTAATGTGAAAGACCCAGAAATCATAGAATAGAATCACAGAATCATTTAGGTTGGAAAAGACCTTTAAGATCATCCAGTCCAACCATTAACCTAACATTACCAAGTCCACACTAAACTAATTAAGGGTAGAGTAGTCTAAACCATGTCACAAAGTGCCACATCTACCCATTTTTTGAACACTTCCAGGGATGGTGACTCCACCACCTCCCTGGGCAGCCTGTTCCAATGCTTGACTACCCTTTCCGTAAAGAAATTTTTCCTAATATCCAATCTAAACCTCCCCTGGCGCAGCTTGAGCCCATTTCCTCTTGTGCTATTGCTAACTACATGGGAGAAGAGACCAACACCCACCTCACTACAACCTCCTTTCAGGTAGTTGTAGAGAGCGATAAGGTCTCCCGTCAGCCTCCTCTTCTCCAGGATAAACAACCCCAGTTCCCTCAGCCGCTCCTCATAAGGCCTGTGCTCCAGACCCTTCACCAGCCTTGTTGCCCTTCTCTGAACACGCTCCAGCACCTCAATGTCTTTCTTGTAGTGAGGGGCCCAAAACTGGACACAGTATTCCAGGTGCAGCCTCACCAGTGCCGAGTACAGGGGGATGATCGCTTCCCTGCTCCTGCTGGCCACACTATTCCTGATACAAGCCAGGATGCTGTTGGCCTTCTTGGCCACTGGGCACACTGCTGGCTCATGTTCAGTGGGCTGTCGACCAACACCCCCAGGTCCTTTTCCATGAGGCAGCTTTCCAGCCACTCTTCCCCAAGCCTGTAGCGTTGCATGGGGTTGTTTTGACCCAAGTGCAGGACCCGGCACTTGGCCTTGTTAAACCTCATACAGTTGGCCTCGGCCCATCAGTCCAGCCTGTCCAGGTCCCTCTGCAGGGCCATCCTAACATGGTCCATAGAACCATGTTAAACATTGTCTCCAGTAAAACTTCAAATTAAAAATTTGATTATGCAGTTACATGATGATCTATAAGAGAGAGGTAAGAGGGGGATATTGGTTCATTTCTCTTACGGATCAGGACACCACCACCAGAGATCATAAAACAGTTTATAGGTTGTGAGATTTGTGCTCCAGAGGAAGGAACACACTTAAAAAAAAAAAAAAAAAAAAAAAAAAAAGTGATGCAAACTAAGTTACAGCAGTTTTTTAAAACCAGATCAGCTTGGCCCCTTTAGGCATTTTTAAATATTCGTGATTGATATATAATAATTAAAAATAAAAAATCCTTGAAAAAGTATTACAAACATTATTATTCTTGGCATAGTAAAAATTAAAATGAGTAGTTGTTGAATGTGAAATGTATTTTACCACATCTAACCTTAGCTATGACTGCAAATTCTCATCATTTCTTCACAAATAATTTCAAATATTAGCCCAAGCCGAAACCTTTTCTGTATTCTCCTTCTATTAACCATCCCAGGATAAGTGAGTTTTAGTACCTAGGTCCTTTCATGTGCCTTTCCTTGAGGTGAAATTCTTAGTTATAAAGGGGCTGTGACACTTCACCCTTTCTTTCCAATGTCCTTCATGCAATCCCAACTGGTAACCAGGCGCAGCAAATGTTTATGCACAGAGCTGAAACAAATCAGCACTGATGCCACCACTGAGAACGGAGTGACCTTTGGCAGAGGAGCCCTGCTTCCAAGGTCCAGCAGGCAATGAGGATTAATTTTATGGTCTGGACAGAGTCCTGAATTCCAAGCATAGAAATTGGATGTTTGTAATAAGCTATTTACAGTTGCAGTTCCATTATCTTTATTGGTCCTCAAGGACTCACAAACAATGCTGCACATTTTGGTCACCATCTCCTAACTCGTTCTTTATTCTCTGTCTCCATAAATAGATGTTGCTTTTTGGACAGCATCCTCCATATCTCTCTTTCAAAGCAAGGAACCATTGGGCTAGGAATTGCAAAGGTTGACAGTGAAAGAAGAGACACAGTTTTCTCAGCTCCCACATGGAGTGGCTATAACTGTGTCACCAGAGGAAAAGGAAAAGTTGGGAACTACAAAAACAACCACAGCATTTTTAGTGACACTTACATATTTGCAGAATGTCCAAACAAGGAAAGTGCTATCAGAACTTAGAGGATAAAACATCCCAATGAAATCTTTTCAGGCTGTTGCAATCAAAGCCTTTCCTCACTGCTTTCTGGTACCTGACTGCAGATATGCTATTTAGCACATTTTATCTTAGCATGAAGTTTTCATCCAATGTACAAGGCCCAGGCAAATCTCTACAGGCAACTCATTCTAGATATGTAAAGTATGTTGGTCCATGAGTCACTTTTCCTGCATGCCCAGCCTAAGGGCTGCAGAGTAAGCGCCTGCAGAGGCACAAGCTATTCAGAAGTCATGGCTGCAGTTGGCATTATAAACCTTAACTCTGCCAGGCACCATTTTCATCATTCAGTTTTTCTTCCTCCATGAATCTGTAGAATATTGCAAATGCTCGGCACATGCTGTACAGATTTATCAAGCGTGAAGCTGGGAAGATTCATATACCAGGAATGCCTTGGGTCCACTGCATTTCAAGCAGCAAATTTGGTACATGTTCTGCTCTTTGAAACACTTTTCATGTACCAGCCTTACAAAATGACTGATAGATATATCTTATTGTAATAATGTTAACTAAAGTTTAAAGCAAAAATGGACAATGACTACAGCAAGCACCTGCAGAGAAATCATAGATTAAATTATAAAGTGAATTCAAGAGATTATTTTTTTCACACTTTTCAATGAAATGACTGGGGACACTAAGCAAGAACTGGGAGGGGGAGAAGGGTTATTATATACTCCAGTCCAAACTTGTGTCATCATTACACTGATAGTATTGGTATAATATCTTCTCCAAAAATTACAGGAGTGAAAGGGAAGAAACCTGATGGGAAGAGGCAAGACCTTCAGTCAGTAGTGTTTGAGGGTAGCAGACATATAATCCCATAGTCAATTATTAACCAAGGTCAATATTTATGGCACAGGCAACAATTCTAATTGTACATTATTTATGTAGAGACTTGTAATGAGCTCTTCATGCTTGAATAGAGAATGTATATACTGGGATAATTTTAATAAGAAAGCTGCCTGTCATAGGAAACAGGATATATCTCCTCGGAAATGGTCTGTGTTTCTGTCTGTCTATCACTCTTGCTGTGATCCAATCAGTCAATATTTTCCACCATTACAATTCATGATCAGAAATATCCTTCAGCTGGAAGTTGGCAAGAATGGAATGAGATGTTTTAGACTTTGGTTTTGAAGCTCCTATTTATGCAAACTGAATCCAGACTGTGGATTTTTCTTGGAAAACGGTAATGTAACCTAAATTATGTAAGGAACTCCAGCTATCCGTTCCACATATTCAAGTAGACAGAGGCCACTGCTGGGAGCATTTTCATTCCTCAACTTGATGTAGTTTCTGAATCACACTTCCATTTGCCTCATGAATCCTTCCTCCTCGTGGAGTATGTATCAAGGATAAGGATGTGATAAAGACCCTTGAACTAGGAAATGACAGCTTTTCTCTGACAACTGCTGAAGAAACAAGTGGCTGGGTTATATGACTGTAACATATGAGCCTTTGCATTTGGGAATTGGCTTGTATTCCACACATTCATACAGCATCAGTCATTCACTGAGAGCCTGCTCTTTATGCCATTGCTCTCACACACACAGAAGAGTATCACAGTATGCTGAGTCAGGTTTTAAAAGAATTTAGGCATATAAAGATGCTGAATGGCTTCTAACAGGATTTCCAAATATGCCTAAGCACACAACTTCTGAAAGGCACCTCTGAAAACCCCATAAAGCAGCTATGTGCACTTTAAAGTGCTTGAAAATCTTATAATTGAAAGCAAGTAAATTTCTTGCACTCTTGCCTGCAATTTTCAACAGGGGCTGGAGAGCTCTAAGTGTTCTGGACTCTTCAGTTGTTGTGTTCCTTTGAAAATCCCAGCCTAAGACCTTATCCACTGCCAACAACATCAAAGAGAGGAAGCTCAGCAAAGTGGTTTAGAAGTTGGTACTAACAGGCACTCTAAATCAATCCAAAACATGTCTCATGCTGGGTGATGTATGTTATTGATCAAAGGGACAGGACAAGTTAAGTCAAGGAAACATGATTGGGAAAATAATAAAACACCACCAATGGATGTTTCAGGGTTTTTCTTAGCTTGAATGGCTACACTAAAGTACACTGCTGGCTGAGAGGTGATCTGTGGGATACTCCCTAGACAAAGAGGAGGAGACTGTACATTAGAGGAACGGTAAAAATGAATTTCCCTCCTCACAACCTTCTGTTCCATCTGCAGTATATTTATGTTCTTAACATTAAGACTATACCCAACTAATTCCTTTCTGACAGATGATACAATTCTTATATAGCACAGTAGATGGGTACTTTTTAAGGACCTGGCAAAGCAATTGGTCTCTCTGTGAAAAAGCTATAGGAGATACTGTCAGCTCACAGACCTGATGGTGGAGTTAGATAGGATTATAGCCTGAAAAAGGTAGAGAAGTTGGAGGACCTTCTTGCTGGATAGGGCTCTTGTCAAAAAGAGCCATCTACAGGGATGTTCATCGTACCCAGAGGAAGCTTTTCCCGTAGGGTGACTGAAGGCACCTTCTGTCCCAAGGGAAAGTAGACTATTGTTGTTGCTTGCTGGATAGACTTGTGTTATTTCTTCTTTTTCTGTTGAAACTAAAAATCTGTTGAGAAACATCTTACTGGGACGATTTCTGAAGGCCACCCACACATCTCTGTAACTTAAATCTCTGTTACTTAACACAGAGTTAACATGTCTCCCTAGGGAAGAGGAGGAAGGGATTGTTTCACAGAGTTGCAAACACCTGCAGAGAAGGAAGCACATGAAGCATGTATGTTTTACAGAAGGAGCTCAGGAGAGGGGGAGAGAAAAGCTCTTTGTTGCCTATAAGGAAGGATGTTCATGCTCCAGGGGCAGATGAGAAAGGGGATGTGAGGTCATGACTGAGAAAGGTGAGGTGAACTAGGGCTGAACGTCACCTGATATGAACTGGCAAAGGAAGGGAGCGGGCCCTGTTTCCTCACAAAGTGACCTGCCTGCAGGCTGTCCTGGAGGTACCACCTCTTATAAATGGGCTTTGGGCTGAACAACATTATCGTGCATCAAAAACTGCACAGAGAGACACAGCAAGTTAGGACAAACCAGCAGCCCCCCTGTCTCACTTCAGTGTCTTTTCCTTGGAAGGGGCTTATAGCAGAACAGATCTGTTTGCACTCTTGCCTTTTTATTTTTTGTAACATAAAGTAGTTAATGAATTAAAAAATAGCAACCTTAAAGCTGATGCAAGATACTCCATTGCAGCTGTAAGAAAAGCTACACTGGTCCAGCTGGGCTGCTACAAAATAACTCAAGACAGCTGGAGACATGGTTAAAGAAACATAGTCCTCCACAGCTGGGACTCCTAATGAAAAAATATCGCATGACGATCTCAGAGAATTGCTACTACAGAGGAGAGAAACCCTGGAGACAAGGGAAAGATAGTCTTTGGGAGGTGCAAAATTCTCACAGTTAGCCAGAGAAAGTAGTTGTGTGTGTAGGAGAGCTAGTGCAGCCTGGCTTCCTATGGATTTGTGCCTGTGGTGAGATTCATGGTTGTCTGATCTGAAACAGATGCCAAGCGAAGCTTTTATCAAAGCCAGGGAATTAAAAATATCTCTCTCCCAGAAGGATTCTTTTCAGAGTCTTTCCCCCAGTGAAGGGATTAATAGTCTTCATCTCTCTCCTACCTGCCTGCCTGCAACTTGCAGGAATTTGCTACTGCTTTGCGTGACTGAAATGAAAAGAGCCAGTGGGTTAAAAATGCATCAGACGGAGGAAGAATACACACACAGACAGAGTGTGATCCACTTTTTTAGGAAAACAGGCTGAAAATATAGCTGATGGGGAATGTGCCAACTATGCAACATATAACCTCTTTAGCCCCTGAAGTGTCTTCCTGGTCTGGAAGTTTTTTTGTTATATAAAGAGCAGGAAAGGAATGACAGAGCTGTGGAATAAGAGCACTGAGGGCTTAAAGCTGGCAAAACCAGACCCGTTATTTTCAGCTACTCTAAAGAGCTCTGGATAAGAACAATCCTGCAAGCTGCCTGCCTGACCTATGTAACAGGAGTTTCACTGCCTTGCATCAGCCAGCCACTGGCTCTTCTTATGCTAACCAGGCCAGTATGATTGTATTACATTTAATGGAGCTCCTTATGTCATTCCAGCCTTGCTTCTGTTTTCTGATCCTTGTGCTTTCCCTCCCTCCCATCACCTCTCCTTCATCTCAGCTGGAGTATGCATACGTACTCCTCTCCCCCCTGTACCAGACACCACTGCAGTGCAGTGCTTATGATTACAAATCATCTCATTAAAGCCAGACAGCCACTCAGCTGGATGCAAATTACTGACCTCCTCAATTTATGAATGTCAGACTTTCCAGGGTGGGAAGGAAGGGGGGAGCAGGGTGGAAAGCGTTCCATTAAATGGTATCCATCAACCCTATCACATTTATAAGCTAATAAAAAGACTAAAATGAAGTTCATTGGGACTGGCTGGATCTAATAGTACCAGCTGGTTCTATGAAATATTAATAGAAACAAGACATGTCTCTGTGTTAGAGTCTGATAGGTAAAAGGATGATACTGTATTGATAAGTTACTGCCCTGTCCATTCTTCTGAGTGGCATCTTCAATTTCCCTTCTGGCAGTGTTAATCCTCCTATGTATGTGACAAGACAAGGCTAAAACACAGGAGATCCTATTACTGAAGAGTAAAGACCCAGATTTTACAGGGGATCAAAAAGATAGCTTTGACTTGCAGGTGATGCCTGCTATTTTGACCCTTTTCCATCATCTATGAACTTTGCTGCCTTCCTGTGATTCAAACACATAGCTTTGGCTTGAACTGGGAGAGGGAGATGTGTCAGGAAAGGTCTTGAACCTGAACCCCGAGTCCTGGGGGAAAAAAACAAAAACTGTGTTGCAGAGTTCAGACCGCAAAAACACTGCTTAGCAGCATGGCAGAAGAGCTTGTCTCAGACAGTCTGGATGATGAAGGTTTTCCCTTTGTGGTGCCTGCTCAGTTCAGCAAGTTCTTAGACTTATTTTGAATTAGGAATAAATGCATGCTAAAAAATCTGCTGCTTGCTGGGATATCTAGGCAACCTTGACGTTCATCTATCAAGGTGATCAGCACAGTGGATCCAGACAGATAGGAAACCAACAGAAAAGCCAAACAAGAAACAGGCCTGCACTAATCTCAAAGATCTGCAGATGGTCCTTTCAGGTTGCATGAGCACTGTACCATTACAGGGAAGGAAAGTGTACCAAATGACGTCTGTCCTATGGCTGAGCAGACCATTTCCATCCATGTTAATATCAATTAAGCACTTCTCACCAACACTGAGAAACATTCTCATCTCACCTGGGCCAACCAGCTGGGCTGCCAGGGGGTCTCTGCGATTACTGGGAAGTACAGCCCGTAAAAGAGAATGAAAACAACTAACAGAGGAGATGTTTTTGAGATGCAGTGAGCAAGAGTTTCACAAAGACAGAAAGATACATCATAAAATTTTTGTTCTTCTGTGTGTCTCTCCTCCCAGGATAGTGGCCATCACAAGCTTTTAGAAACAGAATAAATGCACTGGAACATATCTGTTGGCAGAGCAAGGCAGATGCAATGATAAATTAGCTGGCGGGTGGAAGACTACCTACTGTGCGGAGAACAGGTTGTCAAACAGATTCATTTATGGCTGTGAGAGTGATCAGTTAGATTCTGAGTGGTTAGTGGAAATAATTGTATCACATATAAACAGCATGATACTTACAAAGGACAGATATGCTGTTGACTAGATAACAGAAGCACAACTTGTTGTTCAGCAAACATATACACGATAAATTTGAAGCTTAAAATCAAATCCTTTAATTTTTCCCAAAAGAGTTCAGTTCAGAGCAGAGCTAAAGCATGAGCAATGTCAGTCAAAAAGGTAAAGTAGCAATGAAAGGCTGGTGAGCAGTTTATAGCAATAAATTTGTATTTTTGTCTCACCCAGAGGGGACAAGGGCCAAATGAATGTTCAAAAAACAGTAGCTATTACACACACAGACATTTATTCGCCAAGTGTCATGCTGCATAACTGCTTACAGCCAAAAAATACCCATTACTACAGTGAACAGACGTAAGCAAGAATAACAGGAAAGGAGTACTGCTTAAGAAAAGTTTTGCAGTGATATTCAGAATGATTCAAAATACAGTAATAGAGGCAGGGAATCTCTCCAGGCAACAGTAAACCAACTGTATCTTCACAAAGCATTTATATTAGTCCCACTTTTTACTAGAACTGCTGGAATTTTAAACCATCTTTCAGGAACAGTTTGATGGAGTTGGTACCCCTGCAAAGATGAAGACAGGCTTGTCAGGAAATAAACACCCCTTGAGCTGGATGAAGGGCAGACAGCAGTTAACATGGCAATCTGCACTTTCTTACCACTGCACAGATTTTGGCCTGGCTTGGTGTGCTGGCCTCAAGGCAAACAGCTGGCTGCAACATTTTTTCTGTCAGAAGTCAACTGGAGTTGTTAAAGGTGACGGGAGAATACTTTAGTGAAATACTTCTCTTCCACTGATCAGCACCTTCTGCTGCTTCACAGAGATGAACTACAGCAGAAAAGAAATGGACAGAGCAAACAAGTCTACAACAGACAAAAGGGCTCATGATCTTCACTTGTGCTCCACAGCAGAAATCTGCCCAGGGGCAGCAGACTTTCAAAGTGTTGTGGGCAGGGCTCTGTGCCAAATGTCCATGTGCAGGACTGATGTCCCAGTTTGAGAAGAAGCAGCAAATGGATAGGGAAACACAGTGCTGGTGGATCATAAATATTCTAGTGTTTGCTACTGATGGAGCACCTGACTTTGAGTTTTTGGAGAAGATATAGGACCTTTCTGTCTAGGCTAAGCACAGGAATCCTACAACCCATTTTGGTCCTCAAAAGCTCTTAACTAAGACAAAAATGTAATGAAATACTTTGAGAATTAGACATGTCCAACAAAACTTCTGTGAAGAACTGCCAGCAGAGTATGTGTGCTATATCCAGTGACTATGTCAAGGAAAATCTATTAAACTGATAGTGACAAATACCCAAGACTCCCCCTTCCAAGGAGATTATAGTCAGCCTGGCTTGTGCATGCTTTTTGTCCCAGGAATTCTTGAATCCTCTGCTACAGCTGCACAGCTTCATCAAGGGCTCTGGAGTGTAACCCAAATCCAGCTTGGTAATTAGTGATAATTAACAGCATTTTCCCAGTCAGAGGAGGGACTTGAACCTGGACTACTTACATCCTGGGTGAAAGTATGGTGGGGCAAGAAGGTTGTGAAACGACAATAAGAACTCAGTCACCATTTCAGAGGAAAAAAGTAAGACTTGTTGGGTTCTCAAAAAAACCCTGATTGTAAGCATGTACCTTTGGGGGTAATGTCCCAGCTCTGGATCTGGACTGAGGATTCTGGAGACATGCATCTTGCCCCTTCCCACACAGGCCCTGCATTTCTCTTCTGGTTATCTCTCCGTTACATATTGCAGCTCCCTGCTTAGCATACAACCTGCTTTGAATCCCATTCTAAGCACATAATGTCCCAGTAAGCTGCATAGTGAGACACGGTATTTGCTTAATGGTGCTACATTGGGCAGACAAGATGCTTACTGGACTTAGTCCTTACCAGGCTACTGCAAGTAGTCCATGACAAAAAAGCAAATTGAGCTATGTTCTACACAGAGCAAGAACTTGAACCACTGCACTATATATACATACATGCGTATTCATGCATATTTTTATATGAGACAAAAGTAGTCAGAAAATCTGTAATTCCATTTCAGGGGTGAGGGCTCACAGGTTGCTTTCTCTCTTATTTATAATCATTCTGTTTTAACTCTTCTTCAACAAATTCTGCTAGGCATGAGGGTACATTCCCCCAAAACACTGCCCTAATAAAAGATATGCTCCCTGATTGAATAACTTTGCAGAAGAAGAAAACTTCCATAAAATCACATAGTGTTCACTTTGGGCCAAATTTTTTGGTGCTTTATCAGTCATTTACTATTCATTACCAGCGCAATTCTCCTGCTAAAGCCAGTGAACTAGAAAGGAACATGGTATCCATGAGCTTCTAGACTATATTTAACCAAGGACAGTCAAAATAAAGGAGGGAAAAACTACACTTTTTTCAAACACATGGAATGAACATACCCCTGAAAAAGCTGAGATAGATGCACTTATGTGGATACTGGTCCACCAGGCTTACCCAGACTGTATTGATCACCAGCATTTTGAGCCAGCATAGGAGAAAGGCATTGATCTGCTGAAGAGTGGCTGGAGTCACTGTATCACGCTGAATATCTGCACATGGAATCGTAGGCTAATTTGGGTTGGAGCCCGGCTCTGGGTTGCTTCCAAGTGCATTTCATCCAAGAAAAGCTTGTACAAATATTCACCTGGTAGGGTAGTCTATTTTTGTCTATGCCTTTGCTTAGCTGTACAGAATGTGCTTGGCTGATGCAAAACCTGCTGAAAACTCTGCCCAGGGTAAGGAAAGTAATGTTCCCGCAGCAGACTTTTCCCTTTCTCCCTTTGTTTTCTGTACCTCCTCCTCTTTTTATCTGGTCTGTGCTCATCCCCCAATCTTTCTCCTCAATGAGTTAATGTTTCTCTGAATTTGTTTGTACTTTGGTATCAGATGCTGACTCTCTCTCCTTCATACCATCAGCTGGCTCTGTCCATGATTCCAAGTGACACGGTGGGTGACGGCAGAGCAGTTACTGACAGTTGCATCAGAAAAGGCTCATGACACCTGTTGCTCAGTAATGAAAAAGAAAAGTGATCTCACACCGAAGGTGACTCAGCAATGCTTCTTTGCTGCTTGTTACAAAAGAGACAGTGTGCTTTTATCAGTCCAACAGCAAACTCCCCTACAGCCTTTTACTGTAAAAGGATTTAAAGAATCTTTGCATGAGCCAAATGGCAGAAGCAACATCAGCTTATGTAGACTCAAGGTATTTCTGTCTGCACATGTTTTTATTACCTTATGCTTGATGAGTCTTGCAGTTTCTCTTCCAGATGAGGTAGAATCTGAAAAAGCCTAAACTGCTGATTCATTATTCATCTTCCCAGTTAAGCAATATCCAGAACAGGTAGGAAGGAGGAGGCTACCAATGGCCAGCTACACTTTCCAACTCCAAATAGCACATTGTTATCCAGTTGCTTGAAATTTATAGACAACACAAGCAGTGGTTAATTTCCTTTACATTTCTGCTGGTCTCAATAAAACAAAATGAAGAAATCCTCTCCGGGATTGTTCCATATACAGCATATACACTTTGGCACTTCACAAAGTTTGCATGAGTGAAAATTATATGAGCTGACATTGTCCTTTATCCTGTCTAGACTGTTATATTATATATATACATATATATATATATATATATATATATATATATATATATCCCTGAAGAGAAGAACTTGGGGATATTGGTAGATAAAAAATTGGACATGAGCAAGCAATGTGTACTTACAGCCCAGAAAGCCAGTTGTACCCTGGGCTTCATAAAAAGCAGTATGGCCAGCAGGTTGAGGGAGGTAATTCACTCCCTCTACTGGGGATGGCTCTCACAAGACCCCACCTGGAGTACTGCATCCAGCTCTGAGGTCCCCAGTACAAGACAGACGTGGACCTGTTAGAGTAGGTCTAGAGGAGGGCCACAAAAATGGTCAAAGGGATGGAACACCTCTCCCATAAAGAAAGGCTGAAGGACTTGGGGTTGTTCAGGCTGGAGAAGAGAAGGCTCTGTGGAGACCTTATTGTGGCCTTTCAATATCTGAAGGGGGCTTATAAGAAAGAGAGAGAGAGACTTTTTACCAGGGCCTGAAGCAACAGGACAAGGTGCAATAGCTTTAAACTGAGAGGGTAGATTTAGATTGTATATAAGGAAGAAATTTTTTGTGATGATGGTGATGAGGCACTGCAACAGGTTGCTCAGAGAAGTTCTGGATACCCCATCCCTGGAAGTGTCCAAGGTCAGGTTGGATGGGGCTTTGAGCAACCTGATCTAGTGACAGATGTCCCTGCCCATGGCAAGGGGATCAGACTAGATGATCTTTAAAGGTCCCTTCCAACACAAACCATTCTATGATTCAATGATTATGTTATCCTTTATAATAATCCTTTATCTGAGCTCACTGGGGACTGTTCTACCGTTGGTGCAACAGTCTCCAGAATAAAGCATCTATTCTGATCATAGTTCTTGTTACCCTCACTCCCAGCTCTCAGGTATTTCTTTTTCCAATGTTGTAGAGGGACCTCTCACAGAATCAGGAAGGCCTTGGCATGTTCCTTAATCGCATGATAGTTGAAGGTTGCCATCTTAACTGGGTGTGTTGCTCTTTGTATCCCAATACTGTTGCTTGTCCTTCATAATGAGCCCACCTACTACATGAGTGTTGGGTCTCAGTAATCTGGCACATAGAGCAGGACAGAGACCTAAGCCTAAGTCTGAGATCTGGATGCACATCCAAGAGAGCAGGAGGCAGAGGTCAATATTTTTGAGCTCTTGATGTATAGTGACATAAACAGAACTGGCCAATGGACCTGCAAATTGATGAATCAAACGCTACCCTATTATGGACAGAAGTATAGGAAGACACATTTGCCTCACACACTGTCTCCAAATCCTGTCTACCTTCATATGGATGAGCTAGCACTAATTCTGCCACATCTTAGTCTTTACGCGTAAGACATGAACGTGACCCTCCTACCTTATTCTTTACTATGACTCACTCCTTTATGCTTCATTGTCCAAATTAGTAAACCAAGGATGAATTAGAACTAATTCAAGTCTCAACTTCTGCAGCTGTAACCTAGTGCTATAGGTTAATAACAGCTGATGTCTCAGAAAAGCCCAGCTTCTACGATGCCCACACCCTTACACATTAACCAGCCAAAACCGGAATGACAAGAAAAAAATTTACCCAGCTTCCTCATGTCTCCATGACTAATGTTACTGCTGTCGTGGAAAGATTGGGGGGAAAGTGAGTAAAAAATATAAATTATATTTATGCCTTTCAGCCATGTCTTGTTTGTTTTCTCTTTATCGTGCATTGTATTAATGAGGAGGATAATCGTTATTTAATATCCTCTTCCAAAAAAGGCACTCAACCAAGGCACATAAGGACTTGAAATAATTAGGACAATATAATTGGGTACATTATAAAGGGCACAAAATTAACTGTAGTTAAATTAACTCTTCTTTCTCAAATGAGCATAAAGGAGAAATCACCATGAACCCGTCTTTCTCATACTAATTAGAAGCAGTGGAATGCAGTATTTTATCTGTCTGAGTTTTAACTCTGAACCACAGTTGTGCTTGTACATTTTTCTGTTGTACACCACCTATAATTGTGGTCAGCCCTTGTTTCAATTTGCTGCAGTCTCTTCTGCCTTTAGGTAGCACTGAAAGTAGAGCTCTCTGCTTGGTGCTATAATCCCATCTAGGTTGATAACTGAATAGGAGACTTCCAAGAACATTTAAATATGTCACTGATTCATTAGACCAGAACTGGATCTAATGTTTCTGTTTCATGAGAGGGAAAGTTCATGGTCTTTTTTTACAGTAGAAACACTGATGTTTGATCTTCTGTTCATTCACTGCCTTGTCCCCATGGACCTGCCCAGCCATCCCAGGATGTATCTGACCCCAGTTCCCCTCAGTGGACCTGATCCTGACCCTCACCTGCAGGCTGATGTTCTGGTGTGACCTCAGCCTATCTCCAATCCCGTGGAGATGCCCAGTGCCTGGGGCTGCCTCTGTCTTCCCGCTTGCCTGCCCTGCTCCCTGGCTAGGCGTAGTGGAGTGGGCCCTGGCTATGAGGCCTCTCTGCTGCCAGTCCCCAGCAGGAGACTCCACAACTCTCAATGAGCCCCGAGCCCTTACTGCAACTTGACAGCTTCCTTTCTCCAAAGCAGAAGTCTTCATTGCATGGTGAATACAAGCATGCTCACAACAGTTCTGTTCCTTTCAGAAGCCACAGTTTAATATCCCATTGTTATGAGGCTCTTTTCCATCCCCAAAAATGGAGATGCAGCTGATGCAAAAATTACAAATCTAGGCTGAATTGTTTTCAGCCACAAAAGAAAATGGAAAAACACTGAAAATAGTCAAAAGTTCCTGTTAAATTTTCAGAATGAAATGTTTTCATTTTTTATTTCCAAGAGATATTTCTTACTAAATAATTTCTTATTTATCTATGAAATAAATTTTTTTTGGTTTTTAAATTTTTAAAACTCTTTGTTTCAAACCTTGGCTAATGGATGGCTCTTTTCCCTAAAAATAACAGTGCTACTTCTCAGACACGCCTGTGCCCCAATGGTTGTGGAGTTGTATCTCTACAATGTCTTCTCTGGACAGGAAAGTAGAGCTATGCTGAGCCCACAACAGTCCCTCTGGAGCCTGAATGACCTCTAGGAGTTAGGGAAAGCCCTGCTTGTGGAGCTAATATTCACAGAGAAGACGACAACTTCAACTGGTATTTTATACTTTTCTACCCTGTGAAATTTCAAACCATTGAAACATTTTTATTATTGTGAAGGTATACAGCTGGTCTAAACATGGGGTAACATCACAACTGACAATTTAAAATTTAAAAGTGAAGGCTAATTTGGTATACAGATAGGGAGCTGAAAACAGCTGTTTTGTATGAAAGCCCTTATTGGCTCATTTGGAATTAGTCTTGTTGGGAACAACATGCTGTGGTTGTCCAAGGCGGCTCAAAACGTAAGCCAGAACAAACTGCTGAAATTCAGCCATCCTGGGCTCATCGAAACCCAAGAGGAATTTAATGTTAGGAGGTACAGTGGTGGAGTTTGTAAACATGCAGGACTGTCTTCAGTGAGGGAGCAGTCAACACAGTGGAGGCACAGAATGTTCCACCCTGACAATTTTTACCTTATTAAGTGAGGGAGTGTTGTTGGTGGATAAGACAAAGGGACAAGAAGCAGGGAACCTAGTCTCATACCCTGGGTCTACTATAGACCTACTTCACCATCCCAGGTAATTTTTTTATTCACATAACTCAGAAGAGGAGGGTAAAGATGGTGTTGGCTCTTTCCACTCTTTTTACTACCCTCCTACCTCCTTGATAGAATCAGCATCCCACAAGATGTGGGGATGTGCAGACTTTCTCCCTCGCGCTTTCTCGCTTAAATTGGAGTTATCTTCTCATTCTCTAAGCCTTTGTTCCTTCTTCTTATCAAAGTTGTATGTTCCTGGAGATGTTAGTAAGTCATGGTACTGCAGAGGTGCCTAAAAGCTGTATTCAAGGCCCTTTCTCCTCTGTGTCACTACCAAAAATGGTCTAAAGTCAAACAACAACAAAGTAACCAGAAGAACTTAGATGAAATTAAATAAATCTGGACCATTACCCTTATGTTCAAATAACATGAAGTCTAGGTTACAAGAGAAGGGCATACACAGAAGGTAGAAGACAGCAGTAAAACACATGCATGCATAGATACACACATATAAAATGTTATTTTCTGTATCTATGCATTTAAGACAAATTCTGATTGTTGGTGTTGAGAAACTCAGAACATTTACTTTCTTGAGTTTTGTGTTCACAAAACCTCAGGCACAATACTGTTGACTTTTGTCTTTGATTCAGATTAAAGTGAAAAACATATTGTAATGTTATTGGACATTAGGAAAAGGTTCTTACATACATATATACACACACACACATATATATATGTATACGCAAACAAATCTATTTTACAATGTCTGAACACAACACCACTTGAAAGTTTTTAACCTCTCCTAGAAGACTATAGTCTTCTATAGAAGAGAAACATTCAAACAATGTTTGATTTAAAGATCCATATGATTATCTAAATACAGTCATCTCATCTAAAAGTCAGACATGTACAATATACAATCAGAAAGCTGCAGAGTGTCTCCAACAATAAGGTGGATGCCACGCTGACTCTCATTTTTGCAGAACGCTGGCCTGGCTATGAGGATCACAGCCTCCATGATTCCCTTTGCATTTTCCAGATTTAGGCAAGAGCATCTGAAAATCAAAAGATATTTGAGTTTGGAGACCAAAATGTTTTTCTCTTTCATATACTTGTACTTGAACTTTTTCTTAGAATAATTTTTGTCATACTTACAGTTGGTATGAATGTTTTCCTCTTTATCCTGCACCATGATCATTTAGAGTGAATCTAAATGGAAGACAGAAAGATGAATCATAATCATAGAATCATAGAATTGTTTAGGTTGCAAAAGACCTTTAAGATCATCCAGTCCAACCATTAACCTAACACTACCAAGTCCACCACTAAACCAATTAAGAGTAGAGTAGCAACACCATGCCTCCTGGCTTGGTGGCTGGATTATTTTTCAATGAAAGTAAAAACTAGAAGACATTAAGGTTGGAAAAGATCTCTAAGATCATCAGTCCAATCATCAACTCAGCACCATCATACCCACTAAACCATGTCACAAAGTGCCACGTCTACCCATTTTTTGAACACTTCCAGGGATGGTGACTCCACCACCTCTCTGGGCAGCCTCTTCCAATGCTTGACTACATTTTTCGTGAAGAAATTTTTCCTAATATCCAACCTAAACTTCCCCTGGCACAGCTTGAGCCCATTTCCTCTTGTGCTATTGCTAACTACATGGGAGAAGAGACCAACACCCACCTCACTACAACCTTCTTTCAGGTAGTTGTAGAGAGCGATAAGGTCTCCCCTCAGCCTCCTCTTCTCCAGGATAAACAACCCCAGTTCCCTCAGCCGCTCCTCATAAGGCCTGTGCTCCAGACCCTTCACCAGCCTTGTTGCCCTTCTCTGAACACGCTCCAGCACCTCAATGTCTTTCTTGTAGTGAGGGGCCCAAAACTGGACACAGTATTCCAGGTGCAGCCTCACCAGTGCCGAGTACAGGGGGATGATCGCTTCCCTGCTCCTGCTGGCCACACTATTCCTGACACAAGCCAGGATGCTGTTGGCCTTCTTGGCCACTGGGCACACTGCTGGCTCATGTTCAGTGGGCTGTCTACCAACACCCCCAGGTCCTTTTCAGTCAGGCAGCTTTCCAGCCACTCTTCCCCAAGCCTGTAGTGTTGCATGGGGTTGTTGTGACTGAAGTGCAGGACCCAGCACTTGGCCTTGTTGAACTTCATACAGTTGGCCTTGGCCCATTGGTCCAACGTGTCCAGGTCCCTCTGCAGGGCCATCCTACCCTCGAGCAGATTGACACTCCCACCCAGTTTGGTGTCATCTGCAAACTTACTGAGGGCACACTCAATCCCATCATCCAGCTCGTTGATAAAGATATTGAACAAGGCTGGCCCCAAAACAGAGCCCTGGGGAACACCACTTGTGACTGGTCGCCCACTGGATTTAACTCCATTCACCACAACCAACTGAATTTAGTTCCATTCACCATAATGTGAGGAGTTAAGTAATCCCAGTAAATGCACCCTGCTTTAGTTTATTTTGCCAACAGGAAAGCTACCCACCACCCCTAGTAGATCCAAATTCTTCAGCAGGAGTCACTGCTAAACTGTCCACTGATTTCTTCTTTTCATATTTGAATCTCAGAGTACATTACTAACAGAATAAGCCTTGTTGTTGCCATTTTCCAGGAAGAGAACACAAAGCAAAGGGCTATGAAATGACAAAAGTAATTACAAGGAAGAAGGAACCACTGAAAAAGAGGTCTTTGAATCTTGGTTCAGCATCAGTAGAGGAATATTTAGCCTTGTGAAAAGAGGCTACATCCAGGCAACATGATACAGTATGCTGATTATAATTCCTCATATTCCCACACTAGACTATATGCTTTGCTGGAATAATGTCACAGTTGACAAACAAAACTCTTATGTGTCACAAATAATTTAACTGTTAGAAGCTACACAGAGACCAACTGCTCATGGGCTAGAGAAGCTTCATGACTTTGCAATGAGGATGGGGAAAAAGCACTGGCAATTTGGAACCCTCACCTCACCCATACTGAGCAGGTGGCACATTGATGCCTGATTGAAAGGCCAAACCCTCCTTTTTTCTCCCAAGAAAGATCATTAAAACATTCAGCTGGAGTTGAAAGATGTATTAATTTTCTTTATTGAAACAATAACATCAATTTTCCTGCTCTAGAAATTTGATAGACGTGATGTAGAGGCAACAGTGACATCCCCATAGGCAGTTTCTTGCCCTTTCAAACACCAGACATGCTTTAACATACCTCAGGTCTACATGTACAAATATCTAACGGAGTTTTCTGTTGAGTCCATGGGCTGAACTCTGCACTTCTGGAAAAACAGGGCCAGTTCTCAAGATAATAAACCACACAATGCACATGATCTAGTACCTAGGTGTTAAGCCACCAAGCACTACCAAAACACTAATCAACACATAATAATCATAATATAATCCTAGGGAAACCCCCTATTAATTTTTATTTATCCCATTGAACTCACTATTAATCAACTGAATAAAGCTTTATGGGACATATATGTCTTAACCATCTTTCATGACACTGAAATGAGTCAATGAGCTTTTCAAAGCTCCAACACAGACATTAAGAGAAGACATCCCAAGCTCAAAGTCCAAACAGAAGATCCAGGAAAGAACGAACCTCAAAAACTTTGATTTCTCTTTTAATTATTGTTTGAGATTCCCAAGCTTCATGACATTGCCAAAGAAATTCATGTTTTCATAGAACAAAAAGCATCCATGGACAGCTTTCCATAGAGGCTGGCAGACTGAGTTGTAACACATCATTTACATTTCATGGGAGCTGAAAGCACATTCATCTAACTAATTTCTGTTATATTCTCTGACAGTTTTTGAAAATTGCCAGGCTAGGTTTTTGCTTTTGATCTTTCGACTTTATTGGAGGTTGTATAAACAGGAAGCAATGAATAGTTTCAGCATCAATTAAGATAATTCTAAACAATCCTGCTGTCATGGCACTGTCAGTTCCCTGTGGTGGGCATGTTCATGGACATGTGTTAAGACCACAGTGCAAATCCTTTTCCAGTGGAAACAGCAATCCTGGTGTTCATAGAATCATAGAATCATAGAATACTTTGGGTTGGAAGGGACCTTTAGAGGTCATCTAGCCCAACACCCCTGCAGTGAGCAGGGACAGCTTTAACCAGATCAGGTTGCTCAGAGCCCCATCCAACCTGACCTTGAATGTTGCCAGGGATGGGGCCTCTACCACCTCTCTGGGCAACCTGTTCCAGTGCTTCACCACACTCATTGTAAAAAACTTCTTTCTTATGTCTAGTCTAAATCTATTCTTCTTTAGCTTAAATCAATTATTCCTTGTCCTGTCACAACAGGCCTTGCTAAAAAGATTCTTCCCATCCTTCCTATAGGCCCCCTTTAAGTACTGAAATGCTGCAATAAGGTCTCCTCGCAGCCTTCTCTTCTCCAGGCTGAACAACCCCAACTCCCTCAGCCTGTCCTCATAGGAGAGGTGCTCCAGCCCTCGGATCATTTTGGTGGCCCTCCTCTGGACCCGCTCCAGCAGGTCCATGTCCTTCTTGTGCTGAGGGCCCCAGAGCTGGACGCAGTACTCCAGGTGGGGTCTCACCAGAGCAGAGTAGAGGGGCAGAATCACCTCCCTTGACCTGCTGGCCACGCTTCTTGTGATGCAGCCCAGGATACGGTTGGCTTTCTGGGCTGCAAGCTCACATTGCCGGCTCATGTCCAGCTTTTCATCCACCAGTACCCCCAAGTCCTTCTCCACAGGGCTGCTCTCAATCTCTTCATCCCCCAGCCTGTTCCTCCACTCAACTGCAACTCTGACTATGCTAGTAACCCAAACACATCCATACTGTGGACTTAAATACTACACAGTGTGGTCCATATGGATTAATAGTTATTACATTATCTGGGATGGCGGGAAGAAGGGTTTAGCCACAAGGATACTACTGCTTGCCCTTAGGGTCAGAGAACAAGTCTTGACTGGCTTTATTTAACAGTCACCTACGGCTCTTGATCTGCTACCAATCACCACAGGTTGCATCACATAAAGCAGATGAGCAGAAGCCAAACCATGCTGAGCTTCAGGATTTCTCTGGCCCTTCTTGGGTTTATCAGTGTGTATTAAATAATGAACAGGAAAGGGAAATCAAGGTGGGATGGAACTTACTGGTCATTAGATCAATGATGTAAGGAGCCAGATTTATTAAGAAATGCATTTTTAAACTCCCTTGAAGAAGAAAGTTGCATATACATTCTGGTGATTGATCTCCCAAATGAAAATGGATAAATTGCATATCAAAAGACCAGGGGAGGCAGCCTCCATTACACTTCTGTGCAGAGACTGCAAACCCTTCTCTAATCATTAATTCATTCCAGAAATATGTTCAGTATTTCATCTCTGAAGTTGGTGGGAAGTTTCCCACTACATTCAATAAGCTTTTGATTAGACTATTCTTTTAGCTGTTCATGTCCTGTACATTTACTATGACTGCAAGTATGTAACATTGGTTTCTCGACATTTCTCTGGAGGAGAAATTTTCCTTTCCTGGCATTAATTCTAAATGTCAGACTGAGGGCTTCATATGCCCTCCCCCACTAGGGCTTTACAAATTGGTTGAACATGATTATATCAATAATTTCCATGGCATAGTTCTCAACAGCGTTCTGCAGGGAGACTTCATAAGTGATCCCCTTCCAAGAAAATCAAGAGGCCTTCCAATATAAATACATGACTGGGAGAGAGCTCCACTTATGTTTTGTGGGTGCTTCCCAAAAGGATTTGGGTGGACAGGAAGAGGCAGAGTGCATTTTCTCCTAGCCATAAATCCTGTGCAGACAGGAATCTTCTTTCGTACCCCTTGCAATGGGCGGGCTGGGAAGACACAAAGGACTGTCTTGTGAGCAAGAAGAGACTGCAGAGATGCTCAGAGCATCCAGGTTTGCACTCACACTTCCTCAGCATTTAGGGGCAGTTCACTAAGGGTGTATATATCTCATCGTACACAGTGTTGTATACAGTTAGGTCCAGAAGATGAGTAATGCCATTTCATGCAATGCTTTTCTCCAGTGAGGCAAAGGTGATACTTCAGCCTCATCTCAGAATGGAAACTCAAAAGCAGGGAGCTTTTTCTAAGCAGTTTCTATTGCCTGTTTTCCCCTCCTCTCAACCTGCTGAGCCACAGGTGCAGAATGTTCTGTGCAACCAGGTCGCAGTGAGAGAGTGTGAAAACATTGTCTGGAAGGAAATATTTGATTTTCATTTCCTTACTACAAATAACTTTATAGCTATAGCTTCATGGTATTTAATTTAATGATAAAAAATGATGCATCATGTAATCTGTGGAAATGTCTGCATAGTGTATTACCCAAGAGACTCACAAAAGGTATGCCCACACTCTGAGCCAACCAGAAGCCTTCTAAACCTCGTTATTGCAGCATTGGGCCTTACTTAATGCACTCCACCTTTCAGGAGAACAAACTAACTCAGGTTCAGCACCGAGATAATTGCATGCATCCAGCTTCTTGTTGCTCTACTCAGAGCACGGGCAAAACAAGTCTGCTTTTGCCTACATTCCACCATGTTTGTCTGCCCACAATGGTGCCATGTGTTGAGTATAGCAAATGCTGGGACCATGGTAAGGGACATTCTTCATTATGAGGGATATGCAAGTGACTGTTTAATAGTCTAGGTGCAATTTTTTCTAGTAATGACACATCCTTCAGGAAAAAAATAGGACAAAAATAACTTTTTTTTTTCTGTGCTGTTCCTTACACCATAAAGCATGTCACTAATTGAAAATAGAAATTAAAAAAGGTGATGAAATTTCTAATGTCTTTAACCTAGTTTTGGGAACAGTCAGGATTTCAAAAGCAGTTGCTCTGAAGACTGTCCTTACAGAACAGTTTGAGACTTCTCATGTGAGTGTGTGTGCATGTGCACGCATGAGCATCTTTCTGAGTAACTGTTTAGCAGGATGTAGAATACAGATATGCTGGGAGTTAATTTGGTAAGTAGAAACTGTGCAGTAAGTGTCCCAAAGGGTAAAGAGGGGAATAGAAAATTAATAGTCTATTGCAGCCTCATATATTCCTTCCAAAAGCAATGTGCATCTTTCTGAAAGGGTTTGTACGCATCTGTGGTCAAATCTGAACTTGTTGCATCTTGAAACCCATGTAGACTTCAGAGCTCACCTGCTCAGTCCAATTTCCCATCAGTAATTCTTTCTTAAGAGTTTTATGATAATTTCATAGTGGAAGTCTATATTATAGGACTTTAAAAGTGCTCCAGTACAAACACAGCTTTCATTCAAATTTGATGTTTCTGTTTATTTTTTGGCTGCTTGAAAACAGCATCAAAATATAGAACTGTTAGAAACTGGAGATGAGAAAAAAAGGCTCTGGTATGAATGACCTAGATATAAAATGATAGACTAACCAGTCCAGCCTGGGATGAGAGAGGTCATTTCCCTTTAAAACACTGGACTGAATACCAGGCACTCTGTGTTTATTTTTCCTGGCTCCCTGTAAAAACTTAAACAGGAGCCACTTGAGCCTAGAACTTACCAACACAAACATCCTTGCATACATACTTAGATGATTACTATCTTTGAATTCAATAGATGGTCATGGGAATTAACTGTTTGCTGGATCAGCACCTTCACTACTATGGTTTACATCTTACTTATGTTTCACTAACTCTGTAGAAACACAGACACCAGCCATCTAAAGTTCCATAGTGCCCTACAAATACAAAACAAAAATACATTCTCTGTCCCAAAAACATTACAGTCTATTCCTAAATTGCTGATTTGCCAGTTTCTGCCATTTAAATTAACATGCAAAATTTTTCTGACTCTTCTCCCTGATTATATACTGTCTATGCTTTGTTCTGTGTGAGGAATAGAAACCCACAGTTTACCTTGTGCAGCTTCTTCATGAACACATTGGCTTTTGTAGGCAGTATCACAGCAGTTCCCAAGGGAATGTTTGTATACATAATAATATTTATCTATAATCCCCATAGCAGCTTTTATCAGATCAGTGCTGAACATTTCCATAAGATCTCTAGTATAACATGATCTATATCATTACATAGTTCTACCTAAGGAAGACTTTTTCTTCGTTAGATTAAATGAAACAGCATTTTTGCATTCTGAACTATGTAATCTTGTTACAATGAGAAAAGATTTATGCATCAAAATCCCATTAGTGTGACTGAGAGGAACACAAATAAATGCTCATGTATCAATCATTACTATAATTGGTATTATTACTCAGGCTGATTTATAGAGGGCTATTGCTTTTGTATAGGGTTTTAATAATCAATCAGGTGTGCCAGACAAATAAGAAGACTCCAGCCTTGATGAGTTTAGAGGTTAGTGGACAAATTCTCCTACCATGGACATGAAAAAGTATGGTACAAGGATGTATTTGCAGAAATGGTTGATACGGTATTTTAACCATGAACCAAATCTTACAGTCTCTTTATTATTTGTAACAATCTTAACTCTGCCAGGCCCACACAGAGATTCGGGGTCCCAGAGACAAACAGTGTAAAAGCGCTTAGCAACAGACAGTTAAGACACTAAAAGTTTCAACAGAAATATACAGATGACAACAAAAAGCATTATTTATCCCTTTTAGCAGATGAGGAACAACTCAGGGTCACACAGGGTTTCTGAGGTAGGACTAGAAATTCAGCCCACTTCAGTCATTACCTTAACTACTTCTCAATCAGGTAAAATTCTAATTTCTGTAAAAAAAAAAGATTAGCAGGTTTTGTCCCAGTACATTAAAATGTGCTGAAGACAGAATGGTGGCAAATCAAAAATCAGACAGAAATTTCAGAGATGAGGATATATGCCTATGAAGAACAGAAGTGAATGTATGGTGCTTTCTGTAATTACAAGTGTCATTGCAACTATTGCAATGAACTTGAACACAAAATAGAGTTGTATGACCATGCAGGACAAAGAAAACTCTACTATGATATATGACCAGAAAAAAATAGATTAAATGGCATCCAGTCCCAATCCTGGTATTGATTTTCTAGTAGTTCCATTAACATGATACTTCACATAAACACTCCATCATTCTGAACATTTTGGGAGTGCAAATAATTACACCGCTGTAATCCTAGTTGACAAATCTCACATCTCTCCTATATGGCCATGAGTCAGTAGGTATCAATCAAAGCTGATGTGTATTTTGACATGGGAGGCTCTTAGACATAGCACATCTTCCTTGTGTTTACCGCCACCACATTCTGAAACATGATAATAGCCATTTGAATCAATCCTGAGGTGCAGGCATGGGGCATGAATCATAACATTCCTTCATGCTGCCACACAGCTTTTGAAATACATCAACAATCCATGTCTGAACATGGGCAGACTTGTTTTGAATAAGGAAATAATTGATTGCCTTGTTCTATCATGGGTGTAAAACAACTTGATTTTTTTTTTTTATGTTCTAGCTTTCTTTCAGCTCATGGCACACTAAAATTGATAGAATCTGCATTTGAGAGTTATAAAGGCCTGGAGAATATGAGCATGAAGAGGAAAAGGAAAGCCAAGGCTCAGGACAAGGAATCAAGAAAAACATGATCTCTTCCTAACTCTACCAGTGACTTCACATCTGACTGCAGAGAAAGCTTGGTCTGGTAAAATGGGAACTGAAACTGTCTGCTTCACCTGTATATCAGAGATTTTCAGGTGCAAACTATGATCCCAGCACCACTGAATGCAGTGGCAGTCAGAAAATCTATAGGAAGGTCTTTTTGTCTACTGTGTCTCCAGAGTAATCTGCACAAAAACGTTCTTCCACAGCAGTAAAATTCTTTGCTTTAAACCAATTAAATTACATGGGATTGTTCCAAGTGGGATACACTCTGGAGTCTACAGAATCTTCCCAGATGTGCAGTGGTAAATAAGAGATAGATAAGCTCATAGGTAATTTTTTAATGAATAAGCACCAAAAAAAATGGAGACAGAGGCCTGGATTTAGAGGCAGACTCACACCCTGCCAAGAGCTAAGGCATCACCCCCAGTAGCTAGGACTGTCCCATAACAGGTTGTCCAGAGAAGCTGTGGATGCCCCCTCCCTGGAATTGTTCAAGGCCAGGTTGGATGAGGCTTTGAGCAACCTGGTCTAGTGGAAGGTGTCCGTGCCCATTGAAAGGGCATTGGAACTAGATGATCTTTAAGGTCCCTCCTAACCCAAACCATTCTATGATTCTATGATTCTATGATAACATAAAGGAGGTATGGTTTTAACCATTCCTAGTCATCAGTCCTTTTGGGTCAAATGATAGAGATTTAAAACTGCCTTCCATGTTTACTCATTTACTGAGCTTACTTTCTCACTCTCTTAGCAGTTGAATCTGCTCAGCTTTATGGAAAATACATGAGTCTTTCTCTTCCAAAGCAGAACAAGAAATGTCCATTTCTCCTGGTGATTAGGACAGGGGCAGAAAACTTCAGATTCGTTGAATTGAGAAGAGGAGGGATTTAAAACCGAGCCTCTGTCTCAGACAGGCAGCCCTACAGCTGGGCACGGGAATATGACATGGGCCACAACTCCAACTCCACTTAGCAAATTAATGAGCTTGGGATAAAATTCAGGGAAAAACAGGGATCAGGACTCTGGTCTCCTTCACCAACATCTTCCCCTTCTGTAGCTTCATCCTTTTTGTAGAGCTCTAACAGAGGGGATACAAAATGGCCCTATTCCTGTACTCCCCTGGCAAGTTGATACAGCCACCTGGCAAGGTGATCACACTCACAGCATCTGCCACAACCTGGACGGATTTTCCAAGAGGAAAATACACAAAGGACAGATGACAACAGCATCCCTTCCCCTCCATCCTCCTGTGTTTCTCAGCAAAGGGGCACACAGCTGCCGGGTTTCATGCTGTGGCTGCAGGTGGGTGACAGCTGTTGCTGGAGACCCTGATGGGTTCCTCACCTCCAGGGACTGGGAGGGAGTCTGGGTTTCACTCTGCACATCTCTGAATTGGCAGCTGAGTGCAGGAAGAAACAGGCATTTAGCTGTTCAGCCCATGATGCTGCAAGTGAACTTAGGTTTCAGCATCTGGGGAACTAAGGGAAAAAAATGGAAACACTCATTGATTTTAGGTGCTTTAGAGGTTAGCTCATACTGGAGAGGAGGCTGTCAGAATTATTATCCTGGATTGAAACATTTAGTCCTGCAATGTGAATCTCAGTCTGTATCCTCTTTTTTTTTTTTTTTTTTTCTATTTTAAATATAGAAACTCACAAAATTACTATATACAAGTAAAGTAACACTTCATTAGATTTTTATTTTTAGTTGTCAGAAAATCTTTACCTGAAATACAGTTGAATCCACTTAAATCAATACATGTTAAGGGAATACACCTATTAAAAGACAACAGGTAAATTACAAGTATAATTCAGCTTTATACAAGGATTAAAATCACTGGAAGAATTTCAGTTTAAGTCGATAATCAAGATGATGATTATAGCTATATCAAACTCTTCTGAGCTAATAACTCTTAATGGCAAAAAAAAAAAAAAAGCTAAAATATACTTTCTGTGAACAAAGGTTAAGCAGTCAGCCAATTTTAAATGTGTTCTTGATGGCTGGAAATCAATGTATACCTTCAGGCAGATATTGTGTATAAACATACATAAAAGCAATGACTAACACAATATTATAACTTGAAAGTGCCCAGTAGGTGTGTCTTATCTACAATGTTATCCTACTGCAAAATCACAGGCACAATTTGTTGACTAGGCACTGACTGTTGAGCAGCAGAATTGCTCAACAGAGAAGTGTTAAACAGGGTTCAAACCCTTAAGGCTTTGAACAAAAAAATTGCCACTGAAGTCAGTGCGAAAAGATGCCATGGGGGTGGTTCTCCATGTCTCCAACCTCTGTGTACACACGTAAAGAAACTGAACTTACTCCACTGGCTCCAAATAACACATGTCTCAATGACATACCTTCCCTGCTTTCAAAGCTTTCTGCAGTACTACTCTCCTTTTCAGCTGCACACACAGTCAGCTTCCTGAGTGGGAAAAGCTCTGAAGGACAAGAAAGGTAGATTTTCTCTTAGTAACTACTCAAGGCAGGAGAACTGGCGAGACACTGGGAGATCATAGGGCTTTTCTGCTTCTCAGATGTAGTCTGGACCTGCAGTTCTCTCTGACATGAATGAGAGCTGGGAGGAGTTGTCCTGTTACTCCAACTATATAGTCCCTATGAGAACCATCATAAGGAGGTAGAAAATGAGACCTTTTTTTCTTTTCTCTCCTACTACTTACTATTCCTGCAGTGAATAGAAATTAAAATTTCCCTTCTTGTCTTCAGAGTGATTAAAAACCATCTGGTTTAGTTGCTACAGACCCATTCATTAAGAGCTGATGCTGCAGGAGCCCACAGATGGCTAGTGGGCCTGCTAAGGTGAAGCAGGTTGTACTGGTGGGACAAATGGTTTCAGAACTAGGGTGGGAGGTGGTAGGGAAAAAACAAATAAGATGTCTGATACTATAAAGAAATACCTGTTTGACTTAAAAAGTAGGACTTCTGTGTGGGGAGGATGGAGGCTTGTGAGCAGTTGTGTTGTTTCTGAAGTGGAGGAAATGCTACTGGTGCTTTAATAGCACTCTCACTTGACTAACTCATGAGCATGGGTCATTTCTTACATCAGTGAATAAGTCGTGCTCTAAAGCTCATGGTGCCTCTGGGAAAAGAATTATCACAGGAACTCCTGCTACTACTCCTGAGGCCACATCTAACAAGCTTTTGAAATGGTGATGGCCCTTTCATACAGAAAATGGATTTAAGAATTACTCTTATTGTCTTCATGTCCTTTAAAAACTTTCTTTACAAATCACAAAAAAAAAAAAAAAAATCACAAAAAATTTTCCCAAAATGCCTCTTCTGGCCTTGGTTTTCTATCAGTAAATCCAATTTTATAGGCAACAAGATGTTATTCAATTAAATGCTTAGGCAATCAAATAAATCAAGTTCTTCATTAGTAGCACTGAGAGCAATTATATCAGTTTATTGTGTGTCTGCAGTTGCTGGTATGTGCTTTGATAAACATGCAATGAACACATCCTGCAAGACTACTGCTGAAGTAAAGTGAATTGTTAAGAAGCTCCAATCACTGAAAAAATTACAGTAGTGAAATGTACCTATCACTGGACCATATAAAGAAGCCTGCATAACAGTAGAAAGATAGGAAGTAAAGAAGTAAATACCCATTATACCTGCATGCACTATTCAGATAGGTCTATGAGATATGAAAAGTGTACAAGACATTGTGGTTGACACCAATACTCCTGCTAAGACACAGCTGGACAAAAATTCTTCTCTAAAGAGTGATGGTTTGTGTGGCTTTCAATGAGATAAACTAGAAACAGCATCTGACAAACTGGCAAGGTGCCAAACTCAGAACTGATGTGAAAGTGGAGAAAATTACATTCCCTTCTCCTGACCTGAACCTTTGTATCACCAGTCAATCTCCTGTAGGTCTGCTAACACCTACTCCATCAATACACAAGGGAGCCTAAATGGATGCAATTTAAATATCAAGACTTCAAAAAGAGGTGTAGGCAGAAGCAGGCTGGAAGCATCTCTGTCATCTGTGGTCTCATGGATTTTCTGCTGTCTTCTCAAGATAGAAGTTATATTTATTTTGCACTTCCTTGCACAGTGATAGGGTAGGGGTGAGGGATTTTTAAGAGTTAGACCTTAAGAAGTCAGATGAAATACATCAAATTTACATGTACCTCTGTTTCTTCACTGGGAGAGGATCTAACTTTCCACACTTTCAGCACTGAGAACTTGGAAAGCATACAGCTAACTAGGCACTGGGGATAGAAGGGATATTTTGATTTGTTTATAAAAACTGTCAAGCACCACCCACACTCTGTCCTCAAGTGACCTAGTTATATTCTGCTCCATGAAGATGAAACATTGAGATACCTACCAGCACACAGAGTGCAAAATGTGTTTTATGCTCCAGAAGGATAGATGAGCAACCAGCACAGCATAACAATAATAAACACACTATCCATAATAAGACCCTTGAAGTCCTTTTCTCCTGTACAGGATTAAGCTTTGTATAATATTCTAAAATATTTGCACAATGGGTTTTGGGTTTCAGGGTTTTGTTTTTTTTTTTTTTTTAGGCTTATTCTGGCTACGGTGCAAAGCAGAAGAGCCAAAAACTATACAACACACAAATACAAAAGTGTAAGAATGGGCTAAATATAGATAAGAACATGAAACAGGCAGATGGGCTGTGCTGGCAATGGTGGGAAATGGAAAGGCCAGCAGGTTTTTGTGACACTGGGCTTTGGCTAGCTCTGTGCCAGCTGGGCAGGCTCAAACAGTTCAGGTCAACAGTGGCAGGATGGACCATACATTGCACTACAACTCAGGAAACATGGGCTTCACTCTTAGCTGGAATGTGGGCTCGCCGTGTGACTTTGAACTGGACACTTTCAGGAAGGACTTCGACTTCACTGCAGCCATTTTAAAAAGTCATTGTCTTTTCTGAGCCATTTAAAAGTTCATTGTCTAGTCGAAGTTAAGTATAGAGACTTCATTTGTAATCAGCTGAGAGTGCTAAACACCCTCTGGTCTTCCCTACACAGGATAGGTGTGTAAGATAGGTGGGGTCCACTGGCTGCTGTCCTATCACTCTCCAGTGATTACAATTCCTAAACAGCTTAAGTTTACTGAGAGAAATCTCATTTTCTGTCCTTTTCCCCTTCTTTCCATCTTTCTTCTGCCTACAGTCAGTAAGTGTCAAAAATAGTCCTGCTCAATGTATTTCCAGCATAACTTCACACAAGGCTGGGTGCCTATTGGAATGCAAATACTTAAAGCATCAGATCTATTTTATTGTTTTGACAAAATGTAGTGGAAATTCTAATTCCTCTGCTGTTTTTCCCATCTCTGGTCTGCCCTTTTTTTCTCATTCTTCCATGAAAGCAACATCTGCTTCTGTCTGACTGCAAGTAATACACGAGTAAAATGAACCTCCTAAGAACCAAAAGATATATGATGGAAAGCAAAAAAAAACCCCAAAAATGCAGAAGCTGGAAACAATGATCAGGCCTGTGTGACAATTGTTTCCATTCTACAGTCACAACAGAGGCAAGGTGAGGCCAGGTGATAACAGAGTTAAAAGACCTGCCCAAAACAGTGAACAAGGGAAAACATATGTAGGCATCAAATTCCAAGTAAGAACAGTCTATTGCATTTCTCGGCCAGAAGTCAATTGGGAACATTTTGTTGGAGCTTGCCAAAATGCTGAGCAAATGCTGCACCAGAAAAGTAAACAGTTTACACAGCACTGGCCGTCCAGAACTGAAGGAAAGGAACTTAGTAAGTACAGAATAAAGCAGGTCACAGAGTAATGATTAATGGGTGCAGGAATTTCAAATACAATCATACACCTGCACAGCATGGCCTGAAAAGATGTATTGCCAAATGGCCTGTGAGAAATTAAAGCAGGGGGAAATATGTTTCAATATGACACATTCATTCCAAAAGAGGAGAAAGTGATTTCTGAATTTCACCTGTTGCAGGGGGCAGGGGAGGGGGCCTGTTCTTTAGGGGAAAAATGAGCTATCAGCAATTTGATAACATTCTCATTTGTCCCTGTGATACTGGCCTGAGTCTTACTTCTATTCTTTTCTTCCCAACTCCTTAGTTTGTCTGTAAATGATGAAAAATCCCTAACTTAAACTCTTTGGTAACAAGAATGTAATAACAAGAATGGGTGAAGCTTGAGTTGCACAAGGAGGAGTGATGGTTTTTTCTTCTGGTTATTCTGCAAAATTCATTTTTAAAGCTACTAGAGGCATAGGTTGTATATAGACCTATGAATAGCTTTGCCCTTACTCAAATTCTAAGGCAACTTAGGCTAATAAGCCTTAGTGTTAATTAGAACTCTACAGTGATAGACATGACATTTCAGATGGGCTTGTTACCAAATTTAACAGCTTATTCCATGAAAAATGGCACTAGTGAAAAGATTTTAAACAGCAGCTCCATATGCTAGTCTTGTGTCTCCACGAGAACTAAGAGAATTAGAAATAGTCCACAAAGCTTTGGGAAAATGCGGTATTACCTATATTTTCTTGGTCATATAGAAGGACTCTCAGTCTGTGCTGTTGGACAATAGTACACCCCATGTTGACCCCACTCAAAGGCAATTGGACTAAAGCCACAGCGCATCAAATCTGACTCCTGGTGTCAAGCAATAAATTCAGAATCTCAGCGCTTTTTTTTTTTCTAAAGAAACCCTCTCAATCATTTTATTTGTAGCTGTTATACTCACAAGGAAAATTAATGAAGATGTAATTAAAAAAAATTATATCTGCCAAAATCAGGAGGCATCTAAAATTATACTCCTGGGAGGTGTGAACATCTGCTTTTAATTCTGCAACCTGTTGATCTTATGAGCAACAATAATACCAAAGCACTTTGTGTGTGCACATAGAAAGTAAAGGGAAGGTAAAGGCTGAAATCTCTCATCACTAAAGAAAGCCCTTACCTGTCTGCAGACAAAGTAAAGTGGGAAAAAAGTCTCAGCGGTTAAGGGAAGACAACTACTCACACTTACACACAATACAAAGTAGAGTGCACAAGAAATACTTGGGCTTGAACAAGAAGGAACCATCTGTGGACTTGCCTGGATGTGGTTCTGCGCATGTAATCTGTTTTGCCTATACTTGAAGTGGTTTCAGTGATTTGTAAGCTCCTGTGAGCTCCCTCCATGTGCCTAGATGTCTCCTCCTGATAAGAACACAGAAAAATCCCAGCAGATTTTTTTCTCATTCACAAATCTCATGCAGATTCTCTCCAAGCTGAGAAAGTTGGCAAGTGTATGGACCACAGTTTCCCAGCAAGACCACCGCTGTGTAACACAACTAGTGAGCACAGACAGTAGTAGCTTTCCCTGTTCCTCTACAAGCCAGCAGGAAGATGGTATGAGCCTACTCTTTTTCTTGGTCCAAGTGCCATTGTAGGCAGGACCCTGCTGGTGCTTTTCACCTTGTCACATACCTGCTCATGACAGCTTTGGAGACTCCTGATCTTTTTCTGTGTCTGTTCAGGAGGGCCTTGACTCATGTTAGAGACAGCAGCACTCATGTTCCTTCCTTGCCAATAAGCTCAGGCCACTACATTGTAAGAAGCGACCAATTTGCAGTTTTTCTTTCCACACTAGGGATCCAAAACTGCTCCAGTGAGATCTCTGAAGTTTGTACCACCAAAAGGCCAAAGGACTTCGGATGCTCTGTGTTTAAGGAGAACATCTGCAGCGTACAAGAAGGGTAAGGGGAACAGAGAAATGGAGCTGAAGGAGCTCAATAACTTGGAAAAATTCATTTCCCTACATATTTAAATTGCTAAATGTGGGCATCCAAGACTCAAGATTTTGTTCTGTGCAAGTAGAATTTAATGTTCCATTTTGCCATTTGTGCAGACGGATTGAGTCACACGCAATACTTGTTACAGGGTTGGTTTGGCTTTTTTTTTTTTTTTTTCTTTTTTAACAATCCATTTTACACGGCTATTTCAGGAGATTCCTGTGAGCACAGCAGAGAGGTGCTATATCAAAACAAAGTACACCTGATTAATTATCTAACAAGGGAGATGTTTGCACAGCCAGTACCATTCATTTTTCATATGACAATGCAGGCTTTAACTATTACCAACCACCAATCCAACACTGCTAGAAGGATGCAGTTGCCCTCCACATGAGCTTTTCTTTCTGTCTCATACACACGTCAGTGTGCTGTCAGGGATGTCCCAAGTTCCACCCCTAATCTTTCCCTTGCACTTGTCCCAGTGACTTGAGAGTCATTTCAAATAAGGATATGGATTTTATCAATGATATTAAATTGTGGTTAAAGAAGATTTAGTAGAAGCATTTAAAAATGCGGCTAAATTATTACATTAGGGAACAAATTCCCTTTTTTCTCATGTTCATCAGATTCATTCCCCATTAATGAATACAGAGAAGAATGAATCTCCAAAGAATTTAGATTTGAGTTCTAAAGGAGGTTTAACATTTGGATTTGGCTATAACTTCAATTTCCTTTCATGAATATTTTATTTAAATCCTGTATTAATCACAGAGTCACAAAGATAGCCTGCCTCCTGCTTCTGCTTGCTCTCATTGTCTGTCACAGAAGCACTTTCTCTCAACCTTAAATATCTCTAATTAAAAATTTCCCTGAAGCCAACTGATACCTGTGTGATTAATGGGCTGGCTAATAAATAAAATGCACCATGCTACTTTAAGATCATTGTACCATAAAAGCACAGAAAGGGTGCCAGTGGCCTCATCATTTTGAAAGACATTTATTAAAGCAACAGTGCAGAGGTCCTAAGGGTCCTGAAGTGCTCCACATCATTAATAACCAAATAAACCATCCACTGAGAAACCTGCTTCAGACACGTTCATTATTCTAAGCAAGGAAGCTATGCAAACAGGGGAAAAAATCCAGGAGAGTGAAGAGAAGCACAGGGATTGCTTCTCTGGTGGATAAACATCCATCTCCTCCTTGGTGTAAGTGAGTGTGAACAACAGTGAAGGACTGGATGTTGCTGGGATGAAGCCTTTCACTCCTAGACTTAAGGTTCAAATGCAAGCCAGGTTACTGAACACAGTTCCCATCTGATGGCTCTTGTTTGGGCTCCGGTTTAAGCAGTCTTGGCAGAGGTTTGAGACAGCCTGAGGCTCATATCCAAAATTAGGACAGCTTCTGTAGACAGGGGCATGAGGACTCAATTACAGCCTCATCTGTGCTTAGAGAAAATCTCTCTCAGCGAAAGGAGCTCAGACCAGGTAACTGCGCTGATGTCAGCTTAGTCTGACAGTCAAAGTGGTACACAGATGTTTTCCTGCACAGAGATAGTATCCAGCTTATGGTAATAAATACTGCAGCACTGACGGCTCATCTTGGGTTAGTCCATAATATGGCAATAAGGTCTACTCTGGAGCAGATCAGAGAAAAGATATGCAACCCTTAGCAATCCCTCTGCCACTCTGTGATGTGATAAGCCCAGTGTAATGTAACTCTCAGGCAAGCTGACCCAACCACCTTGCAGGGCAGGCAGAGGTGGCAGAACCATGCTCATGTCTCCTGTCTAGACTTTTCCATGCATTTCAGTAAAAACAGAAGCAGCTCTGTGAAGCCAGATGAAAACACACACTTGTCTCTGAAAGCAAGTACAACTCAGTGCTGTACTGAAGTTTGGTATAGCTGACTCGTGCTACACCAATAAAAGGTTGACAGTTTGTAAGAAACAATGAGCATCAACCCCTGCGTACCACCAGCTGCCAAGACAAGCAGTCAGTCCTTGTTTCTATCACATTCAAGTGTATCTTCCCTGTGCAATCTGATATGAATCTGCCTCCATAACCCAGATGCTTAGCACTCTGAACCAAATGTTGAAATGATATTTATTTATGCATACTTTGCCTTTCCTCTCCCCCATTTGTGTCACTGTGAGCACTGGTTAATAAGTAGGTTCCTCACTCCTTGTTTAGCCCAGGCCTCTCACAAGAGTTGCTTAACCCACTAATATATACCATGAAAACACACCTGTGTTACAGATCCGTAGGAAAACCACCAAAATCCTCTACTGCTTTCTCACTGAGTTTATATTCAGCTTTTTCCCTGTACTCATGGTTAGGCAGTGAGTTAGGCAAGGAATGGTCTCAATCTCATGCAGTGCTCTGTGGTTTGGCACTGATTAGTCAACAAAAATAAGGGAACCTGGAGTTGACTCTGCTCTTTAAATGGGATTCTCTCCCTCTGCTGTAGTATCAACTGAGCATGACAACAGCCAGTTGAGTAGCTTATTGAAAAAATTCAGCATCCCAGAACCCAAACCAGCAAAAGCAGTTTCCATCACCATTGCCATTTTTGAAAACAAAACCCTTGGGGACAGCTGTGATTAATAGACAACTGCCATCAGTAGCTTTTGTAGTAGCCGGCAATGAGAGGTCAGGTAGTATCACTGGTAGTATTACTATTCCTGTTTTGCTCTAGCCATCAAAGTGAAGGTCACTTCCTTCAAAAGGGTAAAATGAGTGTCAGCAGTCCATACACACACATCAGCTTACTATCAGTGCCAAAACCAGACACTTTCCCTGCCCATGTCCATGAAATGGACCCCATCACCACTCTTCATCTGAATACAAATAAATCTCTTCTCCTTAGTTTCCTCTGCCCTCTTGAAGCATTTTTCTTTTCAAAACTTGTTAAGTCTCTTAGTGAGATCAAAGTGAGTGGCCAAATTCATCCATAGCTATTTAAAACAGAAGTCACACTGGCCCAGATTAAGTCCTATCCAACAAACAAAATAAACCTTAATCTAGATTCAGCCAGGCTTACCCACGGCCTGGGATATCTCTCTCCAGGTCTCTACAGCGTATACATCTACATCTGAGACAGCTGTCTAGGTGTCTGTTGTAGCCAATAGAAACCTAATCAACAGAGCCAATGGTATTTGGGAGAAATACTTCACACTGAATGGAAACGTCCACTTTTGGCTAAAATTAATGCAGTACTACACTGGCTGACTCTGACTCTCCTTTGGCTACAAAGGGAGACTGAGGTGAGCTGCTTAGTTTTAGATGCCTGTATGCTCAAAACACATATTCACTTAGATGAATACCACCCCAGAGTATCCATTAATTTACTTAGCTGTTCCACTGAAATGACTAGCAGTAATCACAGTCAAGCTCATAGCACATAGATCACCATGTTATTTAAAATCTAACATGTTTACTCCATCCAAAGCTGATCAAAACTGTAATAAAAATAACTCCCACCTGTTTGCACTTGTGTAGGAGGCCTCCAGTGGCATATAAACTGCATGCATTTTTACTGACCTCATCTTGGTTACATCATCAAGACTTCCAGTATCAGCCACATTTCACCAGCCTGACACACATAATTGCATGAGACACATCTGTAAATACAGGTAATTTACACTGCATAAACATATGCTTCAGCTGAAGCCCATTTGATATTCATATAGCAGATTTATGTCCTCTTGGTGGTTCTTGTGAAGCTAATAATATAATGATATAGTATACCTGCAGTGTTGGGATGGCTGTAGTTAAAGGAGGTAGAGGTTTCCCTCAGCCTCTCAGACTGGTTAAGGTGATGTCAACTTCGCAAGAGGAAAAAGAGGGAATATTATATATGTGTGGCTATCACTAGAACCTGTGACATCTGTGGAGCATTTGGAGTTGTCAGTGGTGAAAACCTGTTAAAAATGGTGGAGTAAAAAAGCAGTAAGAGACTCAGTTTCCAGAGATGATCTTAACAAGTCATAGGACATTTGGAGCTCTTTTGTTCTTGGAGTATTCATTAGCTCTGCTTTTCAGGAAATATCCTTTTTTTTAACTCTACCCCGATGTAGAAGACTGTTCCTGTGACACTGGATGCAATTCCATCCCACAACTGAGAGGCCACTCCATCTTGCAACTGTCTACTCAAATTCAATCCTCAATCTCAAATTATGCATCATTCAAAATAAGAAGATTGGGCGTGATATTTCATTTCAGATTCAGCTCAGAAGATGATTACACATTAGACCATGAAACAGAGAGAAAAAATGTGTCTTATAATGTCTGCTAAGACCAAAAAAATCATTAACCAGCTGTACAATACTAAGAATGCCAAGTCAGTAGAAGGGACTTGGTCAAAAAACTTGAAGTTGTGAAAGGAGTCACAGGAAGCTTGAAAGTCCCCTTAGCATTTTTTTTCATTGCAAGGGTGGAAAATGATCTGGAGCAGCGATGGCACATTTCAGAAATGCTTTAAACAATCCTCACAAAAATAGTTTACTACATATCTGCTTGTTTCCATCTACATGCTCTCTAGCAACATAAACTAGCCAGCTACTGCAGAGGGTTGCATAAAAAAATAATATAGTGGTCAAGGTAAAATCATGTAGCTTAGATGATTCTGTCCTTTTACTGATGCACTTAAAGCTGCTTATTTCAACTGCAAAATATTAGGAGATTTATTCTTAGAACTTACATATTCTAAGAATATTTAAAAACATTAAAAAAAAAAAATCAGGCAGCAAGTCAAGGATCAGGTTGTACATAAATAATGACCATTAGAGGAACATATACCTGTGGCATTACTTCAATTTTAAGCTTCACCTTTGCCAAAAAAAAATTAATTCCAAGACAACTGAAATACTGCAGGAAATCACACCAAATTTTGATATTTAGTTTTCAGAAGAGGAAAAAGTTTTTAGTTTTTAATATAAACAAGCTTCATGATACTTGAAAACAATGTTTGTTTCTAAGTTTTTTAATGTCATAATTGATTATATACAGTTTTTATAAGCCAAAACCTAAAGAAATCCATTTGGACTTTTTCAATCCATTTGGAATTTGTTTAGGAGTTACCTATGCAGACAATGTTGATTTTGTTTTGTTTTCCAAATCAGAAGGTAACCAGAGCTCACAATCTGGAAATCATCTCAGAGAGATCCCTGCTGTTTTCTCATCTCAATTCCCAACACTAGAATATTGGAATCTGTTCCACTTTGCAGCATGTTACAGCATACACTTTCAAATTAAGAGTTGTACAAGACTGTTGCCATTACCTTGCCAGTGTTAAACTTTCAAAATCATCTACAAGGTGAAAATCATCAGAGTCATCACTGACATGTCTATACAATAAAGGAAACCTCAGCTCTGGATGGTTTCAGAATGTACATCATTTAGGCCATCCAGATGATAGAATAAGAATAGATACATAACCAGAGTAAAATTTACATGTTTAAGATTTATTCTGAGAATCATTTTTGTTAAATCACACGCTTTATGTTGCTGCTCCATTGCTTATAGAAATCATTGGGAAAAATGCGTTCTTCATAGCATGTGCTGTCAAGAGAAGTGATCATTTCATTTTCTGACACCCAATGGCAGCACAAAATACCTCAGTTTGTATTTAATGAATGAATGACATCACAGACTTGAATAAGACACTGCCAGGAGCACAGCAGTGTTTGTTCTCTGATCCCTCAGTAGCAGTTGCTAAATAGAAAACATTTGTATTGGAGTCACATTGTGTTTTGTGTAATACTCAAGACATCTTCTGGAGCAAGGCAGTGAAAAGCTACTCATACACGTCATGTCTGGCTTGCTATTCCACAAAGTATTTTAGCTCTACTCCACAGACTAATGTTCCTGCAGTTTCTGAAATAGAAATCTCCTAATCCTGGCATCGGAGACAGTACTGCATTCTGATGATAAAAGCCTAGGTTCATTTTCATTTTTCTCTGTTTACAAGTCTCAATTCCTTTGTGCATTTCTCAAGAGGTTGGTTGTAGAGCATGGAAGGAATTAGTTTTCCTCTCCTGCAGAAATGTTAGTGATTTCAATTCCTTCTCTTTGTCTCTCTCCATACTTTTACTTCAGATGAACTGAAGATGTTTTAAAAGTACTATACAAAAATCCAGAGGAGCCATCCTCAGATAATACTATAAGCAGAAACAATAATTTTAATACTGGTTTTGCTCATTATGAAACACTTCTGGATGAGTTTTGTTCAATCTTCTCTGTTGAAGGTGTAAGAATTAATTTAATTAATAATTGTAATAACACAATTGCAATAATTAAGTCAGTTTTCTGACTTTGCATTGACTCATTCCCTTCCTCTCATGGATCAGCAGAGGTGGGATCCTGCAGCACAGGAACAATAATAAACAGTTGGCATAGAGGAGAAAAGAAAATGTTTCAGGAGTGAATTGCCTCTATAATCCAGGGGCTCTAGTACAACCTTGAAAAAGGAAAACCCAGATTCAAATCCTCTATCTAATATATTGTTTCTTCACACAAGGGGAAACAATTATAAGTGGAAAGGCAGAAGACCCAATTCAGAGTAGCTAGGATTTGAAATCTCAGTCCTAATCACCTACACCTCTGAAGAATATCTACTGAGCTAATGATTATTCTGGGGAAGATCACCCTTCAGCCTGCATCTCCCACTTGCCTTTCTTTAGCTCCTAAAATATTATCCTGAACCTGAGACACTTTCTCTGTTAAACTTTTTTTTTTTAAATATTTACCCTAATAAATGGATAAGGACTTGACATTTCCCAGTGGAAACCTAATTTGTCAGATAATTTCCAGCAAACTCTAGTTAGCTGCAAATGTGTCACATCTAGCTGGATTCAGCAGCTACCATTCCTGATGCAGTGCCAACAGCACTCACTCAAACAAGCAAATGAGTACAAGATTGCAGGTCTGACTCTGACCATTTTCTCTGGCCAACATCATAAGCCCACTTTCTCACTGCACTGCACCGGTACTCAGACATGATACATGTGCCCAGAGTTAACTACTAACCACTCCTGCTATTTTTTATGTCCGTGTGCAGTTATGTATATTTTAGTGCAAGGGAAGAGCCTCACACAGGAAGACTTCAAAAGAACAACACTGAACATAATTCCTAAATATTCTCTGCTCTCAAACAATGTTTAGATGAATGCAGAGTGGATGACCAGGTGACGTACATTTAGTGCTCTTTCCAGTTGACGTTAATTGAAGGGTTGCAATCAGATATCTGTATCTGGAAATTCTTTACATTCCTGTAGACAGCATGGCCACATTAGCCCCTTCCTGAACAGCAGAGAGAATATGATGCTGTGTCTGGTCTCTGGAGTATGTGTAGGCTCCACATGGTCTCCTGAATGTCCATGCTGAGGTGCTGGCTGGACCGTACAACAGCTGCTTTCTGACCTGCAAATCCACATTTTTTCACATGGTGTCTAGAGCCCAAATTTAGGGGAAATACACACATACATTGCTGTGCACTTGGGTCTTGTTCTAGTCTGGTATCAGGCCCCACAATATACAAAAAATACTAAAATATTACTATATCTCCTGCTACTGCCATGACTTTTATTGTTATTTGATGTATATGCCATTACAACTGCCTGTGCTCTTCAATCTGTTTAACAGCAGCCAATTAGGAAGCTGACAACATAGGAGATGCTGAGATATTGCAGCAGAATGGCAGAGCAGGGAGCTATTGATGTTATCTGCTGAAGATAGAGACATGGCACTGTAGGAAGGGAAAGGTACTCCTGGCCCCTAGGGAAGCCTGGACTACAAGGCAGAGGAACAAAGGTGTCTTTAGAGGAATCAGCTAATACTGGAATACTTTTACATTGTGTTGCATTTTGTAAAAAAAAAAAGGAAAAGAAAATGAAGAAAATGGAAATTTTTTCTTCCCCAGAAGGGTTTATAATCTACAGACACAAACAGATGTTATCTCAGTTTACAGACAGGGAAACTTGAGTTATAATTACCATGAAATGACTTAATTCAGTATCTTTAAAAAAGGAAGGAGGGAAAACAGAAAACTAAAAGCAATGTATTTCAAGAGGGCAGACTTCAATAAACACTGTAAAATGGTGGGTGAGATCTCCTCGGAAACAAGTTGAAGTGACAAAGGAGTCCAGAAGAGTTGGCAATTCTTTAAAGAAATGACAGTGAGGGTACAATCAGAAGCCATGCCAACATGAAGGAAGGATAGGAAGTGTAATCAGAAAACGATTTGGCTAAACCATGAGCTCTTCAATGACCTGGAGCTAAATAAAATGTACAGGAAGTGAAAACTACATTGAAATACTAAAGACAAGTACAAATGAATAGCATAAATATGTGGGGAAAAATTCAGAAAGGCGAAGGTACAAAAGAGAGGAAATTAGCAAAGGAAGCAAAAAGCTTTCTGTAAGCACATTTGCAGTAAAAAAGAACTCCAAGGAAAAACAGTGGTTCACTGCTAAATGGAGAGAACAAGCTCCTGCCAGATGACTCCCAGAAAAGTTAAATCTTTAGTGCATTTTCTATTTCAGCCTTCACTGGAAAGGTCAACTATGACTAGACATTTGATACAACCAAGGGGCAATAACTCAGGTTACAACAGGGGAAGATCAGATTAGAGAATACTTAGATAAGGTAGATGTTTCCAGTTCAGTGGGGCATTAGGAAATTTATCCCAGGATACTTAAAGAACAGGCAGAAACTATCTCACACGCATTAGTAAATCTCTTAGAGAACTCATGCAAGATGAGTAGGGTCAGAAGATTGAAGAAGAGCCAGCAGACCACCTATCTCTATGAAGGAGTAAAGGAGGAGCTGGGGAATTATTAGTCTGACAGTCTAACTTGATTCCTGGAAAAATACTGGAACAAATAATCTAACTACTCGTAAGCACCTAGGCGGTAACAAGGAGAGGAGTAGCAGCCAACACAGATTTGTCAAGAACAAATCATGTCAAACCAATCTAATTCCACTCTACAACAGCGTAACAAGCCTTGTGGGTAGAGGAGGAAAAGAAAATGTCATACATCTTGACTTCAGTGAGGCTTTTGACACCATCTCACATAATGTTCTCATAAGTAAACTAAGAAAACATGGTCAAGATTAAACTACAGAGAAAAAGCATGCAAAGCTGGCTGGAAATCTGCACTTTTAGAGTAATTTATCAATGATTCAGTGTCAAAATGGTAGGATTGTATCAGATGGGAATCACAGAGGTCTAGGTCTGGCAAAGTTCAATATTTTCATAAATTATGAGGAAGAAGGGGTAAGAATGTGCTTGTTGCATTTACTGATAAAATCAAGCTCAAGCAGGCAGTCTGAAGCTCACACTGAATGATAGAAAAGAAATCAGAAAAAAATGTAACAAATTAGAGAGGTGAACTGGGAAAATGAGGCCAAATTCGATAAGAACAAGTGAAATATATTCACGTAGGTAAGACTAACAATTTGTTCAAATACAGGACAAAGAACCACTGGAGAGACAAAAAAGCAGTTTGGGAATTATGGTGAATCACAAACTCAACATGAGTCAACAATGTTACACTGTTGTTAAAAAGACAAACATGATACAGGTGCATACAAACAGAAATGTCACCTGTAAGACATGTGAAACATCCCTCCTGCTTTGCTCAGCCCTGCAATACTGTGTCCAGCTTCAGGAATGACTGGCTGTGCAGCAAGAATATAATGTAGAGAAAAATGTGACCCAGGAGGGAAAGTCAGAGAGGACACATGAAACTAGTCTTGAAGTACTTGATAGACAAAAGGAATAACTTCTTCTTATATGCTTAGGTTAGGATAAAATATATGGATTTTAACTGTAGCAAGTAATCCAACATTAAAAAATTAATTTGACAAACATCTGTCAGAAGTAGTTTAGGTAGAGATGATCCTAACACCAAATAGATATATAGCCTAAAAATTTCAGAATGTTCCTTTTATCCATCTTTTCCTTCCATGACATACTGGATTTCAGGGACACAGGTCATGGATGATTAACCAAAGTTCACATGGGGCATCTAAAATCAAGCAGAAAATTGAAGCCTGACCTTAACAACACCAGTTCAAATGTTTACCTCAGAATATCTTTCCTCTCACTTCCTCTCTCTCAGTGAATAGATTACACCTGTAGAGTCTTTATACAACAAATGACACATTAAAACGTTTTCATATAGTAAAGGAAATATCATTCAGGTTGATTTTTTTCATTTCTATTTTTGCTGCTCTATTATCACAATACATGTGAAAAGGAAGTGATGCCAAAGCAGAGTTTTCTAGTGGAAAATACATTACAAATATATAAATACACCATTCAACTTCTACATAATTAGACGCTAGTTGATTAAAGGTCACCAACTAAAAACCTTTTGACACAGACCCGAAAAAACCTCAGCTCTCTCATGTAGCATGTGTCAGTACAGAGCAGAGAAATGACACATCCAGTTTATTATGCTACATTTACAATTTAGGATGGATTATGAGTGACAATATTTCTTTAATAGAAATAGCAGATGCCCTTTTTTTATTAGAAATGCTGTGAATAGTAATTAATAGCCTCCTTTGCTTTGTTAATAATACACTTTTAGCCAGTAAATATTGGCTAAATAATTAAGTGAAGGATTTTGTCTTTCCAATCCCCTATGCAATTTACTTAATTTGAGAGATTTTAATTAGAAATGTGAAGACTTGGTTAATATTTAAAAAACAAATACTTAATCATGTTCTTTTGCACTACCTGTGTGCATCAGCTCCATCAGAAGCAGCATGCTGTTGTAGAGGGATGGCCAAACTAGAATTGAGGCACCAAAGATAACAAATGGTATCTCTGAAAAATGAACTTTTAAAGAACATGTAAGTGATTTCCTCTTTCTGAAATGAATTATGGTCTAAAATACTCCCAAATCCCAGCCCATTGCTTGCACATATTTTTGGCACATATATTCTCTGAAAGTTGCGTGAATTTAACATCTCATTGTTTAGATGCCTTTGACAGTTCCACTATGTATTTAAATAACTTGGTAAAGCTCTCTTGATTTAATAACTACTGATTATGCCTCAAGTGGATAAAGGAAAGCAGTCACAGAATGCCATATAGATACCCAATATTTCCATTTACAGGTTTCCTGAACAGTTTAGTACTCTCCTATACTTTTAATCTAAAGTAGTTCAGTTTTAATCTGAAATAGTAGTTATCAGTAGCACCCATAAATCATTTTCTACAAACAGTGGTGGTAGGGAAAGGTGTTTTCAGTCCTCTGCAGGTCTGTCAAAATGTTTGTAGAAGTAATTCACACTTGCAGTAACCGAACCTATGAAAGTTTTGCAATTCACTCCAAACAAAATCTCTGTAAGTGAAAGGGTAACTCCTGCCCTAATTTTTTTTCTTGTGCAGGGTGATTACAGGCAGTAGGTTTGCTTTATGTAAGAGACAATAAAACTAGACCTGGTTAGTTATTATGATCTCTGTGGTTTTTAACGGTTATCTGACATTTGAACACTTCATTCCCATTAAAGGTAAGAGAAACTGGGTGTTTAAAACCCCTTGATGACTTTAAAATTTCCAGCCAGCTCGTCTGAATTCTGCTGAGGGACTGACTCTGTATATGTTCCCACAAATCCTATTAAAGTCGCAAGCATGTCTCTGGGGCAGAGCGGGACCCCTTGCTATCTAGTCGGTGCAAATTAACAGCTGGGAGTGGAAGGAATGTAAAAAAGCAAAATCTCTTCACAGGGCCACATTGATATGCAAGGGATTTGCTTGTCAGGGTGAGACGTGTGATATGAAGTGAATGTTTATTGCGCACTGCAGGGAGCTTCCAATAGTAGCCAAAAGGAGATATCTATAGTAGATCTGCATCGGAAGCCGTCTAAAAGCCAAGGCAGAGTGAAAGGCCTTTTGATACAGAATGCCTTTGTGATACTACTTATTCCTCGTTACAGAAAAAAAATTGCCAGCATTTACAAATTGAGGAAGAGGAAACTGGGAATCCTGACATTTTACCAGCACTTGTAACTTGACTATTTTGCTGTATTTTGAAGTGTGCTTATCTATGGCCATGCGTTGATGCACAAAACTCAGTAAACTCCAGCAGTGTTCCCACAGGACCTCAGGGAGAGAGGAGAAAATTTTCAGCAGAAGTGATGCGAACTTTAGTCTGGTAAGGGGGGTAAACTGTCATGGTCCCTGACCACAAACACACACTTGGCTGGTACAGAAGACACTCACTATCCCTACCTCCCCTTACTGGGAGACTTACATTCTTTTGCTCACATGTCCCCTGGAAGAAAATATTAAGGATTTTTTATCTGTGTTGTGTTTGGGTTGGCCTACTAGAGCCTTCCTCCAGGAGAAGCATGGAGAAGGACATCGTTTCCTCTTCCAATAAGGACCAGAGGCAACTAACCCACCTCCGATTTCTTCCATCTGTTGCTGAGCTCTGTTCATGTGCGTGGTACAAAGGAAAAGGTTGCTGCTGCTTGCTGTTGCCAATGCTACACAACCTCCCACCCTTCAGGGGGACCAAGCCAAGGGTGTCAGGTCCTTGGTCAGGGATGAAGACACCGAGTGCCGATTACCTAAGGATTAATTTCTCTGCCACAGTTTCTTCAGAAGCAGCAGCCAATCAGACAGCCAACAATACACCAGTTGCTTAGGCTGAATTCACCTATAGTACTTGGAGTTCAAATGCTTTGATTAGTTATGTTAGTTACATATGTTGATAAGTTACATATGTCACTGCACAAATCATAACTGCAGTACTAACACAAACAACAATTTGGACAACCCCCTCCAGATCAAGAGCTGTTTTCCAAAAGAAAATTACTTTTTCTAATGGCTGCATCAGAGAATTTTGCACCCTATTCATGGACCATTTGTGAGCAGAAAATGAGGAGCTTCATCAGACAAATCATTCATTTTGAGTTATTTGCCATGCTCTCACTAGGAGCAGTACTAAATTCAAAAGCAACACCCACACATCCCAGTACACTTAGCCAGTTGGCCCTAATAGATAGCACAAATCAAAGCCAGCATGAAAAGTGCAGACAAACACAACAGGGAGAAAATAAACTGTCACATGCAGACAGAGGTGACGGACGAAGAAGCTGAGGATTTCTGTAGAGTTAGGCCATAGGGCAAGGTTGGCTGTCAAGCCCACAGAGAACCTGCTGTCCTGCAGGACCTCAAGCTCCAACTGATGAGTGAGAACGGCTTCACACCATCCAGCTGCCGAGGTGACACAGCCAGCTGTCTTTGCTGTCCAGACAGCTGGGACATCGCAGCTGCTTATCAATCAGCATCCAAACCGCCGCAGTTTGTAACATGGCATTTTGATGTGAGCTGTCACACTTTGCCTCAAGACCCTCACTATGAGCTGCAGCAGATCAGCCAGAGGGAGATGGTGCTGCTGAGACCTGTGGCCTCATCAGCCAACCTGTTTTGCCACGGATCACAGCACTCTGATGCAGAAAAACTTCCATGGATCTGGGCCTAATGCCTTAAAGAGTGAGGTGTGCATCATCCCATATACCATATGGTATCAACTGAAGGCAGAGCTTCATTACACACCAGTTAGAAAACTGACAAGGTAATTAAAACATCTGCAAAGCACTTCAAACATGAATGCAAGGGCAGATATTGTGTTGCATGTCTGCAGCTCAGAATCACACAAACTTTGCTGCTGTCAGTGCAAACAGCCCTACATTTGAGGATTTCACTAGGATTGGCACGCACCCATGCCTACCTTTGATTTTCCTCCCCTCTGAAGCACAGCCCAGGGTCCCTTTGAAAAGAGGGACAAATACGTTCTGTAAGTACCAGCAAACTGCTATGCTAGTGCATAGGATACTTTAAAGCCTGAAATATTGCATATGCTTGTATCCACTAGTTAAAGATGTGAGTTAGGAGTGCTGCTATAAATATTTGAAAATAATAGAACAGGAAGAAAAAGCCAATCCAGGCAATTATGAATGCACAGAGACTACCACCTCACTGCTTTGAAATTGTGTTAGACATTCCTATATATACAAACCCAGTTTGACTACTGCTCATACAGATGTGTACTCTACTTCTAGACTGGATTCACATGGAGTCTGTTTGGATATCTCTGGGTAGAGGTGCTAGGCAGACACACCAGTCTGCCAAACTAGCCCTGCTGAGCCCCAGCCGGCCAAATGCATGAAAGACGTGTGCAGATAGAACAACTCTAGGTCTATCTTCAAACAGATTTGTTGAGGGTGTCTTGTGCCTACCAGCCCTGTAGCCTCTTGAGTCCTTCTGAGTCCTGCTGGTCTACCTCTTCAAGTGCAATTTGCTGCTAGTGTTAATGGGAATTAAAGGAGATAGCTACCTAAATGCCACTAAGGATCAGGACATTACAGGCTGTGGTCTGCTGTCTGCTCCTGTAAGGAAACACAGAGGATTTGTCTCTTCTTAATGCTTTATCTTTCTCTTCTTTCAGACTGAAAATTCATATTTTTCCAGCAAATGCTGGGGCAGGGGTTATACCAGTACATATTACCAACTCAGATTTAGTCTTAATTATTTCTTTCCCACTGAACATCTTCATTTGGGCTTCCTTCCTCTAGTCGTGCTGGCTAACGCGTTTCCACAGTCTGTCTCAGTTTAGGTTTGTGCTTGCAAAGGTGGGGTGGGCTGGTAGAAACCTTTGGCACCAGCAGGACATTTCTCCCCTGATCTCACTAGCAGCTCTGACTTGGAAAGCAGGACCTGTCAGCCAGAAGATGTTGGCCTCTGGCACTAAGTTCAAAGCAAAACTTAGCAATAAATTGCAGCTATGTCCCTTGAGCCCTATGACTCAGCACTGGCACACCAGCCTTCCACGTGAGGAAACGTAGCATAAAAAATACCTTCCAGGAGGCTTCTGCCTAATGCTGGAAAGCAGTGATGCACTCCAGCTCCAGGGAGAGGTAAAAAGTTGATTGCCACCCACTCAATAACCATTTCCTTCTGGGTGATCAATGGAGCATCATCAAAGACCGGTGGTGACAGATGCCCGTTAGCTATCGGAGGCAGAGGACAAGAATGGCTCTGTGATAGATGCTTATGGAGAGGGAAGCAGTAAAGAGCATGGCAGCAGTAAAAGGAATGAAACAGACTTCCTGCTGAACGGAGGCGCAGGTAGTAGGATAAACGAAGGGACATTGATTGAATCGGGACATTTCTTTAAACTCAGAGCCCTGACTGCAGCACTCTCATCACGCCGTGTAAAGTTTCTTCCAATGTGTACTTGGTGACATCTTGACACACTGATTTTAGTATTGCTCACTCTGTAATCCCCAGGGGGAGATATATGAGCTCTGAACACTGTTTTTGAGTCATACCTTCCAGCTAAACCCATTTTCCAGTTCCCTCCCTGCCAAGGTCACTGAGTTTCTGATCTCACAAGCAAAAGCTTTACAGAAAAGGTGAGTGGAAAGAGGAATGAAGGCTTATGCTGCTCCTTCAGGGTACCAGCTGGTACAGCTCAGCCAGTGCAGTTTGCAGGCAGCATTAGCTGACATTATGCTAAAGCTCTCCCTTGTAGGCAGAGCAAGAGGATGGCAGGGAGCAAGGCTTTCCTCAGAGACACAGTCTGCCCTTGTCTGGCTTTGGAGATTGCACAGTGAGACAATCTTTGGACAGGGATGTAAGCTAAGGCCAAGTTGTTCTTATATCTACAAGAGAGGCTGAGGCAGCCCTGATGGCATGGGGTAATTAGCAGCAGGGGAAGGGGCTGTGGATGAGATGTGCCTGTCCCCACACCGTGCACCTCTGGCTGGTTCCTGGGCTGGAGGGGGCAGCAAGAAAACTTCAGCTTTTGTGCCTGTGCACAGGAGCTGCCTCCCTTCCCATCAGTGCAGGATTAGGAGATGAGAGAGCTCCAAAGCAAAAATATTTGGGTGTGAACAGGAAGGTCTTTCCTTCCCCTGCCTCAGCTAAGCTGTTGTGTTACAGCAGCTCTTTATGTATCTTCCCCTAGCCCAGTCTGTAAGATGCTGCTACACAAACTTACATGTTCTCAAACACATGGTCTCTACCTCCACATTTCTTTCATGCTGGTACTGCTTCACTGTCTGAGCCAGCCTGGCTGCAGGAACAGTGCTCATGCACACATACTTCCATGCACCTGGGCACAGGGTGACTGAAGAAGTTAATAAGCTTCAAAGCATGCGACACGATAATCAGAAGTTCACATCAGGACAAGGAGAGAACAGTGGGTCCTTGCAATGGACAAATAAATGGCCTTTGAGTCCTATGTTCCCTGTGCATTCGTACACGAACCAGACTGTTACCAACATCTTGGTGCAAGCACGCTCTGCTGGAAGAGCAGTCAGTGTGATGGTACCTGGACCCCCCATCATAAATGTCAACCAACTTCCAGCTCTTCCCCAGGGCAGTGGATGCTATTTTATGACTTTTCTCTTTTTACATTACCCCTTCCACAAAGTGTGAACAGCTGGGGTTTGGGATTTGGTGCACACCCACAGCACATTCTTGGGGAGAGGAGTCTTATCACCGAGCCTGAACGCAGGCTCTTGGAAATACTGGGGCAATGGTTTGCTTTCTACACATATTTCATCAAGCCATCAGACAGCAGAAACAACCAGAGAAGATGAAACTTCAGTTTCAACTCAGTTGAATAGGACCCTATCACAAGGAACCTTATCGAGTAAGGAGGGCTACCAATGCAAGACCGTGCAGAAGACATCAGAAATGATCGTGAAACAACCGGATAAAATAAACAACCCTTCCATCTGTAAATGTCTGGAAAAATTACATCCACATTAAGGCTTTAAGGCATAAATTTCCTCCATGAAAAAATAGAATAAAATATATACACTAATTCAGCATCACCACACACCTATCTAGGGTACTGTGAAGGTACCAATGAATGCACATGTAAAACATGATAAATATAGATTTACATTTATTTTATGTCTTATTGGACTCCTAATTTGAATTTTTCACAGGAACCACTTAAATATTTTTATACATCTGCTAAACTCTTTGGGAGTAACATGAGACTACGTTATGTTTAATAATATAAGGAAATCTTTGAAGCTTCGTCTTCCACATTTTTACTCAAGATAGTATTAGTCATTAAACCTGGGCATTTTTTTTTAGTTTTCCAGATCAGTGGCTAAAATAATTCCCTTTTCAACCAATCCAAAAGGAAAAAAAAACCCAAACTCTTCTGAAAAAAATTGCGTTGCATTAATCAGAAAAACTTTATTTAAACTGAAATGTTTTTTTGGCATTATCTTCCCCCTTTCAGAGTTCTTTTCAGGGTTAATTTCTAAATTGAAAGGCCACATTCAACTGAAAAGTCAAAATGTTTGCAATAGCTAACTATTAAAAAGAAATGTTGCAATATTTAAAGGAAATTCTTTTTTGCCTTTTCTCAACAAAATGGTCCTATTCTGACCAATTTTTTTAGCAGATATTTTGTTTCCAAAAAAGAAAATTATCCATTGCTCAGTTTTGATATTTACCGAATGGCTGTCTCTTATAACCAGAAAACTTAGCAGAATAAGGGAGTAGAAAAATGGGCCCAAACACAGCACACTAAATAACTGGATGTCTTGTCTAACTCTGCAGTGATTCAGGATGTTATCAAAAGGGATTTCTGAGCACCGGTTTACACCAACCCCCTGCACTGCCTGTGCAGAATCCTTCCACTAAAGAATATATATAAAAATACATTTTAATTATTAATCCTTATATACCTACAGATGTATTTTTAAATGAGCTTTTGAATAACTGTTTTATTTCCTTTAAAATTTATACAAAAGAAAAGTGTATTTCAATTACCAATGTAATATGTACTCCCACAGGCATATATACATCTCTAAGCCATGCACTTCGTGGGTCATAGTGAATGTTTTATTCCATGTCTTAAAGGTACTGAAATTGCTGTAAGGAGATAGATTTGAAGATTTTTTATTATTATTATTGATATCCTTGGAAAATTCAGAAAATGTTGAGATGTGAAGGGTATACCAGCGAATTTCGTTATAACTGCATAGCTTTTTTTTGCTTCTACATAAAAGGCTTTCTTCAAAAGGTTGCAACATGTTGTACTGCTTGGCTGAATTGAGAGCATATTTTCCTGTCCTTCAAACATCATCAATGAGACCTGGGAGCAGAGGACTCCAAAGGACATACAGGTTCAGCAAGGCAATTAGGGTCCAGTCAGTTGTAACAGGCGTACAACCACCAGCTCGATCATGGGTGTCCTTAGCCAGCCTGGACATGGAAAACCAAGATAGCAAGCCAAACAGCCCGATGACTGTCTTGTTTGCTGTCAAATACAGATAGCTGTGGCAAGGAGGAAGGAAAAAAGAAAAGGAGAAAAGGAATAAAATGTTAAAATTTTTTATTTCTGAAGTTACATTATGTGTTCTTCTTTACGCATAAAATCCATGAAAATTCCAGGAAAAAAGCTGTCCGCCCCAAAATCATGACAGCTCTGCTGACAGCCTCACTCCCTCCCCAGCCATCTTCCCCTATGCCAACAGCAGCATAAGAAGGACAGACTCCCTAGGACACCAGGAAAAGATGTTATTTCTCCAGGGTAACCTCAAGCCCAGGGGCCATATCATCAGTTGGTCTAAATTGCTATATGAACTTTGCTGGAGCCCAGGTTATTTATGTCAGGGTCCCGCTCTTCACTGGGTGCACAGAGACCACAACAACACGGCATGATATTTGCAGCCACCATCCTGCCTGTCCTCCATCATGCCACAAAAGCCCCATAAAAACTGGGTTTTGCAAACACTGCCACCCTGGGCCAGTCAGCAGCAGGAGATAGGGTGCTCCTTTCCTCCAGGGTCATGGCCTTCAAGATCCTGCCTCTCACTTCTAAAAAGTCATTAAATGAAGACGTTCACTGAAGTAATCCCAGGCCTTGTCTGGGGAGGAAGTGGCAGAGCCATCTTGGTGGGGCTGCCTGCCTCTGGGATACATCCGCCCCCAAATTTAGCTCTTGGAAATGGCACGGGTGTCTTAACGACCTGTGTTTAAAAGAGCTTGTCAGATGAGGGTAATGGTAATGTATCATGAAACTCACTGAGTGTGATTCTGGTCATCCCTTATAAAGAAAGCTGAATTCACAGGGAAATAGGTGCAGAGGAAGGCTACTGAACTGACCAGGGACATGGAAAGCCTGTTTTACGAGAGGAGACAAGATGTACAAGTTTTGTTTAGCTTCACAGGACAAAGGCTGACACAGAATATGGCTGCTATATCGAAATATCCCATAGTGATAAACGCCATGGAAGAACGATTTAAACCACAGGATGATCCTGGCACAAAAACTGGAGCAAGTGGCCTGTGAAGACACTTAATGGAGAATAGGGATTTTCTAACTGTCAGAGGAAGAAGTTTTTGAAAACATAAGAAAAGCTGTGAGATTTTATCATGAGATCCAGTCAAGTAAGTCATGGAAATCCATGATATTGCTTGAGCAGATGGACTAGACTCAGTGAAACTTCCCATCCATTCCACCCCTACATCATATAAAAGACAAAGGGAATACTGCCATGGATTTAATTGGACTTACCCTGAAATGTTAACCCTACTAGCATGTGCATGTGGCCTAATCAATTTGGGGTCTTCAAATGATTCACCACAATTTTTCAGACCAGCATGGACTTTAAACTATCTGAATGTGTAAATTTTATCTTCAGCAGCAGGACTTCAGACCTGGGTGTGCAGATCTCACGGCATAAAATAAACTGCAGTGGCCACAGATACAGTTTATTAATCAATTATCTCTGTTTATTGGAGACCAGGATCTTCCTGCAGCTGCTAAAATCAATGACATGCAATGACAATTATGTAAACTTTCATGGAACTTCAGAAAAGCTATCAGTCGTTTCCTGGCTGTAATTTTTGAGCTGATCTAATCTGACATATGGTGATTTTTTGAGTCATTTGATAGTGTAGAGAGCTGAGTAAACCCCTCTCCAAACAGCCATAAAAAGTGGCCCTGCAGTTTTTGCTGCTTTTGGAAATGCAGAAGCACGTTGCTGCAAACAGTCAAGCATGAACACAGGAGGGATTAGATCTTACAGCAGATCTTTACCTTAGGTGCATCAAACATTTTTTAAAACAAAATATGTTTTCAGATAAACAACCTACTTTTATAAAAGGAGTCAGCCTTCTGTGAAAGAGCATGACTTTTCATCAGAAAGTGCAAAATCTAACAGACAAAAAGTTTTCATCCTAACATAGTATTTTTGTCAACAGTGCATTTGCTAAAAAAGTTTCATTTTCAGCCATTGAAAACGCAAACATTTGTAAGAGCAGTTGAATTTTCAATGAAAAGTGACACTAAGTAAGCCTTCTGCAAACAATGGAAATTTATTCTGCAAATAAATTTCATCCAGACAATTTCCAGGGCCATATTTTTAAGTCTGTCTTAACTGGACTTCTGGTTCTTGCTTTAGCTTGCCTCATTTGATCCTCTGAGAACTGATTGATCCTGTAAATCAACTATCTATACATCTAAAAAACCTAAATTTCAAACTTCAGAATAAGAGTGCATATCAGGCTTGTCTCTTAAATATCTGGGAAACACAAACCAATAGAAAAACTGTCTCAGAACTTCAGTTTTACAACTGATACCTACAGAGTGAAAGAGACATTAGCCTAAAAAATTTGTATAACTGCATAACTTGCTTATTAGTAATGCCACATCTAAGTTTATTGGAAAGAAAAGGTTTGTAGAAAACTGAAGTGCACAAAAATGGTGTCTCACAACAATGCAGGAACTCTTGGACAGAATGGAATTCATCCTGCTTCACCTCCATCAGCATCTTAATAATAAGGACTCTGCATGTAGATAAGATTCCTTGTTTCCACAGAGGCAATCTTGCTTAAATTTTCTGTAATTGACTTATGAGCCAGTGACCCCACTCAGAGGTATAAGGGAAGGTGCTGGGGATGTGAAGGGATTTGGTTCCACCAGCAGCTGCAGCTGCTGCTTGTGCCCTATAGCAATTGACATGTGGGGAAAAAGGAGGTGAAGAAAAGTGCCTAACCAAAGAGAATAAAAAAGTGGACACTGGTGTGAAGCTGATTTCGTGCCTGCAGCTGAAGCAGTAGCAGAGAATATCAAATGTCAGAAGGAAGTTTATCCTCCCAGGCTTTCCAGCCCCATTTTGCACAACAAAGAGATCTGGTTAGTTCAGATAAGGGGTGAATGAACATCCCAAGTTTCAGTTGCTTATTTATCTGAGCCACTCCACCTTTCACTAAACATCTCCATTCCTAGAATGATGCAAGTCCCTTGATTAAAACAACGTGGCACATTACTGGAATACCTCAGACCCACTGTGATCTGCCTGTCCCACCCCCAGAGAGCCACCAGAAAACCTGATTCTCTCTTCCCAAGTTAGCAAAACTCCCACCAACCCCAGTGGCACCAGTACTAGGCCTAGGTAAATATTTTTAATCCATACAAAGGTTGTCTTATCCAGTCATTCTCAACAATGGAGGATATTCCCACACACACCTTTCTTGAATAAAATTTTTCTTTGGCTTTGTTTGTACAGCAATGCAAACACCCTGCATGGAAGGGATCTTTTGTTCCAGCTGCTGGAACAACTGCTCAAAATAATTGAGAAGACTGTATATCAGTAGGTCCCTGTGAAGAAAAGACAACTTTTTCATGGCATAGACCTTCCTTTCCCTTTGAAACCTTGCACACTTCAGCCAAGTTCTTGTCTCTCTCCACCTGTATGTTCAAGCTTTTTCAATATGCTGATTTAGAAGACCCTGTTTTATCAAAGAACAAATCTCTGTATAGCAAATGTGGGTCTGTAAAGAGTAAGCTCACTTTTCTTAGCTGTCTTCTACCAACCTATTGGAAGTGCTCCCTAGGCTTTCTTCGATGATCCACATATGGAAAATCTTTCCTGCTCACCAGCCTTGCAGAGACCTCCCAAAAAACAACCCTTATTTATTGAAATGTCACTTACCCATCACAGAGATGGAGCTGCTTTCAGAAAAGCTGAGCTGCAAATCACTTGCTCAAGTCTCAGTACATTAAAATTGCTGTTCTGTATCTGGCTAAAAATACACTGAAGACATAAGTTCAAATGCACATCCAAATGCGATTACTTTTTTCTCTACTGAACTCAAAATTATTATCCTGAAGTGGAAAACTCTTCTCAGATTTACCCCATCATCTGTCACCCTGAGGGTGGTGGACCATCACTGTCTCACCTTGTCCTCTCATCTGACATCTGCCTCCTGCCAGGTCCCACCAACACTGTTAAAAATCTCTCCTTTACATTCATGTGTAAGTAAATTAGTTCACAGTTTCTTCCAATATTTTCACATCTTTGGATGTTTCGCCTTAATGTACCCTCCTTTTAGTGCGTATTTCCATTTCTTTCACTTGGCTGTTATACTTCAACCAATTTAGCTTGAATAATCACTTAGTCTGATTTACTCCATATGTAAATCAATCTGTCATATTATTTGTTTGAAGAAATGTTAGCTATTGTTTGCATGCGAGATGCTACACATTATTAAGTTTCACCCTATGGCATCAGCACAGTTAAAACTATCACCTAGTTTGTCTCCCTCACAATTCAGATTAATCTTCTAATGAGCTAAAAATTAACAAGATAGGTTTGGGTCATTAGAAATGTGTATTCGTCTTTACCAAAACTAGATTGGACAGTTGCAATGGAACACATCATTTTATGCACTGTGGTAGAAAATGGCATGACTGCAGGAATTTCAGACGTTAACCAGCATTTTTCTAAGACTGATAATTATCACAACATGCAACATATAGAATTCCCCTAGACATTGTCTGCAGATAATCTACCACTGTAGATTTCTGCATAACCTTAAGACCTGACCTGAATATGGTTCCCTGTTTTCTCTACATTATGAAAAACTGGCATTTCAGCAGTTTGCAACTAATCAATTAATAGGTCACTCATAGACTGTGTAGTCAAATATTAACATGAGAAGAGAGCAACTGACCTCCTCCCATCACTGCAAAACCTTTGCAGTGGTGACTTCAGTGGGTGAAAAAGTATTAACCAGCTCTGCTGGGATCTCCATGAGTGAACATCCCACTCTCAAACAGTAAAACTTCACTTGCCCTCTGGAATATCTCAGCATCAATCTGTCACATATTAGGGATTTCCCCTTCATGCTGTTAACATACCTCAGACTCAAACAAATACCAGTAATTAACAGGCTTGTTGAGGAAAGAGAAACGGCTTACTTAGGCTTGTCTATATATGGAATTATTTCTACACCAGTAAGGACAATCCTTTTCTTGAACCTATGCTCATCCTAAGTTTGCTTGCTTATTACTTTGCACAGAGAGGTAGGACGGTGAATCTAGTGTGTACTCCTGACCCTTTCTCACAGAAGATGGACTTTGTGAAGAGTTGCTCAGGTTTTATTCCCCCAAGCCAGCAGATAGATTGTTTTAAGCTCCAACTTTGTCAGTTTTCAGGAAGCGAAACTGCTCTGGATCTGGATCTTGCCCAGAAAAAAATTAGAAGCTGTAGGTCATGGTTTGTGCTGTAAAACTGGTGCCAATGATTTCGTGGCAGATAGTCACACATCTGAGTCAGATCCAAACAAATGTGGCTAGATCGTGTCAGAAGGGTACAGAGCCACCAGAAGTGCTGTCTTTTAGATTAATCATAAAAGCAAAGTTCAATCGTTGCCTCTGCAGGTACATTAAAGCTAGTCCCGCTGTGCGCTCTTTGTGGGCTACTAACTCTGATGCCCTTCATAAATCTCAGCCTGGTGAAAAATGCCGGATTCCTCAGCAGATAATGGCAGGGTAAAGGTATTTTTTGTTTCCTAGGAACCTGCAGTCAAGCTGTTCTCTGCTTTTTGTGGGTCTTGTCTTCAGCAAAGAGAGAGAGGTGGTTTTTCTTTTTTTACAAAGTAAAATTTCTCCTCAAAAATTTCTGGGGTTTGTCATCTCTTTGTCATTTCTTTCTTGTGGAAAAATTTAGCATACCACTGGCTGGAAAAAAGAAAAACTACTTCCTTGTTCATGAAAGCTCCATATCTAAAAGTCTATGAATCATTTTAATGAAAAGAGTACCTTCTAAAGCTCTCATGGGGGAAGGAAGAAAAAAAATTCAGCAGGTTCTGTCTGTGGAGGGACTTAGTGCTCTTAAACAAAGGCCACCTTTCACATGCAGACCTGCCTGAACCAGTCCAAATTTCTTCCTCAGCTCACTATTTCCATTGCAACTGCAGCTCTGGGAGGACAGACCTGGTATTTCAAATCCTTTTGAGCTGATGTAGATACTGTTTTTACACTGATACAGATACCTTCTTTACACTGATACAGGCAAGATGGGCTTCAAAATGCCCATCAGGACTTGCTGGCCCTCCTGCTGTCCTCTTGTTCTTTGTGGAATTATTTCTTTTTGTGGAAGTGGTGGAGCAATCTGGAGGCAAAAAAAGGTAGAAAGCATGCTGCAATACTGCTGGGCAAGAATGGGGTGTCCGCGCTTCTGGAGACTACAACATCTTTACAACAAGAATTGTGAATACCGAGAGGATGGTTTGGCTCAGTCATTTTTGCGATGAGAATAAATCTATGTGCACAACACCATAACTCCCCAAAGAACCCAAACCCAGTGATCTTCCCAAAGCCATCTAGTTTCCAGAGCCATGTACAAAGTCAGGCCTGTAATTATGGCTGTGAGAGACAGACCACGTAATGAATGATAGAAATGAGTCAGAAGGGGGAAAGGACACAGTAACACCCTCTCAGCTCAGCATTCAGGCAGTGAGTGTGGCCATCAAGAGGCAAGAGCGAAGATGGCAAACCAAGTAGTGCAACTTTCTTCCCTATTCCCCACTCCATGGTATCAATGGGAAGGAAAATTGAGTGCAAGGGCAGGAAGGGAGTTGCAAACAGCTTCTTCTGACTGCTTTTTTAGCCCTGTCCAGGAGACTGTGATTGAGGAGGAAGAAGAGCTGTCAGTCTGTGTAACTTCTCTGACTGCTGTAGAAGGTGGCAGGAAGGAGCAAGACTTGGTGATTACTAATTTCTTCACACTGGAGGCAAGGAAGGCAGAGTGCAGCTCAGGTAATGATGGTATAAGCTACTTTAAGAAATCTTTAGGAAGTCATGATGCCAGATCCCAAACTAGGAAGCTAACAGGTATGTTAGGACAAAGAGAAGATGCCATGATTCAATAGATGGTAAGGAAAGAGACCCTGGGCTTTTCTGTAGAGACATGTCTGTGGAGATAACCTCCAGCTATCCTGAATGGTGATAAACCACATGCAGTAGTGGTCTCTGCACTTCATTAATGACTGAGCAGAGTTTGCAAAAGATGGTTCATCTGGGACCTCAGGACATGTCTCTACTCATGGTGGAAATGAAAAACTAGTTGCTTTTTTATACTAATCACCTGGGTGGCAGCTGGCTTTTAGGTAAACAAAGAAAACCTGTCTCACGCTAATGACAAATTCACTTTCTTAAAGTGACTACTCAGCTGTAAAACAGCAAGGCTGAAAAGAAAAAAAAAATACAAAGAAAAAAGAAAAGGAAAAAAGCCTTTCAGGATTATTCACTTTTTAAAATTACACCCTTCTTATTCCCATAATGCCAGTCCAACAATTGTCCAACTCTTCTCTTTGTAAATTAAACCCCATGAAGAAAACATTTTTCCCTTTTCATCATAAAAACGTAGGTATGTAAAAGTACTGACCCTGTGAATCAGGGGTCAATTATTATTTCTAAATGTGTGCTTACAGACAGGCAAGTAGCCATTGGATAGACCCCAAAAGGCTGTGGACTGTGTTCTGGCTGCCTATTACAGTCATTAAGTAGGTGATTCATTGCCTAGTATTTGGGGCTGCCAGACTCTGTCTCTCTATACAATAAAGAGGGAGAAGGAGTTGCAACATCAAAGTCAGGCACTCACAGTCGGCCATCTGCCTAACACTTTGACTTATGTCCCTTTATTGTGCATGGATCAGGGTCTACGATGGTGTACTCTGATCACCTACCAAACATCAGCACCATTCTAGGCACCCATGTTCATACCAGGGGCCCTGCTCAGTAATAAAACCAGCCTTTTCTAAGCTGGGATGTGAACAAAGTACAGAAGGTCACTGCAAACAATATGTGAAGGAAGGCTGGCAATGCTTTAGAGAAGAACAGCAAAGAAACCACATTTGATGCTGCGTTTGCCTGCTGTGGCTTAGGTTTCATGGAGTGGGCAGTGGGCTGCAAGCCTACAGCAATGCATGACACTCCCCACTCCCCCAGCATCTCTACAGGCTGATCTCAAGGTGCTTTTCTGAAGTGAGTGAATGCTATTGATCCCCATTGTCCCAAGGAAATGGAAACATCATAGTGTCACTGAAGTTGCACAATGAGTGTCAAACCAGCTCTGGTTAAGTCCCACTTAATATGGGGAGGAAGACCTGTAAACTGGCCTGCTACCAGCCTCCAAAGCAGCATATGAAGCCAGGACTACACTGCTAATCCTGTGTTTAATCCACCCCAGCACAGTACAGTAGCAGATAATTAACGTGTCTGTTGCATGAACTCTCCTGCAATGCATGTAGGGCTGTCAATACCACAGGTCTGCTGTGATCCACTCAGTTCAGATGAGGCATTAACCCTGGAATGGAGGGAGCGGGCAGAGGTGTTTTGGCAAAGCTGCTCTTCTTTCAAGAGTTGGAGTGCATTGCTTCCTGAACAAGCCCAGCCCTGTTTGCTCACTTAATTGTACAGCTACAGGTTCTTTTCCAGCTCTCGCTCTTGTCACCGGGCTGCATAAGACCTGCCAGACTTCACACGTCAGGCATGAGAAATACACGTTTGACTCCTGTCTCCATCTCTGGTACGTCAGGCAGTGATGGAGTGACGCCACAGGTAGCACCAGTGGGAAGTGAATCACTGCAGTGCAAAAAAGCTTCCATGCATCACTGAAGACGTAAGTGGCACAGCTGGGCCACTGGGCAAATAGTGGTGACATCCTGCATGGCTTGGGATCATTCCTGCATGCTTCGTTTGCATTTCCTGTTGTTAAGAACCAGACCAGGCCAAGCACTAGGAGCAGAAAAGGATGGTGGCTATCAGGAACAGTTACAGAAAACAGGGTTTGGCACAGAGGACAAGGGGGCCCCAGTGGTTTGGCTCATCCTTGTGCAGCAGAGCCACTGCATAGGACACATCCTTGCACACAGCCACTCCTGCCAGTGTGAAATGAGAAGCTCCATACAATGTCTGGGCAACTCTTTGAGCACCTGCCTGTGAAGCCCTTTAAAAGGACCGGTGGCTTTCAAGTGAGCTGGTCAGCTTAATATACCCTGAAATATTCACATATGTGAATACTCCATTCAGCTCAGTAGCTAGTCTGTGACTTGCTTCTGAGGACAATATTTGGAAAATATTGTGGCAGTAGGATTGTATTTATTCCTGTTTGCTGATTTGGCAATTTTGAGCCTCACCTGTTTTAGTTTGTTCATTTCTCTTGTGAAAACACATGCACGCTCACATAATTCATGGCGTTCATATAACTCTTTGTGTTCTGCTGCTGTGTTTGAGATTCACACGTGCACACACTCTTGAGAGGGAGATCAAATCACTCTGGCTGAGAGACTTTATCTTGCCTATCTGTTCCTCAAATGGGTCCATTTGACTTGGAAAGGAAGAGCATAATTTGATTCCTAACAGAAAATGTTCTCCTTTGATCTGATGTTTCTGCAGAGTTACCCATTCCCCAAAAGATCTTTTCTGTGTGATGTCTTCCTTTTGTTTTCATTCATCCCTGTCTTATTTTACAATAACACATTGGAGATAACCCACCCTTCTCCCAGGGAAACATCATATCTAGCCCATTTGCAGCCAGGCATAACTGTAAAACTCACAGCATTGCCTCCTGTAACACCCTGCGTCTTTAGATGATAAAACACTATCTGGCTGGTCTTGCATTTAAGCCAGCAGATGCTAGCATTACTACATTTCAAAGGACCTCAATCAATCCATTTCCTTCATTGTCCCACTCTCACAAAAACCTAGACAGAGAAGCCTGAGGCTTTGTAGTTTTTGAAGTGCTCTAATCTGGACAGATCTTACCATTGCTGTCATAATTGATTAAGCTGTTGCTAGCATCCCCTGCATCTCCTGAGAGCTGTCATGGCTCACATTCATCAGGGCATGCTCCAAAGTTCACACACTTCCACAAGGCACAGCTCAGCAAGAGTGGGGCATCATTAGAATAATAATGCTTTGGACTTGCATCTCACCTTTCATCACAGGATCCCAAGGCACTTTGCAAATACTCCGAGTCCATTTCTGCTACCCATCATCACACTCTGTTACACTGTACAGCCATCCTCTCCCCTTCCAAAAAATGTTCCATGGAGCTATTTGCAGAGCAAGATACACCAGGGACAAGTAAATACTTACCAAAAAAGTGTCATGATGCTTTTGAGAGATAAGTGTTATTCCTGTTTTATACATGGAAATACTTAATGGCTGTGTTTGCAATGGTCTGCTAAGGGTAGCTGAAAGCTTCCCCTGAGACCAGACTTGCCTGTCTCCCACACTGGGTGCCTGCAAGTGTTGCCTCAGGCAGGATCAAAGTATCCCCACTCAGGATTTTATGGGCCCAAAATATAGGCTTTGTCATACAGGCTGTTTGCAGTGTGAAGGAGCCATGAGGGTGGGAGGTGGGTGCATTGGGGAACATACTGCATTTACAGGTGATTTGGAGCATCTTCTTTCAGTCCTCCATGTGATTTACCTAAGAGGGTGCAGATGACTCAGCATGGGAGCTGACACAGAGCAGTATGTTCCTAAATTCCTGCTCAATATCTAGTCACTACAACTTTTCACCTTTCACTAGCCCACGGATTCATTGGCTATTTATTTATTGGCTGCAAAAAGGTACATCTGCAATGTATTTTTACAAATAAAAAATAAAATTTGAATCTTCCATGATCCAAACAAATAAATGTTTATTCATCCAATCTGTGTGCACAGACAGTTGCAGTGAATACATGTTTTTATAGGTGTATTTAATGCATGTGCAAAGATGGGAGAGAAAAAATCAGGCACATGTTGATCTAGGTGCTCATTCTGTAGGAAAGAAGGCTTGCTGTGTGCGCGTCTCAGGTAATTTTAAAATTGAGTGTTTTCTTCAAAGGGAAGTGTGTATAGAAGGGGATATTCCCCTCCATAAACAACTGGGGGGTGGGGTGGGGTGCGGAGGACACCGTCCTCTATTCAGGCTAGAGGTCTATGAGCAAGTGGCCAATCAAAAACAAGGGAAGAGGCAACAGATGGAGATAAGGAGGCAGGAACAAGCCTCAGTTTGGCTGAGGGACTTGCTGTCTTTACTGGCTGCAGAAAAGCACAAAGGGAAGATTCAGCGCTGGTCAACATTGAGCAGAGCCCTGTCTCAGGAGACTGAGAAGTTGCAATTTGCTCTATCTCTACTAATTTCTTGGATGCTTCTTAAGATGATGACTTTGCACCCTACTTATCTGCTCTCTCCTTTTCTTCTGTCCAGACTTAAACAGAGACAAGACAGCAGGTTACTAAAATAAAATAAAACAGCTCAATAAAGAAAGGGCAAACTGACTTGGAAAACCAAGAACCATTTCTACTCATACCAGCTGGAGTTTCTCCCACTTCTACAGCCATTAAAGTTATGAAATGTTTGGATGTTTTACTAATTCCATTAAGAACCAGAAAGGCTGTTCCCACCATGACCAGAAAATGAAACAGCAGCAATCACACGGGAAAATGCTCAACTTTCCAGACTCAGCAGTTTTATTAGTGCAAATACCCTCCAGATAGACAGCTACACATTTGACTGCTTCCTTACACTGAACCCTAACTCAGTGTGCAAAAGCTAACCCGATGTTACTAACCTTCTTCTCCAGCTTGTTTCACCAGCAAGAAGGAATGTCCCACCAATGAGGAATCTGACCTAGGATTCAGATGTATTTTTTTCCTCTCTGTTTTGTGGACTGCCTGAGAGACTTTGGGCAAGTTGTTAATTGTGTCTGTGTCCCGGTTACCCAGCTGTGAAATGGAAATAATAGCACTTCCATGCTACAAAATGCCATAAAGAAGGTTAATTTTGAGGCACCTGATATATGATGTTAATAAAAATCTTGGAACCACCATTTCCCAGGCTCCATCTCTAGCCTGGGTCTAGTTCTTCCCTAGGACTTCTCTAGCAGAAGAGATGTCTTTAGCAAATGCTGATGTGACAAGCATAGGGCTTTTTTTGCGGTGTTGTGTATGCTGTTTCCTTGATCACTCAGCTCCTGGAGTCATGTGATTCCGGATAATCTCAATCTTCATTAAAATAAAACCTAAAGTTTCAGAGCCAGGAGACTGAAACGTAGCAGGTGGCAAAGGAAAGAAATGAATGCCTAAAAGCATGAATGTAAAAGGGGAGTAAATGAAGCAGCCCAACATTAGTTACTTTAAAGTATCAAGATTTCTAAGCTGATAGAGGTTTTATTAAGGATAAAAAATATTATTTGTAAGTGCAGAGCTGACAATACCAAGTTTCATTCTTCCTGTTTTTTCCCCTTCAGGTGCTATTGCAGTACAGATCAGATCAGCACAATTCATTCCAATTCACCAGTACAGGCACCTAAATTACAATCCCAGCACCACCTGAGTCTTTGAGAAAGTGAGACAGAGCTCAGAGCTGAGTTTTGAAGCCAGTTCACACTATGGCAATCTTCCTTGCTAGGCAGCAATGTGATGAGTGTATTAGCATTTAGCAAAATGGTCCCTGCCTTGAGGCGCTCACAACTTTGCAATACAGACAGAGGGGCTAAAACAGGAAGCCACATAAAAAGAAAGAGAATTAAGCAGACATGCTGGTTACATGCTCCTGCAACCACATCAAGCCTGGTCAAAGGGAGGAAACTATTGTGTCCTTGAATGCAATCTGCACTCATGAATCCAGGCCCTGGCAGTCACATGTGGGTCGGCACAGATCAGCATGGCTTCCCAGCAACCTTTCCCAGGGCCAGCCCACCCTCCTGCACCAGGCTGTGCGGTATGCAATAGGTGGGCACACATAAGTTATCTGTAAGCCACACATGTAATTAAATTACTGGCTGGTTCAGCTAGTGAAAGCAGGCACGAGTCACATACTATCTGCTAACATTTTCAAACCCTGTCATTAAAAATTCCTCACTCCAGCCTATGCTGAGTAAAGTCTGTGGGTCCCAGGGCCCTGGTGTTCCCATCACAAGCCATCTTCTTCCTACAGCAGCCATGTTCCTGGCACAGCTGCACAGACCCCAGCCCGTCCCAGACCCCTGTACCCCAGAAGTGCCAAGACCTTCCTGCTAACTCTTCTACGCTAGGACTGAGGTGAATTGTGTCTGGTTTCAGCCCAAAAAGAGGGACAGCTGTGTCTGGACTGGGTCTCATCAGCAAGGGGCTGCCTATTCTTCCTAGGAAGCTGGAAAATTCCCAGGCAATCACACAAGGGAAAAAAAAATCTTCTCGAGAGCCGAGGAAGAGAGTCAGACACACAGGACCATGGAGTGACTTGCTCAAGGTCACACTGCAAGTCACTGCTGGAGCAGGACACGAGAACCCCCGGTCCCTAGGCTGTACTATGCTCTCTTCCCTTAAACCAACTCAGACCAAGGAAAATCAGGATAAAAAAATGATCAGACTAAGGAAACTTGCTCTAATATTTGGGATGCCAGCACCTCCAGATGATGATGCTGGTAGCAAGAACCTGTTCCTAAAGCTGTACAGAAAGTGATTTGTCCTTGACTGCTCTGTGGAACTTAACTATAACTAAGATCGTTCCAGCTTCTTTGGGTATCCCAAGACCAAAATAGCAAATTTCACAGTTTAAGCCACCTTGTGGAGGCACAAGGGGCAATATAGCCTGATCTTATTTAGCAGAAGTAGTCAGTATCTCTCAAACATTTAGCATTCCTCTGCAGAAACCCATCAGGCTGCTGCGCGGAGCACTGCACATCCTGCTCTCCCTCTGTATAGTTTCTTGCTTGCTTAAAGAGAAAAAGTAAATGGGCCAGATCTGCAGCTGACGTAAATCAGTGTCTCCCTCCTGAAGTCAATGAAGCTACACCAGCGGGCACTAGCTAAAGATCTGGCCCAGTGAGTTTAGTGCCATGAGGTTATGAAACACTGTTATCACGTGGCACTGCATGTAATTGCCTGATCCCTTCTCACCATCTCCCCAAGGGGTCTAGAACAGCCCTCCTCATAATGCTGCCAGCAGCAGGGGGAGATGAGAGTGTAATGTTCAATTATCTTTTGCATGTTTTTCCAATAGTAAATCACAGCAGGGGATGTGACCCCCTGCTAATTGGAAGTCATGTCCTGTGGGGTTCTTTTCTTCCCTTTAGCTCCAATGTATAAATTTGTATTAAATACTGATAAATGGCACAAATGTGGAGAGGTGGTAGATTCTGGGCAGTTGAGGCTCTAATGAAGATTTCTGTTACAGGTGTGTTTTTCTCTTGTTTCAAAAATGTTCAATCATGTTTATGCTAGGTTTTAGCATGAGTGGCTAAAGCTGATGGAGATTTCTTCAGCCAAAGTTGACTTAAATCAACTGAGCTGGTCCTGTTATAGGAGGATAATATTTCTTTCACTACCATCTACCACAAGGTCTGAAATCCCTCCATGACTGCTTTGTGTTTCAGAAAGGGTGAAACCTAGAGATGGTAATGCAATAGACAGGAAGCATTTCTGTGTAGCTCATCAGCAAGCCAGTTTAGGTTTTCAAAGGGATTTAATCTGGGTGAAATTCAACCCCATGGTCAATGAAGCACTTACATTCCTCCCAAAGCTCAGCAATAAGTTGTAGGCACCGAGGGGTGAGATTGTCAGGCAGAGATTTCCTGGGGAGGAGTGGGGGGATAAGCAGGCTGTGATACCCCGCTGGCACTGCAGGGTGATGGGTGTGTGCGCTTGCATCACCCAGGCCGGACAGCACACTTCCCTCTGTTTTAGACCAGCGTCACCAGACCTTCCGATGGTGTGTACCATCCCAGTGTGGATCTGCTTCTTCAGGCACTGTGCAGAGTCCACTGCTCTCCCTGTGCTCCCTTCATCCCTTAGGTCTATGTCTCAGGCTTTTACAGCCTTGTAAGCCCATGGGACACAAGCTTCCAGTCAACCTATTTGACACATTGTCCCCAGCAGTGGGATGGCTGCTCTGGAAGGAACACTGGACCATAACCAAGCATGACCTCCCAGCAACGTTACCACCAACCTCTTCCTCCACCCAGTGCCAACGTATCAAATATGCTCTCATCCCATAAAACAACCCAGCCCTGTCTCACACGTGGAAGGATGATATTTGAGAAGCCTTTTACATCACGATGCTGTGAGACACAATTACACACCTTTGAAATGTACCCAGCACCTATTGCATCATGACAGATGTACCAAGAATATGATTAGAGAAGGATAAAAGGTGTTTCTTTAATAACGCATTAGCCAACATGCTTAATGAACGTATTTTAAATGCCAACTGCAGACAGAACAAGGTGTATTTCGACACATATTAGATGATCAAGGGAAACCTCAGGAGGAAGTCTAAAGGGAACAAATGAACTTGGCAAACTTGAAAATCCAACCCACAGAGAATTTAATGGGAATTAGGGCCCTAATTCAGCAAGGTATTTAAAGACAGATGCTTAAAGGTACTTAGTAAGTTAAACATTTAAACACCTTTAAAAATCTCATTCACCAACATGTAATGATCTCTAAGTCTGCGTTCAGATCCATCCCTGTTCATTTCAGCAAAGTAAGCAGTACTGAAATATTCTGCTGAATCAGGACCTAAATCAAATTTAGCAGGCTAATCCAGAAATTATCTAAATCCTATACAAGCTACTAAAAGAAGATTCCTCCTCCCATTTGCAGGTTCTGGAACACTCTTGTGAAATCAATTGTCAATATTGTATTAAATTCTGTGGGTTAGTTACCCAAAAAAAAAAAAAAAAATCCATAGCTAAGTAATCATTTTGTGTCAAATTCCATCAGACCTTCTGAAAAGAGCAGAGGTTTGAATTTCAAACAGCGGAATTGATAATCAATCACTGTACAATAATTTGGACATTTGCAACACTGAATTATCCACACAACACATAGAAATGATGTTTATAAACAGCTCTTCTCGCATTTTAGGTTTGATTAGGAATATGAGTCACAGTTGCCACTGAACACTAACCCAGCGGGAATCTTAGAGGAGGAGGAAGTGAGAGGAAGCTCAGATACCACAGGGGTGGGCACTGTGTAAGAGCACAAATCAAGTCTAGTGAGTCCTATCCTCAGCGAGTGAAAGTGGCTGAGAATTAGGGCAAGTCAGAGGTTTAAAAAACTTTCTTAACTGGATGGGCAGAGAGTGAAGTTCCTGCACCGGGATTCTCCCACTCCAAGTGGCTGCTCATAAAAAAAGCTTGCAAACACATTTTAAGAGGGAGCAGGAGGAACTGATAAGGTGAAGAAGAGACTCTTGACACTCTCTAGCTCTTTCACCCTTGCAGTGAAAGCAAAAGCAATCTTGGCCAGATCTTGAGAGAGTGAGAAGATCAGATACTGGTGATACTAGTTTAAAGTGTCTCCAGAAGAAGTGGCTGACACGACATGCTGCAGTGAAAACCTGATAAACATCAAGTACTTGACAAAGCTTCAAATATAAGAGCTTGAAATGTAATATGCTTCTTTTCACCCCAAGGAGTCTCTGCCCACATCTCCAGATCATGAAGTATCCTGGCTGCTGGTCGTGCTGCACAAGCACTACAGCTTTGCCAGGTCCTGCATCCACTCTTGGTGGAAAGTGTCCACGTGTAGGCTGCTGCTTGCAGCAAGAAGGTGTGATGGCATCCCGTCCCCTGTCACCTTGCTAACCTCAGGGAGCAACAAGCTCTACTGCTGCCCTGCTTCCCACCCTTGCAGCCCCCATCCTGTCACGGGTAAGTGTTACCCTCAAAGTTGAGAGCATTTTTTCAAAAAGGGCAATACGGGAAATGCATTGGTCTGTACTGCAAAAATAACCACTTTACAGAGAAGAGCCCCCTCATGCTTGTCAATAGCCCCAAAGGTGCTACTCTCAGTATGCACAAGTGTAAGAAGTAGGACTACACATGTCTTTTACTCACATTACTATGACGGTGAAGGTTTGGGGGGTGGTGGGGTTTTTGGTGACAGTAGCACTGCTTTTGAAAAGGCATTTTAAGCTACGTTTTTATTTCCTAGGGCAAATTATCATATGCTTTGGACACAACCTGGGCTACAAAGATCATGAAGTACAGCTATTTGATTAGATGTGTGAAAACATCATGCTCCTGAACAAAATTGTGCTGCTAAAACTAACCTGCACTGGTATGAATTATGCTGACAAAACCCACTCATCAGCTAGCAGAAGGGATGTTGTGATTCTGCTGCTGCTGGTTTCACAGTGAAGGAGAGTGGCTGATATTGGTAGTATAACTGGTATTACAAAACATTTTAGGCTGAGGTGGTATCCTTGGCTCACTAAACAGCTGCAACACCATAAAATACAGTTGAAATGTCATTGTCTTTACACAAAATGTTCCTGGCCAGCAGCTCTGCTGGCAGAGTGCTTTGTGTGCTCACATATACTGCTTAATTCCCTTCAGGAAAAATCATCTGCAGTCACTCCTGCAGTGGGCTGGAGTGTGGAGCAGGGGAAATTGGACATGGGATGCGCTGCTGCAGGATCAGTAACCTCCTGATGGGCAGGGCAACCTCTTCAGCCCACTCAACTGCATCTGGAAGAAGGCAAGTATTTATAACTTCTTTAAGAACATAACTTGGACCAGGAAAACTTCACTTTTGCTGTCTAGCCTTTCTCACCAGCCAAGCAAAATCAGGCAGGCATCACCTGAGTTTTTCGTCATATTTCTCATCATATTCCCAGCCACCATGATGAAGGTCTGGGGTGTGTTTGTGGCCTCATTCTGCATTCATATGGGGAGTTCTATGGATGTAAATACACAAGCATAATTTTTAATGTAAATGTTACTGTGCAGGCAGTGAAGTGTGATGTTTGTGTCCACACTGTTTCCCCCTCTCGACAGACTGTTTGTGGTTTAACTCCACCACAGTGGCAAGAAATCCAAGGTAGCCAAGACTGCCAGTGACCTCCCTGCCCTATCCACACGTGCTGTGTGCAGCATGATGTGCCCTGCCTACAGATAGCCCTTCTTCATCTGGGTCTGGCTGTGCTGATTGCCCTTGCTCAAGAGCTGCAGGTGACCATCCCCCAGCTCCACTGCTGCAGCAGAACATGTTGGTTCTCCCTCCTCCAGTTCTGGATCATTAGCAGGTCTGTTTCAAACCAAGTACTTGGGCTGTTTTGAGTAACCTGAGACAAACTAGACAGCGCCTTTCTTACAGAACCCGCCACCAGTAGTCCTTATTGAAGGCTGTCTTTGGCAGAGGGTTAATGACAAACAGGCAGAGGGCATTCATGAGTTAAACCACATATTTGCAGCCAGCAACTGCTGTAGCTAGAATGATGCTGGCAGCTCACCCCTGTGCTTAGCGACAACATGGAAAGTCTGTGGAAACTCATTAAAGCAGTAGCTTGCCCTGGTCTTCACTTCAGCGATCAGCATCAGAGGTCTCCCCCCTGGACTGCTCACCAGGACTGTTTCCAAATTGGTATGAGTAAAATAGCAGTAAGTGCAGAAATGTTAGTAGCTTAGCTAGTTAGTCTAGTGATACAGTTACAACAGGCTAAGACCTAATCAAGATCTGAGGAAATCTCACAATTTAGGGGAAACCTCACAATTTAGGGGAAAAAATTACAATGTTCCATTTCAGAAGAGAAGTCGAAACCTAAAAAATTTCCTTGGGACACAGAAATAGGGGAAAAAATGAGGCAACACTGAAATAAGCAAATGTTTGAATATTCCCCACTATCTATATTGGCTTCTAGTGTTTCTTCAAATGGAAATGCTACGATCTTCGAAGGCCTGACCAAATCCAGACTTTCAGAGTTGGAGACCAGCAGCTGCTGACTTTTGAGCCCAGGAGTGAAGCCTGGTAGTGTCGATGTCCCAGCATAAGCTGAGATGGTCAGATTTTCCAAATTCCCAAGAGCATAGTGGTGGGATGAGCAGTGGCTCCACGAGCTAGTGGCACACCAACTCCATTTCAACTGCATCTGTGGTGGCATGGTGTCAAAGACTCTATAAGCTCTAGAAACCACAGGTCTTTGGGCTGTCTGCATAAGATATGTGCTCTACAGTTGTATTTTCTGGAAGCCTGCACTCCCCACTATCATTCAGCAAGCAGAAAAGAGACTACACACAGGTTTTGACAGTCTCCTTGGTCAAAGCCTCTGAAGTGCATATCTAATTGCAGCTGACCATTTTTCCTGTGTTTCTTCCTGAGGAGTCTGTGAAGATCTGGAAGAAGCAAGGAGTCCCACATTGTAAGCTTCTATGCACTTGATGAATCCAAGTGGATTGGATTAGGAAAACCTAGACTCAAGTGCTGGGAATATTAGGGTCAAATCCTGCCTCCACTGTTGACTTTCTCTGTGGCCTTGGGCAGATAATATCACTGCCTTGCCTAAGTTTCTGCAAAACATGACGATGTCTGAGTTACCAGTTTTAAAGCACCTGGGTGACATAAAGTACCATGTAAACAGTTACTCCCATGAGTTAAGCTTTCAGTGCTGGGCTTATAGGTAATTGATTGCTGCCAATTTTATTTTTTAAGTGGGCTTCATGTGTATGTTTTTGCACAGAAATGTTTCTTTTGGTGTGTAACTCAAAACTGTCAGGTTTGATTTCATGTGTTGTGCAAAAAGTAAGAGTAGGTTGCATGTGTCCTACAAATCTTACAAGAAATCTTTACAACTGCCCATTGACCCATTGTATGAAATTGCATACACTAGAGTGGGCATTTCTCCTTGTTTTCTATTGAGAAAGTGGGAGGAAAATACCTTTTGTTCTCTTGCAAGGGTTTAATTTATGTGCAAATGTTCTTTGGGTTTCCTGTGAATGGGAAACCAAACATGGTGAGGGGGAAAAAAAAACAAAACCCAAACCAACACCCCCCCCACCCCTCCAGCACATAAAAGAAACATGAACTTTGATTTTTATCAAAGCATCTCACACTTCTGGTGCTTTTCAGCAGCATATATTTAATGAAATAACTCAGCAAATGGGAATGAAGAGGCAAATTAAATAAAGCAAGCAGTTCACAAAAATGTATTGCAACTGGAACAGGCCTGCAGGAAGGATTAAGAAACAGAGTCACTAGTATGGGCCTAAAGGTTTGTAAGTAACTACTAATTTCAGTTCATTAAGAGGAGATGTCTGAAAAGGTCTTCACTTCCAGAAAGCAGTAAATTGTCAAGGATTTCTGGAAGATTAGCCACTTTCAAAGGTTGACATGCAGGAGAGCAAAAGTTAAATTAAAGCCCATGAGAATTAGGTATGTAAATAATTTTGAGGACTTATTTGCTCCAGGTCTTGGTGTCCCGATACTTTTGGGACAAAACCTAGACCTGCTTCCCACAGAAAAAGCTTCCGGAAGTACAGCCGGGGGGGTCTGAATACATCATGATGCTCCTGTCACTGGAAGAGATATCTGAGAGTAGACGGATGTCCTCTTCAATACTGAGACCATTTAAAAAACAATCCAAGCTGTGCAGCAGTGATTAAAAATTCCTAGTTAATGAATCTCAGCAGATATTTGCTATCTTTTCAGCCTCTTGAGTTAATGATTTCTTTGCCAGATGATGGCTTTAACAGCTATGAAATGCATTTTTTTCTATAAAGTTCTTATGCAGTCTGAGCATGCATTGCACTTGCTTTCAAAATGAATAAAGAAAATAGGAAATAAGTCTTTTCAAACCTTATATGTTTAAAATCCTTAGCAACCCTAAGACACTTGTTTCTTACCAATCCCCGTCTTGCTTAAAGGCTGCCTAATAACTATACATTTGTATGCATCAGAGCTGCACGTGTCAAGCGTATATTTACTACACTAACGTTGACTAAAGGTAGTGGAAAGGCTGGCCATGGCCCCATACCGGGTCTTCCTCTCTGTGAGCAACAACCTTGGAATCCAGTCAGTAGAAGGAGTAATTTGTGTGTAGGTTTCAAGATTTTAGATCTCATTTATTCCTCTAGCATCCCCTCCTTGTCACTGTGGTTGCAAAGGGGGCCGGCTTTCCTGCGGCTTTTGCCATGGATGTGTATGAGAAACAGAGCATGCTTGTTTCCCTTAATTTAGTATTTCAGCATCATTTCTAGTACTTTGGTCCTTTTTGGCATCCTGTGCCTCTTGTATCCTGTGACAGGTACAATGAAGCAGCAAATTTGGGAGAAAGGGACAATAAAAAAGTTAAATACACAGAGATGTAACATAACATTGCATTTACCCCAATGTCACCGCAGGCAGCCACCAAAGGAAGATGCCTAGGTCTAGCCCATTCCCACCCCCAGCCACCCCGTGCATCAGATCTAGCAATCACCTTGAAGAATCAGGTCTGTTTGCTAAACCAGTAGAAAACAAATCTTTTTTTTTTTCTTGTGTGTGGTTAGTTTCTATGTCAACTCACCACACGTTCACCTCATCTGTAGATGCTATGTGAGGGAGGGGCAGGAATATGTAAGTGGGGGCAGAGAGGGGAAAGTAGGTTACATCAGATTAAATTGAACATCAAACTGCACCCCAAATCCCCAGTGGCACATCTAAATCTACCAATACAGTCATCAGAAGCCTGAATGGGATGCTGAACTACGTGAGAATCCATGAAGGCTTTTCACCACATAAAGAGAAAACTGAAGGTTTGAGGAGTTTTAGCTACAAGTTTCTGACATCAGAGAATTAATACCATAAGCACAATAGTGAAACTAATGTTTAATGGTTTATTTTCATATAACAAAGATCATTTAATTCCAAGAATAACAGTAATCAACCTGCAGTATATAAATATTTAAAGACTGAATGGTGTTAAAATGCAGAGTAAGGATATTTTATCATCAATAGTCCTTGTAAGTTATCTCTATCATTAGGATTTGTTTTTCATTAAACTTGCGAAGTTAATGTTTGACAATTCTATGATACTATAATAAAGTAAGTACTATTTTTACCAGCTACATGAAATGTACCAAATGTTACATAGGGTACCTAGCCTGAAGGTGTAGTTTGTGAAGCACATATAATTTGGATGACTTAGGAATTTTAAAGAAAATTAATATTTGTGTTTCTGTTAAAGGTTAAAAAAACCCTCTAAAAACTGTTACTAGAGATCTTGCTTTTCACTGCATGATAACAAAATATGTCCATGTATGAAGGTTGCCATGAAGAGTAATGAAGGGTGTTCATCTTGTAACTTGTCTTTTGTGCTAGGTAAGCAAACAATACTTCTACGGTCATCTGAAGAACTTTCACACGATTGCAGAAAGCCAAACCTTACTAAAGAACATGCATTTAAATGGCCTAGATTTGTCTCCATCTTTATTAACAATATGCAATATAAAATAGAACTTGGAAAGTATTTTAGTAATATATACAGCATTACTGACACCTTTGCTGGAATATAAGGTCCAGTCTTCTTATGCATTTTCAAAAAGGATTTTGATAAATGTCAGTTCAGAAAATAGCTAAGAGGATAATGTGCTTTATCAGACAGATCTGTCAGAAACATGGTTGTAGCACACACAGAGATCTTGAACTAATTTTAGCAATTAGTTCAGGTATTGATGTTGAAGCTCATGCTGAAACATGCTAATTCCTGCCTGTGCCTACGCTAGCCCTATTAAAGACAGCTTGAGTGTCTCTGCAGATACCCACAGCTGCACTCTAGACTAAGCCAGAATGACTTTTGAAGCTAAGGTCAGGAAGAGATCCAGAAACATGACCTCAGCTCAACAGTAAACTCTGCAAATGTTTAATTCAATGAGATGGGAGCAAAAGTGTAAGATGTGCTTTGCAGAATCACAGCCAATAAGATGAATTAGCACTATCAAATGCTCTGCAGACAACCAGAAGTCCATGAATATTTTGGGAACTGACCCCTTGAGGCTCTGCCTGAATTTGCAGCTCCATGGCCAAAGAACGTCCAGTCACATAAAAAATTTCTTGTGTTTTACATCTGCCAGAAAGGAGTTATATTGCCCCAAATGTTCTTGTTGCAAAACTACTTGCCCTTTCCCAGACACTCACACTGATGTGAGACATAAGCTCACCATGCTTATGCCATTAGTCAGATGGGACCTTGATGTCTGAACCAAGTGTTCCCTTACTGAAAACTGGGCCACTCTTGCTGAATCTAATAGATAAAATATTTATGAAAGGTGTGAGGGGCTCATTTGTTAAGATATGACTGGTGTTAGCAGAGTGTCTCTGAATGACATGAGTAATTAATTAAAAATACACTGAACTGCCTCACACAGACAGAGTACAGATTTGAGGGGGGAGGTCCAGGCTAAAGCCATGTTTCTCCTACCAGCAGATGGTACTGGAATCCTGTTGCTGGAGGACCACATTCTGCCCCCCCCCCCCCCCCCCCCCCCATAATTCTCACCTTTGTGGCTCTGCTCTGAAAAACACAGAATTGCCGTGGTATGAAAAAAAGAAGCATTTGTCCTTTGGCAATAGACTCATTACAAAGTGCTGGTTTAGCTGAGCAGGAGAAGAAACAGAGGACCTAACTACGGCTACACAGTACTCCCTCCTGGTTTTCCAATAAAAGTTCGACATTAGAAACAAGTTCCTACACAGAGTAGTTGTCTCATTTAGCAGAATTTTGCATGTGCAAAAGAAAACACTTATCAAAGCTTCTAAAAGTTAAGCAATTCCAGTGAGGATGAAAAGCTGTCTATAAGCTGTGTATTTGCTGGAAAAAAGTCCATTGTGTTTAGAACAAGGATGAGGTCCATGGCTATCCTTCGTGTCACAGTTGCGTCTGCAGACCTTCAGAGTGTTACAAACTTTATTCAATAAGTGTACCAAAGGAATAGAGTGATTCAGAGATTTGGCCAGGTGAAATGAAAATTTGGCAGCAGGGCTGACATGTAGGTGAAGTCTACACAAGAGATCTGCACTGCTCTGTGCTAACTAGCAGCGCAATTCTTTGTTACCAGCCTTATGTCCCACATCAGCATGAACACCCTTCCTCTGCCCCAACCTTCCCTTTTGACAAAGATTTTTTTTTATTTTGGGGCAAACAAAAGCACACTTTGAAACCTGCCAACTGCATCTCCAGTGGGAGAAGTTACTACTGTATCCAGTCCAAAAATCCTATCTACTTTACAGGGATTTTTTGGTGTAAATCTCAATAAGTATTTATAATCTTGACTGCTTATAGGCATAACTCCCACCAAGTTCTGAGGTTTTGGTCCTATGGGCTTTAGCTTATTGACATGTAAAGCAGAAATTATAATCTTTTCCTTCCTCACTTGAGCACTACGATTTGTTCTTTAATGTGATATTATTAATTACATAGCACCAAGAACTCACTGTGAAATTTTCAGGCAACATCTATTCCAATAAATTAAACAATGCCAGGGTCACTCCCAAGCAAGGGAGCTTGATCATCACCGCTGTCGATAGTCCCTAGCACAGATTGGGTCTGTGCCAGGCAGCACTCTCCAAAAAAAAATCCCCAGGCACAATTTAGAAGCTTACATGGACCAAAGACCATTCCCAACAGGCGATTTGGATGCAGCCAGCCCATCTGTTATGATAAAAGAGATTAGTTGTAGGAGATGGGGCACTTGGGCCCAGTGCCAGAGAATGGCCCTGGGTACAATTACTTGCCTGGACATATATTCAAGCCATGAGTGAGGGAAGAACAGGGCAATTTGTTAGTGGTTTTAAAACTGTATCTATCATTGTCATAGTCAGACACTATCACGGTTTAGCCCCAGCCAGCAACTAAGCACCATGCAGCCACTCGCTCACTCCCCCTACCCCAATGGGATGGGGAAGAGAAACAGAAGAGTAAGAGTGAGAAAAACTCCTGGGTTGCGATAAGAGCAGTTTAATAATTGAAATAAAATAAAGTAAAATAGTAGTAGTAGTAGTAATAAGAACAATATCATAATAATAGCAATAATAACATACAAAGCAAGTGATGCACAATGCAATTGCTCACCACCCGCCGACCGATACCCAGACAGTTCCCGAGCAGCGATCGCTCCCCCCAGCCAACTCCCCCCAGTTTCTATACTGAGCATGACGTCATATGGTATGGAATAGCCCTTTGGTCAGTTTGGATCAACTCTTCTGGCTGTGCCCCCTCCCAGTTTCTTGTGCACCTGACAGAGCATGGGAAGCTGAAAAGTCCTTGACTAGCATAAGCAGTACTTAGCAACAACTAAAAACATCAGTGTGTTATCAGCATTATTCTCATACTAAAACCAAAACACAGCACTGTGCCCGCTACTAGGAAGAAAATTAACTCTATCCCAGCCAAAACCAGGACAGACACATAAATAAATGCACCAGATGTTGCTGTCCAAGTATCCTGATACCAAGTCTCTGTGGCTATGTCTGTACTAAGTAAAAAAGGCCAGAGCCTGTCCCTGGATGGGATGCCTGATGCCCAGACAGCTAGACTGCCCCTTCAATCTTTGCTCAGACTGCCAGCTGCTGAGCCACCAGCCCAGGCTGCACCCAAACCATGCCTGAAAACTGTCCAGGAGAGCTATCCATGGATGACAGTGTGTCTGAGCTTTACCCCATGCCCTGACCCTTCATGCTGGCAGCTTATACACAGCTCTGTACTCTGGAGCCCTCTGCAACTACAGACAGTACAGCGGGACGAACACTTTTACTGAATACCTGTAGCACAGTGTCCTTTCTTCTCTATTTTCTTTACCCTCAAGCCATGGCATCAGTTCAGTGACATGCTGTGAGGTCCTTGCATCTCCACCTCATCATGAAACTCCTCATCCAGTGAATGATGCAGGTGGAAACAGCCTGGGGCTCTAAAAGGAGAATCCCTTCTGTGGGAAGCAGGAGGCAGAGGTCCCCAGCCATGGACTGGTTTTGTGTTGATTCAGCACTATGAAAACTATTTCTGTCCTCATTCAAGAGATGCAGAATTTTTTTTTTTTAATCTTTAAGTGTGGAGCTGGAAAGCAGGTCAGGTAGAATAAGTGTGACAAGACAGGCCACTCACAGGGAGGTGGAAGGTTCAGGTATTATAAGTACAGTTGTGACAAGTTTAGATTTGGCATTCACTGATCAAGATTCTCTCAAACGTCTAATAAATTCAACTTTCTCCCAAAAGGACAGTGTGCCTGTGTTTGTCCTTAAAATGTTTTGTGAAGTTAACAGTAGAAAGTAAAGGATTTATTTCAGGGGCTGAATATTCCATTAAATAAGCAATTTCAAGGTACTTAGAACAGCATAAGACGGTAGCTTCAGAAATTACACTTAACATTACATAGTTTTAGGGCACTGCATTTTTAACTACAGTGTGTTAACAAGAAAGATCTGAATAACAATAAAGCTAACAACTGTGTGTGACATGATCCATGCATATTGAGATGTATTAGTATAGTTTAATGAAATAATTTCAAATCATAACATTATTTATTAGGTACCAATTACCTAAATTTAATTTTGTACAAAAATGGCCAATACTGCTGTTATTTGTTATTTTACTTATAAAATAGTCCCCAGCTTTCAGAGAAATCTCAATAAAAAATAATTATAATAAAACCATAATTTTATAAGTGGTTCTTTAATATTCATACCAGTAAAGCTGGAAATCTTGTACAATCTATAAGAATATCTACAAAAGCCAATTAAAACTCCAAATTCCAACCAAAGCAGTTACAAGCCTGACCAGTTACAAGTTAACGGATGTTAACATAGAGTTCATATATTTCTGCTGTGTTCATATCAGAGCCCGTCACACATGCACAGAGCCACCCTCATCCAGCTCAGCTATTGCTCATGTTATCAATCAACTCCAACAAGGCAGACCCAGTCTGATGTTCGCGTTGCATTACAGAAATTTGTAGCACCGTTGCCATCAAGACTAACAATAGGAGGGAGGTTGATTCAGTGGAACACTAACAGAGGAATTTGGAGATGTCCGCCCTAGCCCCTCCTGCGTTACAGGCTCTGTGTCATGGAGCATCTATATTTAAAGACCCCAGAAAGATTATTGTTCCCCTTCCCACTGGGTTGTGTGAGGAGGAACAAGTGATGCTCCACAGCGCTCAGGTACACCAGTGATGAGGGTCACACAAGCACTCTCACTGATTCAATACTTTCTGTTGTCACCATCACAAGTCTCCATTACGCATTCACACACTTAAGATTTACCCCGATGCTAACTAGGTTTTCATCTACGAACTTTGGGTGGCCTCAAAGTAATCTTAGAACTCATTTGAAATATGGCAATTTGCATACTTTATATACTAAAAGTCTATCAATTTCTGGCAATATTTTTTTTCTCTTTCCCAGAAATGCCAAAAGCCTTCTGTGTTTAAAGAGCCACACCATGTGCTCAGAGATTTTCTTCCTAAACCTGTGAACTCCCTGCTAGTGCCACCATACCATAGAAAACCCTTCTCCGACATCTTACTGCTGGCTCCAGCTTACACATCACCACTTGGTTCCCTGAAGTACAAAGGCATCATAGGACTGGCAGCACTTTCATTTCGGTCATGTTCAAGCCAGGCTAAGCTTCAGAGAACAAAACAAACTTTCAGTCTCACTTACATGTCTACAGGCAGCTTGCTGTGACGCTCAGAGCCATGAGACTCTCTTGGGAATGGACTTGTGGTACAAATTTTCCCCTGCGCTGCTTGCACAGGAAACACAGAATTATGATCAATTGCGTTGTTAATAAAATTACCAAGGGTTTTTAGAATTATTTGGGCACTACTTTACAGGTGTTTGGACCTAAGGAAGTCAATGATAGCTGGGTAAAGTAGGTGTAAAATAGTTTTCAAATTAGAAAGGCTACATTTTACACTTTGCAATCACTCTGGTGATGTTAACTGCTGCACTTCATATTCTTAATATTTTATAGTGTACATTAATAATAATCAGGTATTGAGTTGCCTTTCACAAGGAAAATATGACACACCTCTCCTACAGCCATGAAAACTTTTGTGAGATACCATAACTTTTGGAGTTTCCTAATTTTTCAATGCTTCATCTCACATGCGTCAGACTGTGCAAATGCTGGGGGATTTTAGGGGTGACTGGAGGTGAGGAGTTCTGGTTTTGTTTTGGCCTCTTCTTCTGAGGTGGGGATTTGTTAATTCATGTTTTGCATATAATTTCATAAGTATTTTTAAGCACAAAATAAGGAAACAAGAAAATCTGGTGCAGTGTCTAAATTGTACCTATTCTCACACTTTTCAAAATCTTTATTCCGTACAAACTCTGGGGGTACACTTCTCCCTGTGGGTCTCCTCAGCTCTCGGCTGGCATGCCTCATACATGGAGAGTTTTACCTTCCTTTAAAATGATTTGTATCTCACAGCCTATAAACTTATTTGAATTTCCCAGAGTTTGGTTCCTCTTCCTATGGTATGATCAACATACGCATTAGTCACCCACACAAGTCACCACACATATATTATGGGTTCAGTGAGGCTCCCATATGAAATACTGATAAAACTCACATGATATAAATGTGCACCATGCACTGATTCAGTGTGGCATCACATGCACAAGCCCATATTTATCCATTTAAGCATGTGTTTAAACACCATGTAATATCTGGTCTTTTCCCAGCAAAATGGAAATGCTTACTCTTTCTGTGCACTGTCGCTTAATTGCCGTTCAGTCACCCATCATTTCTTCATAAGGCAATGTTCAAATGGGCCACACTTGTACAAGAGCAAAACCAAAGCTAAGTCAGGCCAAAGCAAGGTCCATAAAGAGACCTCAGAGATGCCAAGGGTCTTTGGGGCCAGTTCCTGGCTCACACAGTTTGCTATCTAATGGTTGGAATGATTTTAAAAAGAGCCTGCCATTCTTCACCACGTCCACAGCACAAGAGGAACAACAGTACGGAGACACCTGAACCAGTAGAGACACCATGCAACATTTACCTGTTTGCAGATAAAATCAGTTCCCAAGACATATTAGTCTTGATATAGAAGACATTTGCAACCAGATCCAGAGACATTAAGGCATTTACATTTAATCCATTCCTGGGCTGTTGAGGCTGCCACGGAGTTGTACCACACCAAGTAGATATGCCGGCTTGGTCTTTATACATTCCCTTCTCACCCCAAGGACAAACACGTCCAGAGGCGTATGACCATGGCTTACTACCAGTGAGATATGAACTATTTCAATGTGCACTGCAGCCTGGCCCAGAATGAGGAGATGCTGCAGGCAGTATCACCCACACCTGGCAGCAGAAATTTAGAAACCTCTGGCTTACAAATACTGGCGTTAAGCTCATCTTCTGGTCAAGATCATTTCCCATCCCAGGAAATGTGATGCCCAGAGAGGAATGTCCTAGATAGCTGTGTGCTCCCAGATAGAAGAGAGCCTTTCTGAAGGATGTCTCAATAGGGTCTTCTCTTGGGCAGCTGTTTGCATCTCTTCTTTCAAGCAAGGGTGTGGGCTGTGTTGGTTTTTTTTTTTTTTGTTTGGGCCACTGACAGCATGTGATTTCATTAGACAGGTGAGTAAAATTGTGAGTTTTGTGTCTTCCTCCTGTGAACTCCCCTCCCACTTACCCCATTGCTTCCGAGAAAGAGAAGCTGAAAATGGGTGCTCGAGATTTTCCTTTCTGTCTAACTGAAAATGAGAGAAAAGCTAAGACTTTCTGAGCGCAGCTGTACTTTCCCAATCAATAAAAGCTGATCAAGAGCCCAAAATGCTCTGCACACAGCTACAGCCCTGCATTTCCTGTCACTGCCTGAGGTGAAACCTTCCATTGCCTGCTGTGATGATTCATTTCCAAAACTTCAGTTAAGTTATTACAACGGCAGGTGACCTGTGATTTTCACCCGTGTCTTTTCCCCACCCTTGCTTTCTTTTATTCATTTTCAATTAAAATGTGACTCACTGTGATGGAATTTTGTCAGAGTCCATCAACCATGATCCTCTTCCTCCCCAAACCCTGCTGCTAATACATCTGTCACAAATTTTTATTTTGAGCCTCTGTATTTAGTGCTGTCATTTCACTGGATATGTCTGCAGCTTCCAGAGCCTGAATTCAGAAGGGCTCTGTTGTGCCAGGTGCTGTACAAACATAATGAGACCTTCTCCCAGGAGGTACATTTTAAAAAGGTCTTTCAGTCCTTTAGTGATACTCTCTCTCTTTTTTCTTCTGTTTCTCTTGCTGGTACTGTCATGAAAGTAGTAGCCTGGCTGCAAACTTGCCTTTTTCTGCCATTGCAGCAAACTGGATTGTCTTATTGGAGACAGTAGAACTACTCTGGATTTATACTCTGAGTAACTGACAGCAGGATGTCCTCCCCTCTTTCACTCTTTAAAAACCAGTCATGATGAAATGCTGGGATAGGTGCAATAGAAAAATCCTTTGAGGTTAGAGATCCAATAAACCTTCCCCCTTTTCTTGATACTACCTGCTTTAAGAGTTTTTAATTACTAATTAGCTATGCTGTGCATTTGTTTTGTTATATTCATCCTTGCTTTCTGCTGGGATTTCAGCATCTGTGGGAGAGGAAACCTTGGAAGAAAGCCAAAAAACTGTAGTAAGAGGTGTCAGCAATGTTTTTTTCAAGTCAGAATGGACCACTGACACCATTTGACAGTAGTTACCCCACTGTGATACTGCCTTGGACCACATCCCAGGAATGTGACACCGTATGTGCTCGTCAGAGCTTGGAAGTCCTAACAAGGAACTGCAGCACATTAAGCAAAATTCAACAGATCAAGTGAAAAGGAATTTTTTTTTTTAAAAACACTGATTTACAAATCACCCTATCTGATTAAGAGACTACTGAGGAACCCTTAACTTGAGCACTTGGGTGAACTCATTCTTGTAAGCAAAAGCCTCCCACTTTCTCTATCAAAAATGATCTTCACTTCAGGTGATAATAGGCAACAGCCTGACCTACAGGCAGCCACATACTGGTGGTGAAGCTCATTGATGCAAATGGCTCCAGGGTGTTTTGCAGAGGATCTCCCAAGGATCTTCACTGCCCTTATCATCCACACTGCAGCACAGCTTTGTTAAAGTAATAGGTTACCTTCACAAGACTTTTCCTAAGAAGGAGAGGCTAAACAAGGTTGAGAAGTCAACATCAAATTCTAGTACTCAGTATTTGAAAGCTGAAGATAGGTGGCATTATTGTTAGTCTCTTAAACATTTCAGTCAAACTCTAATAATAGGTTTTCCCACATAAAAGGGTAAATGATCCTGTGTGTCAGAGGTTATGTCTTCACTTCAGAATTAACTCAGGTGAAGCTGTTGTCTCTTCCTCCTTCTGGTTGATAGAGAAAACCCAGATCCGTGGGTGTGTTTTCCATTCAGAGCAGGATTACCAATTGAAGGTCAGGATCTGTTTTCACAAGGGCTGGCACCCTCTGTGCTGAGGATGCAGTCGTAACATTTGAACACTGAGTTCCCCAGTGTTTTCCCACACCTCTCTGTGCCCAGAAAATCACTCCAATTTACATACAGTCACATGGATGGGGGTATGTCTACACTATCATCTCAATCCCCACCTCAGCCCTGGTCTTGATTCACTGATCCTCCATATTGCATAAAACTTAATTCACTCCCATGGTATTTTTTTTAAGTGCTAGGTAGCTACTTTGAAAGAAAAATCAAAGTGTTTTGTCTTAGATATTCTACGCTGGCAATATCTGCCAGCAGGCAGTATGGACAGGAATACACCAGGCTTGTTTTCTTCTGCTCTACAGAGTCCTCCAGCATCTTCCCTGCAGGCTTTACAAACTGAAGGACTCCAGTCTTGTCATGTCATACATACATGACCAAAATGTAGAATATCAGCTTCATTCCATGAAAACATCAAGTAGCAGGACTGCTGCACAGCTCGCACTTTGAACTGAAAAGGATGGGCCCAAAATGACAGCTATGTCTTAGAGGAAGAAGGACCTGCAGGAGACATAGGGCCAAATGTGGTAAGGAGAGGACTGAGCTACCCTGCTGTCAAGGAGGCCAGCCTCGTCTAGTGTGGATGCAACTACTAGTGGATGCATTCATCAGGGTAGATGTAGCCAGAGCAACACCATTTAATGCAGTAAAAAGAACTATGGGATATTACTTTGATGGGTTCAGAGATGCACATGCGTGCATGCAATCCCTTTGTGGAAATAATGAGTATGGAATACGGCCATGGTTTGCTAACTTGAGTTTAGACCCACATGGAATTCAACCACATTTTTGCAAAAAAGATCTTCCTGTGTGATTGAAAGTGGTCCTTTTAAAGGATTCAGTGGCCCCCACATTGGAACTTTGTCATGAGTAAAAATATGACAGATTCCTTAGATTATGATTTTGCTGAGGGGAAAGTCCATTAGTACCTCCTCATGAATCAGAGTTTTTGTGACACTGTTCTTCAGCTGTGAAGTTTTTTTCTGGTGCATTATATAGACCATCAACTTTGCAGACAGCAGAAGCCAGGGAGGTCTATTACATGGATAACTGACCCTAGTCTTGTTTTGAATGTGGATTCCCTTCTGTGATGTTCTTATATTCAAGAAGGAGTGTATGCATTGTGGCTCAATTAACATTGCAAGATTAACCTTAACGGGCAACCTACTACCTGCAGTGAAAACACAAACAGTAACAGTTGTCAATCTGCCATTTGAAAAATTACCTACCCGCTAGCCTGTGTCAGACAGCATGCAATAACTGGCTTCCCAGAGCTCCCCAGCTGGTGCTGAGAACCTGATTCAAGAAGAACCATGAGATCCAAATCTGGGGGAAATATGATTAGTTGGCTGTGGGTCATGACAGAAGGCAAACACTCTGCTGCAAGCTAAGATGAACAGGTTGTAGTCACTGTGCTAGCTTAAGAATGCAGAGTAGTCTTGTGTATGTCTACAGAAGTGGGATTGAGTGGAAGATCCTCTCAATGCTCACCCCAACTGAGGATTGTGTAGGCAAAAGGTGTGCACCTTCACTGCAAGACAATTACAGTGGCTGCACCATTTCTGAGGACTTTCTACAGTCCATTTTATCTGTGGACACACTGGAGGGGTAAATTGGGAAAGTTTCTCAAGATTAGAGAAAAAGAACTCACAGTACTTGTGTCTGCTTTATCTAAACCCCTTAGATCTGCATATTTGGCTTGGATGTCTCAGAAGGACAAAGATTTGCATGAGATTTCTTCTGATTTTTACTTCCAGAAAAGCCAGAAATAGTATAACAATATCAAGAATGACCTCTTTACTTCTGCTTTGGATTCCCTGTAGGAGGAAGTACAAATCTCCCAATATGCTCAGTTCAACATCAGTTTTACTGGGTCTTTTTGTCAAAGCAGTTTCTCCAACTTTAACTGTGGAGAAGCTACAAACCCTGGAATGGAACAGCAAAGATGGCAGAAGTGTTGGGTGGAAGAGGAATAATTAAACTATCCTACCATCAATGCAGAGGGAGCATGATATGGTGGAAGACTCAAGACTGTCTTATACTCTGGAGTCACTACATCGCACTAATGCACAGACCTATTTACTGCATGGCATGTATTTCTGGAGAGAGATGAAAAATCTCTTCCTAAGCCTGCCCAGAGCCTTGTTCAATAGCAAAATGTTGACAGTTTTTAGATCTGTGCAATCATCTAGTTTACTTGTTCAAGTAAAAGTTCTCCCAGACCACTTCAAGCGATTCGGAAGAAAATATTGCTGTAATTGGCAGCTCTGTACCTCCACTGTGCCTGACCCACCAGCATGGCCCCTGACTGAGCACACACACAAGAGGCAGGCAGTTTCATTTAGGACAAAGAAATGTTTACAGCTGCTTTCCTCAGTAGTGTGGCTCTGCTTTCTGATATCAGTGGCATCTTTTTTTTTTCTTTCTTTTCATGAGAAAAGCAGTTAAATCTGCATCAGGAACAGCATTACCAGAATGTGACTTTTTAGTGTCAGAGGTATTGTAACACGGGTAGCTGGAAGTCTGCACTGCAAATAGGGCAGGAGATAAGGAACTTCTTCACATCTGGGGTGGCCTGCATATCTCCTTCACACTGGTAAAGTAAGCAAACGGCTTTGCTAAATGACAGCTGTTGGATTCAGCGAACCGTCAGCTTTGTCCCTTTTCTCATACTGTAAATATCCATATCAGAAAGCCCACAGCTAACCCATACTGAAACCCTGGCAGGTGAAAATCAAAGGAGAGATACTGAAGCCTGATGTCTTCATCCAAAACTGACTGAAGTCAACCTCATAAATGATTAGGCATTTATAGCTATCCCTAAGTTAGCCTTTCATTCTTGGGAAAGGTAGCAGGGGCAGAAATCTCCCCAAAGCAGGTTTGAGAAGCATTAGTATGACACTATACAAAGTTGGTGTTGCTTTTCTCAGACTACACCCACAGAATCCATAAGACAAGCTGGAACCTACACATCTATTGTCAGCCCTAAAAATCCAGGCTTATTACAAAATAAATAAATAAAAATAAAAGCCTCCCTAGTTAAACTGCCCCTTTCAAATTCACACTGGCAACAGAAACCTTATTACCAATCACACACTAAGTGTGCTGATGTGAGCACTGCAGATCATTTCTAACATGAGTTACTGCCCATTTTCAATGGCTTGTGCAATCAGTGGGTTTTCTAATTGCTTTGGGGATTAATAACACAATAGGAGGCCATTTCACATTGGTTGACAATTATTTTATCCAACTGTATAAAGAACAGGTGATAAATTAATAAATTATAATCAGTCAGTTATTAAAGCTTAACGGCAGATGGCTGCAACAAGAATAAAGAGAGCCTGAGCATCACAAAATGGTATTTTGATAGTATTTTTCAATGCATTTTTAATGAGAGGCATATAAAATGCATAAAACTTATAAATCATTTATAGAAGAACAAACTACAGAGTTGAATGGTCCAGTTATAATGCTATCATTATATTATTAATATCACAAGATCACACAGCAGCCTGCAAATCTGACTGTCATCTTATTGTGTCAGGTGCTGTACAGAGAGCGCTGCCCCAGCACCAAGGAGCTGGATGGCCACGGCTGGGTGCTGAGGGGCTGCACACTTGGAAGATCTGCCAATGTCATGGCAAGATCCCAGGGCTAAAGCTCACCCATCTGCAGAAGCTCTGCACTGAAGTCCTTAGTGACTGTTGAACACAGCCTAGTACTCTGGGATTTTAACTCAGGTGTGGATATATTTCTTACACATTTTGGTGTGCAAAGCGTGCTGTGCTGTGAGATCAGAAAACATCCCACCTGCAGGTGGGGGAATGGATGTACAACAACTTGTTTTTTGTTTGTAGACATATGGTTTTTCACAGCACAAATGGATGTGCATATATGTATTCCCTGAATGCCTTTTTTTGGTATAATAGTCTCAAAATATGGTCTACCAAATCAGTCTAGGAAGTCTACTGTTCTTCTGCCTCTTTTTGCTTCTTCTGAGGCACTGAGTAACCTATGTATGCCTTTTATAATTTCTGTATATTTGGATGAAATTCTGGCCCTTTTTAGGTCACTAATAAAACTCTTTTTGACTATAGTTGAACGAGAATTTCAAAGTTTGTCTTTATTTTCCAGGTTATAGGCCTACAGAGTACTATTTCTTCCCTTGTAATCATACAGCACCCAGCCAAATAACACCTTGGAGTCCTAGTCCAATGTGTATGCTAAGAACAGATAACAGTCTCTGAAGCCTTCTGCTGGTTAGTGACTGGCTCAGATTGACCTCAGTCAATTATAGGTAGGGTTTTCCCCATGGATAATTGGGTGCTAGGACACTGCTTAGGGGACATTGATATACATCTGTTGGTGCACACAAAAATTCAAGCTCTTCCACCTCAAAATTCACCTCACACAAAATTTGCCCTAATTCCTCCCTGATGAAGGTTAGCCAATGATTTAGGCAAAATGAATTTAATACTCTGGTTCCCCAAAGCCAAATGCATTCCTCACAAAACAGTCATTGCAGGTCATATCCTCACTGGCCATATTAAGCCAGAGATCAAGAACTAAATAACCTCTGAAAAGTAAATTATGCTACTTATGCCAGAGGTAAATGCTTTGGCACTGCAAGACTTTAAAAATGTGGTTGACAGCCGAGTAGTCATCCCCAGATATGGTCTATCACTGCGACCAGCTCTGCCTCTTGTCTTCCCCCTGCTTCTCCCCCACTCTCACTAACATTGCTGGCTGCTTGCTCCTATCTTCATCCCACATCAGAGGCTCTGTAGGAGGTGGCTCTCTTTGTTTTCCGTGCTTGTACAGCCCTTAGAGTCATGGGGAGAGGCTGGTCCTTGAAGAGAGCCCTTCCCACAGCACAAATCAGAAAACAAGGAAAATACTCAGGAAAAAGCTTGGAAGTGTCTCCCTTATACTGCGTTTGCTGCAACCAGCTTGCAGCTGAACACAGGATCACCACTCTGGCACCTTTTGCAAGCAATGACATTGTTTTTTCCTCAAGCAAGGGAAAAAAAGAGTGGCTCTTCTATACCCACCTTGGAAGATGGTTTTGGGGAGTAGCAGAGCAGAGATAGACTCTTACTGGGCCTTGAGGGGCAGGGGCAGCCCCCAGGGATGGCTTGGACCCTAGCTGGGAGTGGACCCTGTGGGGGTGAGGGCTTCCCTCAGGGTGATGCTCAAGGTGCATTTGACCCAGCCGTTGTCCGTGAGTGACCTCCCTCCAGCAGCGCTATGCTCTTTCTCGTGGCTGCTGTCTGCTGTTTCACAGGTAGGTTTTCACTGCAGCCCCCTCTCCCTGCCCCTCCACCTCTAAGTGTCCATCCTCTTTCATCTAAGCGAAGAGTGATGTGTGCCCGGTCTCATGCCAAATTGCAAAGGGGCATAGTTAACAGAGACATATAGGTGCAACTCTTTCAAAGCTCTTAAAAAATTCATAGATATTAAAAGAAGCACAAGGATTTCCCCATTTCCTTCCCCTCTAACACCTGCTTTCCTTCTTCTAATAAAGGTCCCTTTGCTCAGCAAGGAACAAAACCTCCCCTGAGTCACAAGGCTGCTTCTCAACCCCCTCATATGAGATCTCAGGGTCTGTCCAGCTGTCTCTTGCAACCACAAGAAATACCTGGCTTTTCCAAGCAATCAACATGGAAGGACTGCTTATGCAGAAAATCAAGGGGATCGATCTTTTGCAAGCTCTGAAGAGCACAGCTGGGTCAAAAAAATGCACTTTCCCCAGCTCTGAAGGACTCTCCAGGTGGTCGAGAGCTTATGAGGACAACACCCTTCCTCCCAGCACATGGGCGTGCAACAGGGTTCCTGGGGATTGCAAGTGGACAGCACTGCACTCAGCTGGCCCTGCAGCCCTTGGGATGGCCAGGCAGCCAGGTGAGCAGCCAAACTGGCCCCATGCCATCCCCAGGGTGAGAGGAGCTTGAATGACTTATTTGCCTCCATATCCCCACCAACCCCAGTCCCACACCCCAACCCAACTCTCCCTCCGCTGGAAGCTCTTGATCTCCCTCAGCTGCAAGCCCTGCTCCTGCTGCACTGAGCAGGTTCATGTGAAACTCTACTTTTCCCCAGTCAAAATGTGCATGATTTTCCTTTCTGAATCATTTCTCTCTCCCAAGGATAACTTGAAGCATTTTAGACTCTGTTTCTGCAAAGATCTGGGGAAACTGCATCTCCCACAATTAAAGCTGTCAATATGCAGAGAAACCCTCCATCCACCCCACCTTTTCCCTGTCCTGATTCTAGGGTCTTTGGCTTATTATCTTGATGCTACGTTTATCTGACCTTTATTGGATATGCCATCTGCCATGCTAGAAACTTTAAAAAGCACTTAACTCTGTCTGTATCTAATTGCAATTTTCCTCATTGCCCTCCAAATTTAGCCCAATATCATCTGGAAACACTGCAGCTTTCAATTCAGCTGAATCACAAAAGCCAATTATATCAATAATAATAATTTAATTTTTTTTAAAAAGAAAAGATTAAAGGCAAGAATGCACCCAGGATTTCAAGAACTAAGAAACAGTTCCACTCCCTGCAGGTTTACATACCAGTTAATTTCATATTACGTTTTTACCCACTCCATAATATAGGTATCAAACCCAGACTTTCCTAACCGTGTTTTGTTCTCCCCCAGCCCACTGAGGTACACAATGCTCCCAGTGAGCTGCCTTTTTTTTGGTCTCCCTCAACAGCAATATCCTCAAAGAATTCCAGACAGTTAATGAGGCATGCCCTTCCCTTCCTGAAACCATATTAGATATCCTTAATTAGGCCATGTTTTTCTAACTGTTCCTCCCTTAGTATCTCAAAAGAGGAGCTGAAGACTTTCAACTGCACAGATCTGCAGCTTCCCAGTGCATCCCCAGGCCCTTTATAAAAATAGAAAAAGAGATCACATTACCTCCCCCTCAACCCTAAGATATCTCTCCCCTGAAGGAAGCAAACCTGTAAAAATAGCAACTACGGCTTCTCCAGTTTCCCAACCAGAGCAATAGCAGCCTAAATAGATGTGTAGTTTTCTTTCCTCAGCAAGAATGAGCCTCAGAAAGGTTGGAAATGTGTTTCAGATGAGCATGAGAAACCAAGGGAGCACAATCCCCTGCTCATCCTGAGCTCATGTTTCTATTGTTTATTCTGTTCGCCTGAAACTTTACAAGATAATTTTATGGTTTTCTAAGATAGAAGTTTCTTCTGTTTTTCTTGGTTAGGGTTCTCAGTGCTAACCAGAACTGAAACGTACCTCTTCAGATCATGCAAAACTTTGGTTTAGTACTGGAAATACCAGAAGCTTCTGGAATTTCTCCTTTTTGTTTTTGTAAAGATAGTCCAAACACAGATGCTTGAAATTCTCTTGATTTGGAGAAGCTGAGTTTGGAATTGAGGTTTGCAAACCATAACCTAACTGATAAATTCTACCAAAACAAAATGATCACAGTTTACTCTCCCAGTCTTCTCCTGTAATTGCTGAAACACAAATCAGTCATTTTGGGATTAGTTTTGCAAAAGTAAGCCCAAATTTGGCCCTATTCTACCTGCAGTTACAATACTGCCCACTCTTTCCCCATTACTTTTGAAAAAATCTGATTTTCCTGTTTAACCAACAGGGAAAACAATTGCCTATAATGATCACTTTCTTGGTTTGCCCCATCACTACACATTTTAGCGATGAGGGGGCATCTTCTTCAACAAACACAGTTATCTCCTCTTGTTTTCTTGATGCAGGTATATATTTTTCTCGCTTGGTGGGACTAAGGATGAATGTAATGTTAATTCCATACAGACCATCCCAAAGGGGAGAAAAGACTGAAGTCCAACATCAGGCAACTGTGGCATATGTGTGCAGAACCCAAATGGAGCTCAGGTCTTTCACAGCTGCCAGACATGGACCAAGCATAACCTCCCCTAAGGTGTGGGATCTATTTCATCTGACTGCAAAACTTTACAGGCTCCATAGCAGTTGCAGAAATGAACATCTGGTGCCCAGAGAGGGCCACACAGATCCGTGGGACTGGGGATTAGGAGGTGCGAAAGTTAGTGCTAGTGGCGCGAACAAGATGCTGCAGGTGGGGAAAGCTGAGTTCAACACTGAGACTGTGATACTCAGAGGATAGGTGGAAGCAGGACAGCTGCTTCAGGGGCAGGGTAGGGTTTCTGCCCAAATTAGCTTCCTGTTTACTGATGACTAACATTGCTTTATGCAAATTACACCAATAGGACTGAAAGAGTAATTTCTGTGGCCAATATCTGCACCATAAAAATTATCAACCCAGAGGGCTCCAGATTTTGCCATCGCTCAGTAGATGGGCGATAATATCAACCTGGGGAAAATCTTGGATCTGTTTCAGTTCAGGGACTGTTTGATCTCAGGGACAGAAGCTACTTCCAGTACTCTGAAAAATTTAAGCATTTATTTACTCTTTAAAAAGACCTTGCAAATACCCTTGATCTTACTTAGCACTGGTGATTGTCCTGCTTCAAGTGGGAGGTGGGTTGGGAAATATCCAGAGGGTGCAGCCTTTCAGCATTTTTATGGACCTCTGAAGTACAAGTAGATATCTCAAATCCCATAGAATTACTGGGTAATCCTAATATATATATATATAAATAGTTAGCAATTGATTGTATAATGATGGTCCACTGAAAAAGACATTATTTGTGACGTTTGAGAAATAACCAGTGCATCTGAACCCACTGAACATATACCACAATTAAAGGCAGTCAGAAACATGCGTGACTCTTTCTATGTGGGAGACACTCACATTTACCCCTATTTCTTACAAGCACTGCCATCAAAAATATCTTTCAATGATGTTTGTGCATCAAGAATAATGCTTTCCGCCTCCCTTTGTCATTTCTTCAGATCAGTGTGAGAGAAATTTAAAACCTTTCTGTAAAAAACCCATATCTGTTATCTCCAACATGCTCGCTTCTTTGCTGCTGCTTTTGTTGAGGACAATGCTTGGTTTATCTTCTTATCTCTGTGGCTAATAACAATTTGTGCTTTTCTTTAGGGAAACGCAGACAAGGCATCATGATGCAAAAACACAGCACAGTCAAAGCATTTCAGTTTTACCTCAAGGTAAATTCATAAAGGTCAACATCAAATGTGGGTATGAACCTGACCCTGGGTAAGTCAATCTTGTATTTGAGGTGAAGTGCCTTTTATGTGCATACATTCTGCCTGCCTGACTGGTGCAGGGTACCCGTCTCCACAAAACTGCCTGCTCCCTGGCTCATTATTCAACCCAATGAAATGCAACACTTTGCAGAGGAATTTCCCTGGGTTTGCATGTCAGAGAAAGCCCCTTGCCAATACCTGGAAGTTTCAAGTAGGTGTGCACAGCTGAGGCTGATACTTGGCCCCCGCACCTGGATCCCCACATGCCTTGCTGGTGTTTCGCCACCGTTTCGAGACGGATGGTGCCTTCTCTTCACTGCTTGGGTTTGGCTGTGGTTTCGGAGGAGCTTTTTCACCCATATTTCTTGTGTTACACTTTAACTCTTGTCATTGTTCATTCTTCTTTCATTACCGTGGAAGGACGTGTCTTTCATTTCAGCATTTGGTCACATCAGAAGCAGATAACACTGTGGGAGGTGGCAGAAGGCATGACTCATCCTCGGAGGTCACCCTGCTTTGCAGAGAGGGGGCATTATTGTCTCACCTTCCTCCTTGAATTCAGCATCCCCGCTGCACCAAGTAGTGCTGCCTGTCAGTCCCGCCTGCCCTCCTTCTCGCCTCTCTGCCATCGCTGCTTCTGCTCCTTGCTTTCCTCTTCCTGAGGAGAACATCAGAGGTCAAAGGGACCTTTAAGACCAAATTCAAAGCAGGGCTCACTTTGGTGCACCACTGGTGGGCTAGCTGGCTACCCAGTGCTTGCTACAGGCATGAAGCCCCATGGCCCTGTCCATTCACAAGTTAAGTCTAAGTATCTGGAGTTCCCTCATCATCTCAGCACCTGTGGATTTACCATCACAAGACTTCACAACATTAAGGAAAGACTATTCCCCCTTTTTCACAGATGGAAGCCGAGTCATAGTTCAAACACTTTAAAAATGTTGGATTTACTATATTCTACCGACTTTTTCTGTACCACTATCAAATGGGAAAACCTGAAGACACATACTGAATCAACACTGTCTGAATATGGCCCTGGTCTAGTTTGCCAAATTATAATTTAATTCATAGAACAGCACAAATAAGAGTCAAGTCTCCACACCACTTCCTTCCCATCCCACTCTTCCTCTTCACCTCAACTGTTGAAAATGTTGCAATAGCAGAAGTAGTAAAAATTAACCAACTTAGAGGAGTCACTGTGGCATGTAACAGGCACTCTGTGCTGGGGCCCTGAAAAGCCCGTAAGCCATTCATTAAGCGGGAGTGAAGCTATTCCAGTGATAAGCATTTGTGAAAAACCCACCCTCAGAATCAAGTTGGAAAAAGCATTATGCTCCCCTTCCTCCTGTGCTTTGGAAATACAAATGTCTCCCTCGATATGTCACAGGCTTTTTCTTGGAAAAATTTATGTGGGAGTGAGAATTCCCCGGAATATTTCACTTCACACCAAAAACGTACAGGAATAAATAGACTTCTAAAGGCAATTTACATCATGAAACACACTTGAATTTCTAGACCGCAGATCCACCTGAATATTGGATGAAATCTGGCTCTATTCCCTGAGTATACTGGTGATTCACAAACTCAAACAAGTACCCTTAAAAAGTGTTTGTTTAAAAAAATATATAAATCCTTTACGTGCAATGTTATTAATATTATAACTGAAAGCTGATGCAGATTATTAAAAGCAAGATGCATCTTTCTAGATATTACCCAACAGAAGTCATTCCATGGGAATTCAATTACCAAGTGTTGGAATGGAGGTTGGGCGTAAGGTGAAGGTTTCTCTTTCTTGCTGTTGTCAAGCCTTTTATGTTATGAAAACATCGGTTTGAGATGTCTAAACATGTAAAGACATCATGGGAATTTAAACTGTCATATCTAGCACTACCGTAAGGACCTAAGGATGTAGGATACTTGTGCAACAGTCTGACTACAGAGACGAGTCTATACAGTTTAAATCTTGCTAGGACTTACTGCATCACTGCTGTTGCACAATTGGTCCTTATACTTATAGAAGGTATCCTTCTAGGGGAGAAGCCACACAAAATAAAACAAAAACTACAGCAAAGCAGAGAGCCTGCTCCCAAAAAATCAACGCTTGTGCTGCAAAAACAGTGGCTGAAGCTTGAGGCTTGCTCTTCCTCACAGCAGAGCCCTTTTACTCCTGCTGGGGCTTGGCTCCAGCTGGGGTCACATTTACTTCTGCAGCCTGAGCTTCACTATTTTCAGATTGTCATTGTCGAGACTCAGAAAACAACAAGAGCCACTGGAGCAAATGGTAACTGCCTCCCCTATGAATTTGCAGCATCATGCTTTATACAGATTCCCTAGATTCAAAGCCAGTATAAAGTCATTTCTTCAACAGATGGAATCACAAAGGTGCAAAATCAGAGTAACAGAATGGTAAAACCAGACCCTGTAGCTTTACTTTTTCTTATAAAATTATTTGGCTAACATAAGGAATGGGCCAAATTTCCCTTTCTGTGGAGAAGGTTGACATTCCTGGGAATCCACATGCAGAAATAACACAAGAAGATAATTCTGTAGGTTAATTAAAAATAAACCTTCTGAAACTTTCCTGTTTTCTTTTTAACTGTAGAACTTCCCATACAGACGATATCCAGCCACAGTATAGATAATCTTATGATGTTTTTTTAGTTACAAAAACAAAACATCAACAGTTACCCTCTGTCTCCCTTGGTATGAAATCCACAGAGCAAAAGAAACAAGCCATTGAAGTAACCCTTTTTCCTGTTTTGTGTTTGAAACGTCCTCCAGTTACAAACACGATGGCCAAAGGAATTGTTTCTCATTTACGCTTTTTCTGTCTCCAAATCATAAACTGCCCTTTAATTGATTCAAAAGGTGGGTAGGGATTAGCAGAATCAAAGTCACATAGGAGAGGGAGATTTTTTTGAAGACTTCCAGTGGCAAACGGGTAATGCAAACACAATAAAACTCTTTTGATGCACAGGAAGCAAATGCTCATATTGTGACTTGCAACAGAATGAGTCAAGAAATTAAGACAGTCACGCTATGTCATGTTTTAGCTCACAGTCACTGTAAAGTCTGGGGTTATAAACTCTTTCCTTTCAGAGCGACAAACAGTGAGAGCTCTGTCCTGTTTTCAAGGGATGGATGCTATCATTTAGACAAGATCCTAACTCCCAGTGGGTGATAAAAGCTTATCATCCCCATGAACAACACAGCCCAGTAACTGGTGGGTGCCTCTATCTCACAGCTCCAGCTGCTAACTTCCTCTGCCTTGAAGTAAGGGAAACATAAATAAAACAATCACCATATGGATATTGCATTATGTAAATGGCAGTGGTTGTAAGAAATGCAGTTTCATATGGTATTGGCAAAGGACTGAATTCATCACTAGCAGCTCAAGGCTGCTTGAGCCAAGAGAAATGTTTCTCAGGCATGTTCCTCCAGCAGCAAGGGGCAGCTGAGAACTATCTTAAGGACACAGTCTTCCTGGTTAGCTAACACATGGAGAGTGTTGGAAATTAATAGTCAGTGGCTGAGAACAGATGACTCAAACAAACTGCCTGAAATGAGCAGGACTTGGTACCAACAAAAGAATGTTCCGCATCTTGCTTCTAGCTGCACTTCCATGTAGCATCAGCTTCCAGTTTGCTCATGCAGCAAAGGGTGGTTTGGGACAAAGTGCTTCAGGAAACATCATCTTGGGCCTGATTCTCTCTCCTAATTAAAACCAGCAATAATTGCACCAAAAGATGAAAGACAATGATGCACTGTAACTCCTGGACTGCAGCAGGAGGGACTTTTGTATTGTGCTTTAGCATGAAAAAAAGGCCTTCCTAAACCTTCCTCCATCTCAGACTATGTTGTTTTGGAGCTGATTCACTGCTTATGTCCATTTCCAGCCAAAGTCTGTTATTCAGTTAAACCAATGCAAATCAGGAGCAGCCCCAGACGAAGCTAATGAGATTTCTCCTGACTTGTAGGGGTGTACAAGCCAGCAGATTTCAGTCCTCTCTGGTCAGTGTTTATTACTGTAAGCAGAGAGTTGCTCAGCCCTGGACAGAGAGCCAGGACCAGGCTGATTTACAAGTTAGTCACCAAAGCAACCCCCCTGAAGGACAGCCAAGGACAGAAGTTTAGACCTCATACAATTTCTAATGGTTTCAGCACTGGCCTTGAATCATCACTGACTGCCTAGAAGCAGTTCAGGATTTAGGAATCTAACATGGAAGTGAAGCTGAACTTTGGTGCCAAAATCCCAAACTGAGAGCAGCAGCCCTGCACCCTCCTTTCTTCAAGTTTCTTTGAAAGGTCTGTGGGCACATATGGGTTTGCTTTTCTGCACACACCCAGCCCTGTCTCAGGCTTGACTTGTGCACTGCAGGGTCAGGGCTGTCCCCAGCGTAGGGCTCTGGTCCACGGGACATGTTCAAAGGGTGCCCAACACATCCTGAGATGTAAATGGATGAGCATTTTTAAAATCTATTCCAGAACCTAAAACCAGGAAATTTCAGAGCCTTATATCAGACTTGGCCCTTCATCTCTGTGTCTGGCTCTCGGCACAGGTGTGATTTTCAGCCTTAAAGAACTTGAGATACTTAATTTAAATAAGCCGCCAGTCTGAGTTCCCTTTAATCTCTGAGATAGGGGATTTTTTTTCTTGTATGTTCTGTGGTTGTAAGAATGAAAAATGAGTGGTCAGACTGGTAGTTTGCAGTTATATTGGCTGTTTCCTTTTCCAAAGATAATTATTTATTTTTACTCAATGAGTTGGTTTTCTTAATGACTTGCAGTAAAGTTTTTCTTTTTGTTGGTTTTTTTTTGAACTTTCATTGTTAATAATAACCTGAAGTAGTCTTAAAGCAGTGTACACATGGTTTACAGAAGTGTGAAAGCTCTGCTGTGAACCCCATGCAAACAGATCACAGCTCCTAGAAGAGACATGCAAGTCTTAAAACTGACAGAGCAAAATGAGTAAACCAGCTTACACAGAGCACCACATAGTCTAAGAGAAAACAATTGCTCATTATACTTTTATAAAACTTAAGCAGAAGAACCTTCTACAAAGCAATAGACTCATAAATGCTCCTACCAGCTAAGAGTCTCTGAGAAAGCCATCCCCATCATTCAGTGCAGGAAGTTAATTCCACAGACAAGGAAATTATCTTCTGATAAAGTTAGGAAGTACACAGCAATAGTGGCAACCATTCAGGGCTTTTAGAAACAAATAAATTACTGGTGTCTTTTCCATATGTTACAAGCCAATGCTACTGAAAACTGTCGTTTTGCCCATTATGAGTGATTTATGGATATTCACTTTCCTTTCTTCTCCACCAAAGTCAGATACTAAAAAACTTGAGATCAGAGGCGGAAGCAGGGCCTCAGCTATGAATAGGATCCTAATGTCTATTGTCCTTTGTAGCGGATATGTTTTCCTGAAGACTGAGGATAGGAGGAAAAAGAATCCTGTGATCCTCAGGATACTCCTAGCACCAGTAAAACAATGATTCCTTTAATAAATCTATAGAAGATATGGAGCTTCACCCATCCGGGTCCTTATAGGGTGCTTCAACACAGCATGTAGAGGTGGGCCTCTGAGATCAGTTTATTGAATTGTACCCGTCCAAGGACGCTCAGGACGGGACTTCTATAAATGAAAAGATGAACTCAGATAAACATTTCACACCTGAAAGTATTTTCTGATTGTCAGGATTGATTTTTTCAGTGTTCACAGTTTGTATTTTCAACATTCCCTTTTTGTTAATAGAAGACAGAAACAACTTTTGGAGAGGAGACTGAATCTTTCTGGTCAACAAAATTTGACTGGGTCTGCACCACTGCAGCTGACTAGAGATATGGGGTCACCTGATTATGCAAACAGATCACTTTTCTCAATGTTATTACATCCTCCTCTGTCCCATGGACCACCTCTAGTTTCAACTCAATCAGACTAATATTTGCTTTTCCTCCAGTACTTACACAGGTCTGTTCTTTAGATTAAAAGTTTCAAGATGCATAGAGCTTGCATCATTTTCTGCAGTACCCATAGGCCCTTTGAGGTGATGCCTAACCAGGGACTTAACAATTTAACATTTGTCTGACACACCCGCAAGAAGAACCACCTTCTTCCTCCACAGGCCTTTTTTCTCTTGCCAACACTTGCACTTTCTCTTCCATAAGTAAGAACATGGTTCCTGGATTACTCACGAGGTATGTCTCAGCTGCAGTCATTACTCACCGCACAGATGCAGAGCATGGAATTAATTTCAGGATTCAGAATGGCCTGAGCAGAACAAATACCCATGCAATTAGTCTGCACAAAGATCCTTGTTGCAATACCTCCATCACTTCGAGTGTGTGAGCTAGCCTTGTTCAAGCTAACTCAGAGATGCCAACATGGTAGAGCAGAGAAATACAGAGTTTCCTGAAGCACACATACTAAATTCTGTCTTACTAGAGAGATCTATGGGGTTTGGGTACTCTTGGGTTAGACACAGTAAGCTCAGCAGATTTTTATTCCTGATCTTTGCAGCACGTGGAAGAGCACCATGGCTACACAAAGTGTGGAGTTCACCACCATGACTGCTGGAAGGACCCATAATTCCCTACCTTGCTGTTTAGCATTATTTCAAGTTTTAAACCCTATAGCAGTTGCAGTGTTTCTGTGTGCATTTCAACAGTAAGGAGAATTTGAAAAAAACTTCATAAGCTGTATTCATTATTGCCACAAGCTGCTGAGCATACAAGACCCTGTATTTACTGTTTCAGAGTCTGATAAGGGATCCCTTGCTTTCATCCATTGGCGGAAGGATGAATTAAAACAACCAGTGAATTTCTTCCTATATATAGGTTTCAAGGCTGACTGAATATTTTCAGTTCTCTATATGATTAGGCCAGTGTATGAAGCCTTGAGTGGCAAACAGCAAATGATTAAGGAATGATTATTCATTCTTTCCCCTAAAACCAGAACCAGAAGGCAAGCAATTAATTATCAGGTAGAGGATTTAAACAAAACCTTTTCACACAATGCATGCGTAAACAAATGGAATCCATTGCTACAGGATGTTGTAGGTGCCAGGAGTTTAGATGAATTAAAAAAGCAATTAGATAAATGTTTTGAATGACAATCCATTAGCAGCTATGAAAAATAAATATACACCTCCTTTACCGGAAGTTGCTGGGAGGAGATGCCAGGGGAAGTGAAACTGGAAGCTTGACTTGTTTTTATACCTCATCTTTAAACATTCACAGCAAATCAATGTCAGAAATCCTGGGATAGCTGGCTCTTAACTCTAGAGCTGCTCTTACATTTCTGTGTTTAAAAGGCATTACCTTTCCTTAACCACTGCCAATACCCATTTCTTCTTGGGGCAATTCTGTTAGGGCTTGTCTTTAAAACAATGAATGACATATTTTCTAGGTAATGGTTTCCATTTGTTTCTTATGTGCTGTAACCACAGTTGCTAGCAACCTTGTCTTTGCCCGAAGTGGCTGCCATTTTTATTTAGATATTAATAGACCTTTTACAGAGCTATTGGGCACACTTGTCTGCTACCATTTCTTGGGCTTATGTTTTCACCTAACATAAATTGAAAGTTTGAATGAAAATATATGGTCATTCCTTGTGTGTCATGCCAATATCTATGGAATATAGCTCACTATACACAATATTTCTGAAGTCACTAGGTTTCATACTCCCATTGACATGACAAGATAGTTTCAGGGAAATTCAAATGATCAGCTTCATCAAACTTCCAAGGGATAGAGAGAGTCCGTGTTTCCTTTTTGGTGTAGCATACCTTACAAAAAAAAAAATTCTGAAAGGCATTCCTGCAATATACATCTGCCTGTGTCCTTCTGCTGTTAAATTGCTTTTTTTCACTACTTGAAGAATACCAGGGTACCCACTCTTGCAGTTTCTCCTAATTGGTCTCGTGTGAATACCTCATGAAATCACTTTGTGTAAAAGACCAACAGGCAATCCCTTCAAGGCAGCTTTGTGTGTTTTAGCATTTCTTGTTGCTTTGGGCCATTGCCCAAGGAGTAAAAGCTGTCCATGATATGAAGCCTCTACACTTGAAATCTATCCTCAGAGGAGGTTATCTTTTCCCTTTATTTTCCAAATCTGTTTTGGCAGTACCTGGAAGGGATGGGAAGATGCACTGGCAGAGAGAAATATGTGATAATTGCGGCCCCAAACTTCCACCTCCCAGCCTCTGGTAAATACAAAGTTGCACATTCCTTTTAGTATGTCCTCAGAAACACTGCTATTCATTTAGGGAAAAATTTCCTTCTGAGATTTTCCTTTATTCGAAAAGCAATAATAATTTGAGAGTGAGCATCAAATTCACATGCCTACCTAGTAAAAGCCCATACAGTTCAAGAGAGGGGATTAACCGCATAGATATAGAACACAGCTGTTAATTGGCTGTCAATGAAGGTACATTTTTTGTTAAAGGAGGAAATATTAAGAACAAAATATCCACACAACATTTTAGAGTGAGGGCTTCAGGCTGCAGCTACATCCCTTTTCCAGGCAGCGTAATCTTCCTGCGGGATATTCTCCCGAGAGCTGGGTACAAGTCAGCAGTGCCCAAAGTCACTGGGATTGGCCCATAAATGCTGATTTAACTCTGGAGCTGGCTGTTCCACACAGGTGCAAATTTTGCCCTTGGCAAATATAAGCAACGTAAGTGACACAGAAGCAATGACTTCCGCGACCTCTCTCAGATGATTTGCATCTGAAAAGAGACGTTTTTGGAAATAGCGCTGGTTTGTCTCAATGTCTCCAAAATAAAATGATTTGACTCTTTGATTCAAATTGACTTTTTAATTCTGAAACTCCTTCAATACTCAGCTATTAAAGTCCTGGGCTTTTTTAAAGGTTAGGCTCCAGAAGGGTTTTTTCTTTTGATTTTGACCCAGCTCTGACTTAAGAGCAAATTGCCAGAAGGGAATCAATCAAAGTGAGTTATTAACAGTTGTGTCAAAGTGAAACAAGGGTGAGCTTATCACAGGAGGTGTTGCCCACAAAATTTCCAGGGCTTTACTCAAAACATGGGGTCATTTTTGCACATTTTGGAGCTATTCTTTAAATGTGTGGACAGCAATACTGACATATAAAGAATTAGCAGCTGAGGCTACAAAGAGAGCTGTGTGCCTGCAGAATTCTGTCCCAGGGACCTCACTGTAGTAGTGGGCCTTTGATACCCATGGAAATGTGGATTCCCAGGAATTGTAAGTAACCCTGTGGGCAAATTTATCTTATAACACTTGGGAAAAATAAAAGGCATCCAGCATGAGGTCATCAGTTCCTACTGGGGGAACAATTGACAAGATGTGGTTTAAAGAGGCAGAATTCTCTTGAAATCCCTCTACATCTGGAGCTTACTTCTCATGTTACAGGAGTCCCAAATGTTCAAAACAGTGAACCATTAGTGACTGAAGGAGCAGCAAAACATCTGTATAATGCATGAAATGTCTACAAGTGTCTGACTCTCTGGGAATCAGCTGAAGCTTTCAATTGATGCTTTAATGGTGGTAATTGAAGTTTGCAGCACTGGCACATCCTAGCTTAGTAATTAGATGGATTACAATCTTTCTTGTTTGGCAGCATTCTTTAAACAAGCTTCAGCTTTTCATATAGTCAACACTCTAGCAGAGATAAATGTCACATCAGTTCGGAGTGAAAAGTAATTTAAGGAAAGACTCAAATTTATCTTCACTGAGTACTAAACAGGAGATATTTCAAAGACAGGACAATGGCCCTTTCTATCTGAAAAGAATGGCCCATTTCTCACATATAAAGGCTAGCTTGTGAGGGGGAATCTATGGGTGTGCCTTCCCTGAAATCACTAAAGCTAAACCTGCTTATAATATTTTAGGATCCAGTCTACATATTAATGAACAGATGAAATTCTGGTAAATAGAAGTGTGTATGGAAAAGAGAAAAGGGAGAATTCCAAGGGAGAAAAATATATTGCCTATCACTTAGCAATATAGGATTTGTCACTGTGATTGGTAACTCTATGCTGGGATTATTTGAAGTGAAATTAAATAGAGGCAGTAGAGATCAGGAACCAGCCTCCATCCATAGGGGAATGAGACATTGTCGCGGTTTAACCCCAGCCAGCAACTAAGCACCACGCAGCCACTCGCTCACTCCCCCTACCCCAATGGGATGGGGAAGAGAATCAGAAGAATAGGAATGAGAAAAACTCCTGGGTTGCGGTAAGAATTAAAATAAAGTAAAATAGTAGTAATAAGAACAATATCATAATAATAGTAATAATAATATACAAAGCAAGTGATGCACAGTGCAATTGCTCACCACCCGACGACTGATACCCAGGCAGTTCCCGAGCAGCGATCGCTCCCCCCAGCCAACTCCCCCCAGTTTCTATACTGAGTATGACATCACATGGTATGGAATAGCCCTTTGGTCAGTTTGGATCAACTCTTCTGGCTGTGCCCCCTCCCAGTTTCTTGTGCACCTGGCAGAGCATGGGAAGCTGAAAAGTCCTTGACTAGCATAAGCAGTACTTAGCAACAACTAAACCATCAGTGTGTTATCAGCATTATTCTCATACTAAAACCAAAACACAGCACTATGGCTGCTACTAGGAAGAAAATTAACTCTATCCCAGCCAAAACCAGGACAGACATGCTCTTCAGTGACTTACATCTAAACCTTTCTTCTGTAAATAATTTTCACTCTTAGCCTTAAAATGGCAGCATCTAGCTTGTGCTTGCTTTAGAGCTACTGACAAATGTGCTATATTTACCTATCTCATTTTATTGGTGCCCTTTGCAATTTCAGAAGCAATGTTTTGAAACCGGTTCTGTTTCCTAGTGTTCATGTCTAGTTTCTCTCCTACCTGGATGTTTTAGTTGAGTGATTTAAAAGCTTCTAAACATCAGTGGATTGGTTTATCTAAAGAACTGAGCGGCCTGAGGATTTCACTGAACAAATCCTCATCCCTGTGTCCTGGGAACTGGATCACATGGTTGTGTCACCACTGGGATGGAAGCAGACCTCCAAAGCAGAGCAGACAGGTACAGTTGATCTTCTTGTCGTCATACTATTGTCTCAGTTTCCTCTACAGCATCTCCCATCCCTTCACCTCCTTCATTCCTCATTCAACAGGTGGACAATGTTGATTCTCTTGCTATCCCACCAGAGTCAAAATATTTCATGTCTGGGGCAAATCAGGCTGGCATAATTCCAATGGCCAAGAGGATTGAGAAAGGAACTCTACGTCCTCTCCCAGTTTTTATCCATGGCCTTCCAATCATGTGCACTTCATCTGGAGGAAATTTAGTAGCTGCCACTATCATTATTCCCTTAGTACAGACTTTGCATCATGCTTGGTTCCCCCACGACTGAACAGAGTTTGGCAGTACAACATCCCCCCACACTTTTGCCTTAGTACCTTGAAACAAGAAGAGCCTGTGACCTCCCCATGTGAGCTGGTGGGTCCCATTTCAGTGAAATTTATGAAGCACATAGATATTAAAATCTGAATCACTGAAGCCTTGACCTAGTATCCCTTGCCATCAGCGAAGAACCCTACTGACAGTAACAGCCAGGATCTCATGCAGTGTTCAGCAAAGGTTACCAAGAAAAAAACATCCCACAGGACATGCTTCATTTTCTCTATAATCTGCAAGGTGCTCAGGTACTTAAGTTATCAGAATAAAGAAACAGAAAAAGAATGAAAAAGCCAGAGACATAGACAGATGAATGATAGAGACTTTTTCTCACTGCAGCAAATCACTCAGAAAGTCTGTGTTATATTTCCAGCTTTGCCACAAGCTGCTGTCTGATCTTGGGAAAGTCCCTTGAAGGCCACTTCCATTCTGAAAACTGTCTACCTGAAAATGACAGCACCTTACTCAGCAGATCTACTTTCTTGAGTAGTCATAGTCATAGTGCCTTCATTTCATGAAAATAATAATAAGAATTTTTAAAAAAGGCTGTTGTTTTTTCTTTTTCAAAGAGCTGAGCTCAGCTGTAGGCCACCTTCTGCTTGCTCAACAGAAAAAAATAGTTGTATCCCTGCAACCTCAACATCACAGGCTGTTCAAGCAAGGTCCCTGTGGACTTACTGGCTTGCACAATGTCCGGTGCAAAATATGCTTGTATTTCCAAGAACAAATGAGTGTAAACTCATTTTGATGAAAGACTGCAGCACCTCTAAACATCAGGGCAGTGGTTTACCAGAAAAAGATTCAAGTAAGAACATTTGGGCATAAAACATATTAACTACTTTTAAGATTTAGTTTAATCCATTCATAAAAGGGATGACATAATGTGATTGCCTGCACACAAGAGACCCCTTTCTCCTTAACTGCAGAATATATCTTAAGGCTAAGAGATCAATCGATGTAAGGACCCTTCAGAGATTTGACCATGTATGGGAGGTATAGTTTAAATGAAAGTGCTTTAGCTGTACATCCCTTCCTGTCCTACAACACATTCAGTAATGCAGCATTTAGGAGGATTATGATAAATTGGTAGTGTAATGACAGTGCAGGGATATCCTGGGTCAAAGAAAACCCTGGATAATTGTACTGGCAGGACTGGTTTGAGTGCCACAATCCTTATAGTTTTTGGAGGTCTTCAATGTAATATGGTGCAAAAGAATACCTTCAGTGGAGGTACAACATGAAGCACTGAACCAAAAAAAGCTGCTCTCTGAGAAGTAAGCACTGGGGATGATGGACAAAGCCACCCACGAAGGCCTTGCAGGATCACCCGCACATTCAGCAAGGGGTGCATAAAGCCTCTGATTGACACATGACGGTTTCCACATACCTCTGCCACTTAGGAACCAGTGCTGAAGGGGGACCTCAAGAGCTAATTTAAAGCAATGGGGCTTATCAACTTGCACTCAGTGCCACGTAAATTTTAAGTATAGCTACACTATTTTGAGACCAACACTGGCTCTGAGAGCAGCATAGACACATGCACTTGGCGCTGTGCCTGCACTATAATAATAGTAAATGATAAAAGAAATAATAATAATAAATGATGACTTGGGTGGTTCAGGACTGGATCTCTCATCACCTACTGCATGGTTTATGGGCAAAATCCACCCATGGATAATGGTGAATTGACTGTACTGCTAAATAACTTCCGCTCCCACACGCACTGTATCAAACCAATGGCCACACATACATACAGAAACTGAAATCTCCACATAGAGGCGAGATAGAGTTGCAACAGCTGTAGAAATCACTGCTGCCCCATGTAGAAGAATTGCCAACAGCTGCTATTCACCCATCCATAGTCTTCTGTTGCTAAGCTTTACAAAGAGGATCTCAATGCCCTCATCGACAGTTCAACTGTATAGTTCACAAGCATACTTTCCCCCTTCTCCAGGCTGGACCTTTGAGCAACAGAATTTGTGAAAGAACATTTCAAAGTTCCTTCTCAAAACACAGGATCTCATCCCCCAGGAACATGGTTGGGGATTGTTCGAGGTGACTGCAAATACCTGCAGGATACAACAGGTACCAGGAGTAAAGAGTTGTAACAACTCCTGCATCAAGTGTGCAGCATAGACTGGATGCTGAATTGTTACCATTGCCCCTTGATTCAGGTGATTTGGCATAGGTGAGATATAGAGGCTGATAATCTTGTTTTGCTGAAGTTTTCTATGGAAGAATATTATAAAGCATATTCTCCAAAGCACTCAGCTTCCTATGCCTCACTCAGATGCCATAAAAGCTGTACAGACTGGGCACACTCTGGGGGTCAGACCTGCAGCCTTTGGAGGTCTGCAAATGGCGTGGAATTGATACGGCAGGATTGCACCAAGCACAGATGATGCTCCCTGTGGGACCATTGCCAATTGGCTCTTCTTATCTGCTGAAGGGTGGCTGGACGTCAAACTGCTGGAACCCCAGTGGAGTATTATACTTTATTTATATTAAACAGAAATATACTGCAGCAGTTTCTTTCTTCTTTGGATCCTGCCTCATGCCATGACATAAATAACAAGCGTGCTACTTGCATATACATGCATATCCTTTATATATATAATTTTGAATGGAGCTATGGCATTTCTTTGTGAATAAGCAAATATACATGGACCTCATTCATGCACAGGTATGAGTCTGATTAAGGTAGGACAGGAAACAGAATGATACTTCTAGCTTTAGCTCAAAGAAGTACAAGAAAAGAAAAAAAAATGTGGAGTATTTTCAACCTGATGCAATTTTATTCATTGCTATCTGTGGAATTCAAGTAGAGAAGATCACTCACACAGCAGAGAAACTAATCGCTATAGGCAGAATTAATTTTATCTGAGATTAGCCATCTAAGAGGAAAACATCTAATGTAAGGCAGTTTTCTAGGCTCTGTACTCAATGGAGAGAGAAGGCAACACCCAGTATGGGCAGGATCAGTGACCCTCTGAGGACAACTCTTTCTACTGACTACAGAGGGAGTTCAAATTACTAGTTTACTTAAAATGCTCGACTTTTATGCAGTTGACGTTATAAGAGGCAAAACATCCTCCAAATATTTAGTGTCTGCAATACTCAGGAGTTATGTGTAGCATGCCATTTTGCTTAGGTTCCCCTATTTCAGATAACATTTTCTGCCAAGGTTAGAATATACCATATCATAAAGTAGTAAAGAGCATCACCTTTGTGGTTCTCTGAATAACACACATAGGCTGGGTGCCTTTTCCCTTCATCTGTAAGAAAATCATGGGTCATTAATGCATTCAAGAGGGGGAACCAGTCCTGAATTTCAATAGGACGTTCATCAATATCTGGCACTGCAATGGCTGAGAAATGTCTATTGTTCAGTATAAGCCCTGCTTAACAGACTAGTGATAAGAGCCATAAAGCAAGCAGACACTCTTGGATTTTTGTATCCTCAGAAGTGTGATTGAAAAGCAGTGACTGGTTCACTGCACTATTGTTCAAAGATTAAGGCAAACAGAACAAAGAAGCAGCAAGGTCATTCAGTCCATCAGAGAAGACACACTTTCCACAGTGTTTCCGAGTGTTTTGTCCAATCTCATTTTAAAAGTCTCATGCTGTGGGAGCTATACCAGCTCTTTTGGAAGTTTATACTAGTCTAATAATAGAAATTCCTCTCAAGAAAAGTTCCTTGGTATTTGCCCTGTTATTCTTTGCATGGTATTATTACGTTGCTACATTCACCTCTTAGATAATTCCAATAATCTTTCCTTCAAATTTGGGCTTTTCATATCATATGCACAAGCTTAACTTCATGATGTTATAGATAATACTTCAAACCTTTGCTGCTTAGAAGACTGGAAAGGCAAAGAAATCTTGGCACAAAGCTCAAGATGTGAATTCAAGCTCACGTGAATACAATGGATTTCTGTTCTGGACAAGTACCAAAGGCTTCTTCCCATCCATGAAGCTACACACGAGCATTAACTGGAGGAGTCAAGGCAGTTTCTCAGGTGCCTCCAACTACAGAAACCTCATATGAATTTACCTGACCATGCTCGTTCCCTGCACTCAGGTTGTTTTTTTCTTAACTTGGCCTCATGCTTTCTTGAAGTCCTTTCTGTTTGCCAGTACTGTTTTGACATAACAAGTGTCCAGCACTGAATATTTTCTCATAGATATGGTTATGGAAAACAGAAGCCTCTGTTTCCATGAGCATCACTAATGTTTCTGTAGCACCTAGAGGCTCTGATGCCACTGTGCAATGTGTTGTAAATGAAAAACATGGTCCCTGTCTCATAACTAAATGATTCATTTGTACAAGGGAGCCTAAGACAGTGTATCATGCTCATTTTCATTAACCTGTTGATGACTCCTTCAATCTGGGTGCATTTTCTCATCAGGCATCAATTATCTCAATATTTTAAATTGAAAAACACCCAAGATTTGACTCATTTTTCAATACCAGTTTGAAGGAAACAGGGAGTCATAACACTTGTTATCTCAAAATAAACAAAATGTTCCTTGAGTGGTGAAAGTTTTTGTTAAAACTACAGTTAAAATCAGAGGTAATATTTCTTGTTGGGGAAAAAAAAGCTGTTTTTCATTAATAAAATCAAACTAGCTTTAAGTGAAAACAAGGGAAAGCAAGCCTGAGGAAGCAGACTGAGAGAGCTTCAAAGTATCAAAATACAATTAAAAAGAAATAGAAATATAAGTGGAGAAATGAAAACATAACATTTTTAATTTGAGGCTTGTGCTGGTGTGAATGTATTTAATACAATTCTTACCACCATAAAAGTTCTAACTTACAAAAAAGTTGCCACCGGTAGGGAAAATAATCATAGGAGGAAGTATATGGTAGGTTTAGAAATTCACACACCCACATGTTCTTCCTCTGTCCCTCCACCTCAGTTGTGTTTGTTGTTTTTCTTACAGAACTTAATTTATTTTGCTTTCTTGATCTGTATCTGGTCATGATCTTGGCTGGGGTAAATTTCATATTTTGGCTTCACACCCCTTATATTGAGAGCGGATGTGTCCCACTCAGAAGCTCACTAGGACAAAGTTGGTGAGTGCTTAACTCATCCTAAATTCATTGACTCTTCTGATGTATAGATTTTTTATCCCACAAACCACCATATCATGATTTTCATTTCTACCACAGAACCTTTTTCTGTTCTTCCTTATTCTCTCTGAACAGGTTTTCATGCAGTCAAAGCAGCTACATCTTACTTGTATACTGCTTTTATTGACAATTGAGCCTGGTGCCACTCTTCCTGTGATATGGGGAGAGATAAGGCTCTTGATGTAGGAGATACAACATTCCTCTCACAAATATTTGACTAACCTTTCTCCCAGCCATATATATCTCAGTGAACCACTACAAAATCCTGTGGCCTACCAGATACATGTGACATTTCAGGAAGAGCACTTACCGGAAATTTTAAGGCGGGGGTGGAGGGGCAGGAAGAAAAAAAAGAAAACCAAATTACGAGCTAAAATTTCAGCTGGTATGGATTAACAAAGCTTCACTGAAATCAAGAGCTGTATCATTTTACTTTGGTTAAGAATTAGGTCACAGAAGTCTATATTCCCAGAACCTCTCCTGGTAGAAATTTTAGTATTGAGAATTGTTTCAATCAGGCAATGATTTGGCATCAAGTTCAGCCACTTAATGGGTTCAGTATAGAAAAAGTTATATGTAGAAGGCAAGATGAAGTCAACACACACCGATGTTTCCAGTGGATTTAGTGGAACTCTTTCATTTTTGGGGAAGACCTGAGTTTTAAATAGACCAGCTCTTTACTGACTTCATATGAATATCTTAATCTCAGCTTGATTGGCAATCTTTTGTAAAGAGATCACTCTTGGATGATGAAAGCGAAGGAGAAATTTCTTCAGAAACCAAAAGAGGTGGGCAGGAAGCCAGCTGGTGGGAAAGTCTGAAAAGATAAATTAAATAGATGTTGCTCCAGTGGGGACCACTGAGCAGCCCATAGTGACCAGTGTCTACAGTGATGTACTAACTGGGGATAGTGCTAGTCAGTATAAACCCAAACAAAACTCTTACCTGGATGATCTTTGGCACATTCCCAGACTATTAATGTTGGGATAGGAAGCCAGACTTGAGATTTAGGCAATTAGTTACCCAGGTCTGCAACATGTGTGCAGAGCTTGCTACCAGGGACTGGCCAGAAAGTACCAAACACATACTGGGTGCCTCAGAAAGCAGCTGCCCTCATCACACTTTGGTTGTGACATGTTCCAATGTCTGGGATGTGTTGACAATGCAGATCCAAAATGAGAGGCACCATCCAAAATTGCAGAGAAGGAACTGCCTGATGGGGAGATGACAACAGCCTGTGCACAAAGGGGAACTGTTAGGCTGTAGAGAGTATTTTTGGAGTTCCTCAAGGATCGGTCTCAGGACTGATGTGACAATAATTTCATTAATAGCATTACCACAAAAAAAAAGCCTGCTGTAAATGGAATTTGCTGATGAGAAGTTTAAAATTTCCAGCATTATCAACGCAGAGAAGGATGAGGAAATCATACAGAAAGCACCAGATAATGTCAGTGATGGGATTAAAAGAAAAAGAATGACTTTCAACAGGGAGAACAAGTTTGGCACTTCTGCTACAAGTCAATGAGAAAAGAATTTGGATTTGGATTGATGGTGTGAGTATATTAATGCAAATCTGCAATAATATGGATCCTGCTAAGTTTTGCTCACCAGTCCAAAGAAATAGACGATCTGATCAGGTAGGTTGGCCTCAGCACCAGCACCTCAGTTAAGGGCTGACCTGACTTGCAAAGTCACCAATATGAAAGAAAATTGGGGATAAGAGTGCCCTATGTGTATCTGAACATTTCGGAACCAACTTTCTCAAGTTTGTATGGAGAAGTGCTCTCAGTGACATAAAGCATACATCATTACCCTGTAGAGATTGCAGTGCAACTAGACAATGACTGGGGCTCATCCTTCTTGTGCTGAATACTTTTTGGCCTTAATCACTTTGTGTAATATTTCCTTCCTTTTTCAGCATTGCCTCAGTGAAAAGCAGGCAGTAGGCACAGGGCAGGGTCTGGAGGGACCCGGGGGACTGCAGCTGGTGGCCTCCACTCTTCAGACAGTCTGGGACAGGCTGGCGGGTACAGGAGAAGGAACAAATCACCTGGGACAGACAGACAAGCCTCCCTGACCTACGCTGTCTGATGGCCCCAGCAAGTAATACAGCACAGCCGGTGAGTCAGAAAGGAGAAAACAATGCTCCAGAGGCAGGGATGCAAATCAGACTTTCTCCCTGTGAGAGTGGCTCTGAAACCCATTGCTAGGGCTGCCAAGGGGCTGAATCCCAGAAACACCACCCAGGTGTCCATTGCTAATCCCCACTGGCTGAACTGTCATACCCATTGGCAGTCTCACAGGGGTCAAAAATTTGGCCAAGAAGCTGACAAATCCCAGGGCACCCGCTTGAACAACTTATCCTGTGAGCCTGACACACATATGCTGCAGGGATGAGCATCTTGGAAATGCTTGCTGATACCATTCAACATTCATTTGAGATGTAAGAGACACACAGTCAGACAAATGCACTATCTGGGAGAAATGCAGCTCTGCCAGGTGTACAGGAGCCTCCATCCTGGGACAGAGACACCAAGACACACTTGCAGTCTCCCATCAGGCAGAATAAACTGCAATTTCGGATCATAGCCCTGGGCATTATTACGAGCTAGCAGATCCAACCCTGGAGTGTTTCCCCTTAGGGTAATAAAACACAGAGGGGTTGGTTTTTATTCTACAGATTGTTTTGTGGCACCAGCATTGGTGCTTTTTTTAAGCAAATAATTTAAAATGTGATTTTTTGGGGTGATTCACACCAGGCACTTCAGAGACTTTGTGCTGATAGGTCTTAAGTAAGAAATTGTAGAAACCAAGATCTACAGGTTGAATTTTGCAGAAGCAAAGGGGGGAAAAAAAAAATCAAGACTATCATTTAAACTCCAGGGAAATTAATCCAAGGTCCATAGATTTCCCACTCTCCACTGCTTCTTGCAAACAAGACAAATACGTCTGAGCAGTTAACATTTCACTGCTTGAATAAGTGAAATTGCCCCTTATAAGCCTAAAGCTTCTACTAAGAGAGAGCAAAAGTGAAAAAAAAGAACATTTAAAACTACTGCTTGGAGCAAATGCTAAGACTTATTTGGCTCAGGATTTTCAGTCAATCCATTAAATCAACAGAGACACACTTGCAAGTTCCTATTTAGCCATACAGCCCCAATCTTAAGATATTCAAACATAAACGTTTGGTTCAGGACATTCCCAGTAAAGACGTTATCAAAACTAAAAATGTCTTACACTGCTGGTAAATTTATTACTCAGAGAGTCTACTTGTCTGGTTTCTTGTCAGCCTACAGAGGTTTTTTGTTGGTTTTTTTTGACAGCATAGTAACATTTTCTTTCTTCAATGCTTCATTAGCTCATCTTACTCATGTAATTTTCCCCATTTTATTTCATGTAAATCAAATTACTCATCAGCCATGTAATGCCATCAGTGTACAAAGAGCCTTCTATAAAAAAAAAATCACATAGTAAAAAACCCCAAACTGATGCTTATGCAGGTAGTATAATTTGTTGGAGAACTCTTCATAAGAGATATATAAAGTTAAATGCTGTTACGAGGATAAAAGGACTTGGGAGGAATTTTAACAGGATTAGATTCCCTAGTATGTGGCTGAGGTAAGGTAGTCAGGAAATATTTTCCAAACCAGGGGATTTTTGCCTTACTATATCTTTTTTCTTTCTTTCTTTCTTTCTGTTGGCAAGTGTGGCTAATAGTACTCACGCTCCAGTGCCTTAGTTCATCTGCTAAGTATTCCCCTCTTGAAAGGATGTGCCATAAGCAGAATATTTTTATTAATAGAATAGAATAGGCAGGTGAACGGCAAGCAGTTTACAACTTTGCATGCAAGTATTTTCTCATCCCCTGCAAGATCAAAAGTGACAGCAAAAGCAAGCAGCAGGGTCGCTGGTGCAGACTTGAATTTGACTGTATGAAAGAGGTTTCAGCGAGAGGTTTCCGCTCGCTCACAGCCATCGACAATGAGCACGCACAGGTTAGGTGAAAAGAGGGGCAAAAGCCCAGAAGCAGGGTGCTAGGACAGGACTTGGACTGTCAGAGATCTCTCTCGTGGCCTGGGCATCTCTCCGCTTCTCCCAGTCAAGGACAAGCTCCTCCTTGCATGTGTAGGGTGCAGGGCAGGGGGGAGGAAAGCAGAAGGAGGGGGTCGTGAGGATCAGTGCATTAAACACCCTTGTAAATCATAGTTACAGGGTCTGAAAAAAGCAGCTCAGCTAGAAAAACCACTTTTTCAGTTATTAATCCTGTTATATATCAGGTGACTAATATTCACATGCATAGATATATATGCATATGCACACAATTCATTCTTTTTAAATGTCTCATTTTACCACTGCTTTTTATCCTAACATTAAGGTCCAGTGAAATACTAAACACAAACCACTGCAATAGACAACATCAAAACAGTAAGAAAGCAAATGGCTGAATGCTGAGAGAGCAGACAAGAGAAAACAGTGTAAATCATACCTAGCAAACCTTCAGGGGTCTTTCCCAAGCATGACCAATAACAGGTTAGTCTTCTGAGAAGAAGGAATTTCTTCTAGGACAGACAGGCAGCATCAGCTGAGATTTGTCTCTCATAGACACAGTATATTGGAAAAGGTTTCCAATGTCACTATATAACCAGCAAAACTGGTGACTTGTAGGATTGTCTCATATATTCTGAAAGTGATGAGAGAGGGGTCTTACAATGTGCAGGCTAACCCAGGGAGCAAGCACTGAAGTGGTATCTGTATGACAAGACACAGAAGGAACATCTGTGAGAAATTTAAGAAAAAAAAAGAAGACAAAATGGCTGATCAAAATCTCAGGGAGAAACTTGGTCCCAATTTCATTAAAAAGAAGCTTTCACCTGCAACTAATGCCCTTGCCTGCAAAAGCCTTTTGGTTTTAACAGAGAAAGAAAGCTGGACTTTGAAAAGATCACTGCTCACGGCAGGGAGAGCACTAATTAGCCAGCAGGGACCCTGGGGAGTATATCTGTGTATAGTTGTGAAGCTCAACATTTCTTGCTAAATTTTCTGTCAGTCTGAAGTGAGGTAGGATGCGTAGCCAGAAGTAGTCTTTTCTCACAGTATCACCACTTTCAGCTCTGTCTGAATCTGGGAAGCATAGCGGGTTTGTGAGAGTTAAAAAATTATCTTCCAGTTTTTCACCACAGAGTTCAGTTTTCCCTCTCATTCTGGATTGCATTTCCAACAATTTAGCCAGTAATGAAACCAGCTGCAGACAGCATACTAGCTGGGGCTAGTGAGCCTTCAGCACGGTTCATTCTCCAGCCTCCGTTCCCAAGGACTTCACTGAGCCAATTCAAGGAAAAAAAAATGATGGGGAGATTTCAACATCTTCTACCCTGGTTCTTGCCTGTGATTTGTCCTTGAAATGCACACACTACCATAACAGTAATCCAGAGCCAAGCACCTGACACATCTCTAATTAGCATTGTTCTTGCAGTTTTACTTTGGATTTTTCCCCTGTGAAATCCTTCTTTTTGAGTCAGAACACTCGTTGCATCTTAAAGCTGTTTCTGCTGCATTTGTTCAAGATATTTGTTTCTACCTGATCACATCTAAACACCATTGTGACAGATGATAGTACCTATCCTTTCAGTCCAGAGGAAATCTTCAGATAACCAGGAATTTACTGCAAAATGCTGGCCTTCATTCCTCTTACTCATTCTTTTACATGATTGCAGCTGACTGGGGTGGAAATTTGCAGAAGGTAAATGCTGAGCAAAGCTGTCTCCTTGCACCAACCTCATTTTCATGAGAGAAATCTTTCTGAACTTTTAGCAGACCTACTTTATGATTTGATGTCCTTTCAGCTCTTTTTACCCAAACAGGTCAAAACCTCCTCTGTAAGAACCTGATCCTGCATTGATATCGGCTCCTGGGAATCATAGCCACCCAGAAGCCCCATTTTTAGTGGGAATGGGACATAACGGAGCTGTTGTTTCCAACAGCTTGGTGAAATACGAGTACCTTACAAGCAGGAAGCAAGGATTACCCCCGTGAAAAAGGTTTTTTGGAGCTCTGGCAGCTCCAGGGTCTTCTCACACAGGGAGCCATGGAGAAAGCACTACAGGACAGATAGGTTCAGGTAGTCTTGCTAGCTCAGTGTCAGCATCACCACCAGGCTGGGAAGAAAGTGGGGACTCAGGAAGGGATGAAGACGTGGCCAATTTTCTCAAGAGAGGCTTGGCTGTAAAAAGGTCGGGAGCTGCCCATACTGATACGCTGCTGCCAGGCCCTGCTGCACTCCTGGCACAGAGGAAAAAAGTTCATTTATACCTATCCACCCCCAATTACAGAAGGTAATTTTCCTAGGCAACACGTATCTGCCCGCAAGTAGAGGGGATGGAGAGCGTGAGCACTCTCGTTGAGGAATGGAGTTCATATTAGGGCTGAGAGCGCCTCATTTGGGCCTCGCTGGTGAGTGATGCTCAAAATCTGTCTCAGAGTGGGAACCTGCAGAGCAAGCTGCCTTCCTGCATCACATATGTTGGTGGCTGGTCTGTAATCCTGGGAAAGCTGGGGTCCTACAGGGACCGCAGCTTTCTATGGAGTAGATAGAAGAAACAGAAGGAAAACAAGCCCATTTCCTCTACGATTTAACTTGCTATACCTCTTGACAAAATAAAAGGAATCATCATGTGGAAATGGACTGAAACCTGCAGAGACACAGTGTAGCACAAGATGTAGGGCAGGGAATTTTTTGTGTTTTCTGTGCATGCTCCACTGAGTGGACACAGTATTTTCACAGTATCTTACAGAGTCTCAATTAGAGTTTCACTCTTGCCTTCCACTTGTGATGTCTTTCCACCCCCCTTGACAACACCTCCAGCTGTGTCTGCTGCACTTCCCTTGCCACAACGCTCTGCACCGGTTAACAGCCAAAGGTAGCCAGAGGGCCAAAGGCAGCAACCCTTTCTGAATACAGATTACACAGCTGAAGTCACAAGGTGAAGTTTACACAGGCAATCCTCCTGCATCAGGAAAAGCAGGCACTTGCACTGGCCTCAGGAAGCTCAGGAGGCTGTATGAGGACTCTGACACTTGTCCTAAGATAGTGTTAATATGGCTTTGCGCAAGAGTGGCTAATGAAGCTTTTGGAAAATAGGTAGTGCAGGATTATTGCACAAGGGCCCACAGTCCCTTCTTGTCAGAAGAGAGCCATCTGCTTCCTTCTGCCTCTCCATATTCTTGTGGGTTGCATAGCTATGAACAGGGATAAGACCTGAGAGAACATCGTAGGCCAAATTCTTGGCTGTTCTTTTGCAACTGCTGTGGGGCAACATTTGTTGAGATTTCCCAGTGGCAGGAGGACATCCAGTATTGCACCATCCCGAATAATCCCTAGCTCCAGGAATGCACTGGGAATGAGCCCTGAACAAGCCCATACCCTGCTGCTGCAACAGCTCCATGAGGGTCACTGAACTGAGGTTGCTCTGATTTGTTGCAGTGAGTCAAATTATCCATCTGGTGCAGGGATCTGGAAAACATGGTGTGTGAGCTTCACTAAACTGTTCAGTCTTCACGAATATTGGCCAAAGTGAGGTATATGAATCCTGAAGTCCTATAGGTATTATAAAGAATATTTCAAACTCCCTTTGAACTCACTACAGGAGTAAGTTTTGAAGAGGAAGATGCTGACATTTGCTCCCCCTTTTGTTGGAGGTCTGCAGATTGTGACTGTGGAGGGCAGGGAATCTCTCCTCTCCCTCAAAGAGCTGGGAAACCGGAGGTGCTCTTCCTCCCAACCTCTCTTACCTCCCTGCCCTGCCATGAAATTTCTCAATGTTGCACCTTCAGCAGAGATATGCCCTCAGGTTTGCCCTCACTGGCAACTGCTTCATACTTACCCTCCCAAGATGGTTTCTCCAGCAAAGATCAGGCTCCCTATAATAACTCAATGAGACATATTAGTGAGGTTCAGGAGAGAGGACACACTTTTCTCTGCTCAGCTCCAGTGGCCTCTGGAGCAGCCTAGGCAGAAACTGCTTGCCCAAGGCAAAGGAGACACAACTCCCCCAGCCCACAGGAAAAAAAAAAGTATTGGATTCCCATAATACCCCAAATATATGTCAGATACAAGCTATTTCATGCCTCCTATATCTTCTTATATAAAGTCTAAAGTAATAACAGAACAGTAATTTCATTATTCCACAAGATCATGTAGCCTTCAAAGCACTGGCAAGAGGTGTAAGCATTTCTCTGTGCAAGTTCAGTGCAGCTGTAAACAAAATTAAACGCACCTGGAACTGGAAACATCACAGGCAGCTACAGGACTACATGTTTGCTGCAGCAGGCAATACAATCAGAAAGGCTGTAACACGTGATTTAGATGCTCTGTAATATAAGCATCAAAGGAGAGCTTTGACACCAGAGTTACAGGTCATTTTCCCCTGACAGTCTCCTGTGCCTGTGGTATGGATCTACAGCCATTCTAAAACCAGTGATCTTCGGGCTTCATGAAGACCTGATGATTAAATTGTCATCTGTGACACAGATATTAAACATAGATAAGAATTATTAGATTAGCCAGTACATTTGCTTTCTGCAGCAGGAGCCTTCCCTACCATGCGTCATATGGTGGTCTTCTCAGCTGATTTTTAAAGGACAAATAAAACATGGATCTATCGATTTGTAGATGGCTCTGGCATTTTCACTCCATTTGTCACCTTCATGCCACATCCAATCCTCCCCTGGCTTACCCCTACTTAATATGTGGGTAAGATACCCCCATTTAGTACCTCCACCTTTAGCACAGGCCCCTCTGTTTGATAACTTAAAAGACTGACAAAGTGGTTGTGGACAGAAATAACTTCAGCATCCGCATAGTCCACAACACTCAACTCTGGTATTAATTTTAATTATTCACGTAATTCAGTTTCCTTGACTCAGATAACATGTTTTTGGCATCACAAGTTTCAGAACAGCATGATGCTCGCTAGGCTCAGGCTCACCTTTGCCAGGCAGAGATGGCCTGTCAAGTCTATAACCTCTGCCGAAGTGACCACCGACTCACAAGGTCATTAGTAAGTGTTTGCCAGCACACCACACAGTGAGTCATATTTAATAGCCCATCTGCTGTCACACTTCATAAAATATTTTCCTATTATTTCTCCTTCCTGTTCTATTCCTAAGGAGCAAAGCAATCCTCAGCGGATCTGTAACAGCCAGAACCCATTTTTGCAAATAAAAGAGCAGAAACATAGCTGTTGCCTTTCCCACTACCCCCAAATGTCTGATACCTCTTATCATTCTTGCTGACATTTTAACAATGCTGGCTGTTGTTAGGGATCAGCATTAGGATTCCTAGTCACAAGCTTGGGCCTTATTTTACTAGGCACTGTAAAGACATAGCACGAAAGCTGCACCCCAAATGGCTGTAGACTAAATACATCCACAGGGCAATTCCCTTCTCACTTGGCACAGATTTCCCTTTGGGACCAGCATCCCAGTTCTTGCCACTGACTTTAACTAGCCTTTCTGGCGACCTACACTTCCTGAATACCTAATTCCTCATTCTTTTCCTTTATTTGCATACTCAAAACTAAGTGAAAGTAATGACATTTCAGTAGCTGGGTTATTTTATGGCTGTCTCTGTCTCTACCTGCTTTTTTTTATTGAAATAAACTGTCCTGCATTTCTAAAGCCATATAAGCAGCAACATCCTTTAACGAAATTCTGCTTTCAACCTGCCATTTTATGCTATGTAAGTCCCATTAGTCACCTTGAAATCTAGTAGCTCCATTTTGTTGTCTGTTGGGCTTTTTTCCTAGAGGATCTGAAGGGGGCAGGCAGAAGAGGTTATTATGAATGAACTGATCACTTTCTGAAGTCATTAAAGATGCCAGCGATTATTAATAATTAATGGCAATAGGGGTACATTCCCCTCCTCCCCAAGAAGCCAAGAATGCTCTTTAATAGCTGTACAGCAATCCTTTGAAAATAGACAATGAATCTGCTCCTTGGGGGTAACAGTAAATGATCTGGATTGATGCTTTCCATTCCTCTACCACTGCAGTTTGCATTTAACAAGAACTTTAAAGAGAAAGGATTTGCTTTCTAGTCAGTTATTATTATTATGCTTATTTCACCTCTGCAAATGCCTTGAAGTCTAAGCAGCAGATGTCACACAAAACCTTGTCTCTGGAAACCTTTTTGCTCACTTCAGTTCCGTGATGAAGCTGCACTGCAAATGCCAACAGCTTTCTGCTGAAGAAGTCTTTGGAGTCGTCAGCTCCTGAAGCATCACAGTATCTCCTCGCAGCAAATGAGACACCCTTCCCCTGCCATGGAGGAGAAAGGTGAAGCAGAAAGAGATGACTTGCAGGAGACTGCAGGAGTCTCAAAGCCAGAGGATGAGAAGAAAACAAGGGTGACCAGATTCCTGACACGGGTGGCTTGGATATCCTCCCGATGGTCAGGCAACATCAATGCTTGTGGCAATGGTCACATACTCCACAGCTCCTCCTTCCACTCTGGACCAAATCAGTTCCTTGTGGCACGCTGCTGGAGGAAACGCATTCAATTTTTATTCACCAGTGGATGATACAGCCACTGCAAAGAAGGAATCTGTAGTGCAGGATGAAGCAATCTCACTTCGAATGCATGAGACTCAAAAGGTCTGCTTATACTTTCATTGCAATGAATATTGCTTGTTTCGATCTTATACAACTTAGTTGTTTACCCACAGGCAAAGGGCTGAAGTTTTCTGGTCACGAAAATAAAAGTAAAACAACCGAGAGAAGAAAACAAAAGAAAAAATTAGCTAATGGTCAGTGTATTTTTATAGGAAGTCAGAGTTTTGTGTGAGGATTAGTTTGTCTTTATGTCAGATGGAGAATTTAGATTGCAGGTTAATAACACTAATAAAGTTTAACAGATTTTTAATTTAATGCTGATAGAGGCTGTTCATCCTTCCAGTTCCAGCTCCAGTAACAAAGGATGCGCTTATGCAAAAATTTAAGGATATGGACCAGAATGCAGTAGCCTATGACTGGAGTAATCAGGTCTTGCATGTATAAGCCAGTTCTATTGTCCTTTGCATCTTGTACTGCATTTTACACCTTTAAAAAGTTAACACATAAATTAGAGTTGTCTTTCCTTATTCCTGTGCAAAACAGCAAAACAAATGCAAAATCAGGACATTACAGCCATATGGCGGGGGGCGGGGGGGGGTGGGGAGGAACACCAGGAAAAAAACTATCTAAAGACAAAATAGTATTTGGTGGATTTGTTTGGCAGAAAAGGTTATGGATTCACCTGTAAATAATGGGGAAGGACAAGCTGATTTTCTTTAAACTGAAAAGAAGACGACTTGTTCTTTCAATATTTCCAACTAAAATTACAGATTCGTTTCTGGTGACTGATGAAAAATGGGGCACTTGGGCACTTTTGGTTTTTTCTGTTTATTTTATTTTTAGGAGATAGACTAGTGCAATTGCCTGTATGTGTCCATCAAAAGATGTATTGCCAATCCTAACAGCAATTTTACCCTATTGCATAAACTGTCAAAGAGGAAGGAAATGTTCATCTAGAGAAGTAACAGCAATAAAAGATGGAGATTCTGCCTTGGGTTCACAACATAGAGAAATAAATACAGCTTGTTCTAAAAAGATGGGGTGAAGGCAGTTGTGATCCTCCATACCAAGGCAAATCATGCTTGGAAGTTGGACCGATGTTCAGTTTCACAGGAGCAGAAGAGGCCCATGCTATTCTAAGGGACAAACAAGAGGGAGAAGCACTCAGCAATGTGTGGTGTCCGTGCTCAGGACTGCGGGGAGCAGACGAGGGAAAGGTCTCAAGTTACTACTTTGTAAGTGCCCCTGAAGTCCAGGAGAAGGTTGAAATTAGCAGCAAACCTGCCCAATCCCCACACTGTGACAACTTATACAAAGCAGAGGATATGAGCCCTGTGGCAGCTCTGTGGGAAATGGTTTTCCCAAACCACTTCCACTTTTGAGATTTCCCCCATTCCACATCAGGACAAATCTGTGACCTCTAGAAAACTTTCACAGATCTCTGAGAGCCACCCACCTCAGAATGGTCAATAATCTGGTGGGCAGGGCCTCCATGCTGTACAAAGATGACAAAAGTTCAAGTCCCTTGCTGATCTCAATCAGGGGCTGGTTCTCAAGTTTTCCATGTGCCAAGCAAGTCCCATAAATTCCAACCTGTCTTGTCCTGGGCAAGGCAAGATTAGTTAGTTAAAGAATACGACCTCAAATCTAGACTTTCTGTGAAAAGCACAGAAGATGGGATCCTTGGGGAGCTAGTAGGAAAATTAGTGCAGCTAGAAGAGATTTTATTTTGGGGAGACTTTCTCTTATGGATTGGTGAAACAAATTGCATTTGTACAGCCTACATGAGCTTCAGGGGGAAAAAAACCAGTTACGTGTGAACAAAAAAAGCATCAAACTTACTGGGAGAAAAGACAGACAACTACTTCTGTAGTAGGCAGCCCCAGGAAAATGGAAAGAAAGGAAAAGAATATGAGCTATACACTGGAAAACTCCAGAGAGTAAAGGGAAATAGCATGAAAAGAAACCAAAAAGAGAAAGAATATGGAACTTTAAAATTAATGGAAAAAGTAAAATTATGAACGAGGTCTCTACATGCAAACAGGCAGAGGTGGTGACTTAGGGGAAGTTGAGAGGGTTTCATCTGTAAACAAATGTAAGAGATTTCAGAAAGCAAATAAGGAACTAATAGTAGCAGCAGGAGATACACAGAGAAGAGTGTTTCAACATCACGGGCATAACCAAATCAGAGCGAGGAAGTGAAAGTCCGAGAGGATGGGTGATCAGGGAGGGGAGAGATGTAGCAGCTAATGACACACAAGCTCTGAGATTTTAGCCTGGCAAAATCGAGATATCGGGTCCTGCAGAAACTTTTGAGTTCATCTGTATGCCAGACCTTCACCTCAGTATGCATCACCTTTATTTTTACCAAAAATCTGCCCTGAGGCTCCCAGGGACTGTGTCCACATGCCCTGCCTGGGAAAATTACTGTCAACCTACAGGAACAAGTTACCACCGAAAACAGAGTTGGAAGTAGTCTTACGAGGTCTCCTAGTTCATTGTCCTGCTCAAGACAAAGTTATCTGCACCTTGTTCATTCCTGACGTGTTTGTCTGCTCTGTACAATTTTCCTTACATATTTGCATCCAAATTAAATCATTGCAGTAGTGAGACTGCATAAATTTTTAATAAATAAATCTGTTCAAAACCTACATCTAGCTCTGCCCAGAAAGTTGTCATCTCTACAGGCAGAGTGACAAGCCAAGTTCCTCACTGGGCTGCAGGAAGCTCACCCTGTTTCTTTGAGGATGGGAATGAAGCCGTACATACTGAACAGTATTGTGTTAAATACAGTTTTGTTCCTTGCAGCATGTATTTACTTCACTCACACACACACACTCAGCACGCAAAGAACAATCTGAAGGTCTCTGTGCTGTCAAAAAAACAAAAGTTTTCTTCCAAAAAAAGAGTAAATATTGGCTTAAAAGTTCTCCAATTTAATCTGAACGTGAGAATGGATGGTGCCACATTGCTCAGTGCTGGAGAACAACCAGCAGCTGCACATCACAGCCTTGGGCATCGTGAAGCTTCTCCTCCAGCCACCACCAGATGCACTGTTCACACCTCACCTGCTTTGTCCCATTGGCACCTTTAAGCCTCTCCAAATCCTCTGCTACACACTTGTGGTGACTGTGGGACAAAGTTCCATAACATGCCACAGCTGAAAAGGGTCTGGTCAGTGTCAGCATGGAGTCAGGCAAGGCTCCATGGCATGAGTCAGCCCGAGCTCGTGTGGCTACCCCAGCTCACCTCACTTTTACCAACACTGTCCAACAGCAGCAGCTATTCAACTGACCCAGCACTCGGTCTTGTGTAACCAGCCACAGCACAAAAAGTTCATGCTGAGCAACACCACGTTGCCAAATGTTTATTGTACAAGCCTGGGCTAACCATAACAGGAACCCAGCTTGGCCAAAGCCAAAAGAAAAAGATGCTTAGCTTGGGATGGAAGCCAAGTCAATTATTTTGTAAACAAGCTTGGTGCTCTTCCTAAAAATGGAGGCCAGGTCCTCATTTGGTGTAAATGCGTATCGCTCAAACTGATCTCAAAGAGCAGGTCAGGAGAAGCAGCCAAGCACTAAAAGTCACTTTATAATGGCTGTCCTGGCTGTTTAGTGCTGTTCAGAAGGCCAAGCACAACCTCCCCAGGCTCTTTGTCTCTACTGACTGCAGGACCAGCCCTGTACCAGGACACCTGCATTTCCATTCCTGACACTGACTGTAACAATAAGCTATCAATGGCAGTATATTAGCAGCTGAATAGCAAAATGCCTTAAAAAGGCTGAAGACTTCTGCCATGGGAGGAATGCCCCAAAGGATGATCAATACCTCTCTGTGTAGCTTGCTGCTTTACCCACAGCAGTAGAAAGTCAGTGTAGGAAGGTCACCTCTATCGGCTGACATGACGCCCCTCAAGCTGCTCCTGAAGGCCACCAGGGAGGTGGCAGAAGCTGGAAAGAACCTCGGATGCCTAGTGGGGTGACAGGCAGGGGAAGGAGGCAGTGGAAGAAGAGCCAAGCTGTTGTTCTGATGTGAGTCATTCATTTTCCACTCGAGTTTGTGACTGTTCTTACAGCAAAAAAAAAGAGCAAGACTGCTTTGGGGCCTTATTTTAAATTTTTCTGATGCAGAGCTTCTCTTCATCTTTTCTGTTTCTTCACCTGATATTTCATTAGCAGGTCTTAGCATGTAAGAGCTGATATTTCTTTTCTGGTTTTACCCCATCTGATAGCTACAGATGATGTGGTAACATTTGTTGACATTTATGCAGAACATAATGACCAAAAACACAATGATTTTTATTCCTATTATGCCACAAATCTGGAATTTGAGCTAAACCACACTCTGGATGGAAGACATTATCTCAAAGACTTGCCTTCCTAACTCATATTTAGGGAATTTGAGTACACTTACTAGGATTCAACTAGTTTGTTTTAAGCCCTCTTTTTTTTTTTTTTTTTTCCTTTAATAATACCAATGTGATAGGAAGCTATGCCTTATGTTAAGAAAAATAAACAAACACTCTAGTAATCTGCTTTAACTGTGGTCTTTTATATATCTTTAGACATTTATTTAGTTATCAGGAGAAATGTTATACTGGAGCCCATTTTTTGCTTTCTCTGTACAATCCAATATTTTATATACCTTTATTGCATCCATTCATCTTCATCTGCTTTTTAAGCCAAGCAACACTGCTCTGCTGACTCTCTCCTCTCCTACAGGTCTTGCCTGACTTTCAGACTTTCCCATTCCCCTTTATGGAGCCATTCTGTTTCTGCAATACTTGAGAGAGTCCCTGGCAAATGCCTGTTACTTTTATTAAATTCTCACCCCTTCCTGACTAAAGATTTATATGGCTTTTTACCCTATCCGTACAACACAGCTTTTTATATGTTTTCCTCAGACACATGGAGAAAGCCTGTGTTTATTTCTGTAAATGGGGATCTGAACTTCTATCAAAAGGAAAAATAGCAAAGAATCACCCCGCTACACACACACACCCCCCCACACCCCAATGTATTAATTTCAGCAAGAGCAGAGGGAAAACCTGGCAGATGGAGTTTTCCTCCCTCTGAGGCATTTTGGCTAATTTACATCCTCATTTCAGAGCTAAAGGCTCACACTGAAAGGCAGCCATGTGTTCTTTTTAAAAGGTACATTTGATTAAAGGCTGGACTTCTGGGGCATGATCCTGCTGCCTCTGTATAATCAGACCTACCAAGGATAATGAGATTACTCGCAGGAGTAAAGCACCGCAGAACCAAACCCTAGAGTCTCACCAATTAATAGGAGAATTTTCTCCTCTTTTCCCCTCCGCCCCTTTCTTTATTGCTCTTAAAATGCCAGGGGAGCTTCAGAGTTATAGCAATTATTGTTATGGAGAACAGGGCATAAAATGAACTGTTATTGCCTTTAAAAGAGCTGGAATCTCTTTACCTTTCAAGAGTAGGGCATAAAAATCTGTATGCAAATGAATAAATATAAATGCAAATATAATCTACACCAGGAAAAGCTGTTTTTCCCTGAGCTAAGGAAGCATAACGATAATCAGGTTCCCAACTGCAGACAGTGCTCAGTATTTTGTAAGGGCTGTGGAAAAATAAGGCGAGAGTTTAATCCACTTTCTCCTCTGGTTGGAGGAAACAGGTGTGGCTCCATTTGTAGGTAGCTTATTTTTCATGAATATATTACAGGCACGCTACATATTTCAAGTGCTAGCAAATTTTGCTCTTCCTGCTCAAGAATACTTGCTGGCTACAGAACAACATGGACTAAGAGCTTTAACTGTGCTGCTTTGCTCAACTTTGATGGTTTATGTGGATTTGAAGAGGCAGTAAAACATCCTTTGGCAAACAAAGGCTTCCAAGCGGTTGGAGGATGAGTGCATCCTTTGTTTGCCAATGGACAAACAAGAGGGGAATTAAAAGGCAGAGTTTCTTGTCAAAGGCCACACCTTGCAACAGATATCCCATGTGGGAGGCTTCCAGGAGATGCCTGTCCCCAGCCCACGTGGGGCAGCTGGAGTTCATACAGCTGAGACCTTGTTAGCAGTAGAGCTCCCTGAAGAAACATCTTCATCAATTCACAATTCAGTGCTGGGACAAACGGTGAATGAACAATGAAAGCATCAAGTATGTAGCTGGGCTGAGGCACACGGGCAAAATCACAGGCACTTGATTTGAGTGAGTGCTGGACTGACAAGAGCCATGTTAGTCCAGCACAACTGGAGAAAAAATGTTGGTGTGAGCACTACATTTTTTCATGCTCTTGGTTCTTGTGGCCCAGAGTAACTGTGCTGAAACAAAACCACTGAATACCACTAATCATTGTGACTTCAACACTGGGAGAAAAGGAAATGAGGTACAGTGTACTCTGGTCTGAGTCAGAAGGGGAGCACATGGAGCAGTCTGGGGGAAACTTGATGATCCCAAGAAAAAAAGAGAGAAAGGGAAGGGAAGCATTAAGTGACCCCCAAGCGTGTGTTGTGTCCCAAAGTTCAACTTGATACCTGTTGTGAGCTGATGGGACTGACGTCAACTTAATGAACAAGAAAGTGAAGAAAGCAAGAGATGTGAAAAATAAAGACAGTAGGTCATGGGGAAGGAAAGGAACGAAAATGACTCAGAGGACACCAAACTTCTTAAAATGCTAAATGAAAAGACCAGTAAAATTCAGTTGCAGACAACAGTCTGGGAGAAACTAAGAGTTCAGAAAAGGAGACAGGTTTAAATCCTCCCAGGATGTGACACAATTTATTGGCAGAACAGAGAAGACATTAAAAAGTCCCTGGTGAAACTAAAATTAAAGGTGATTATTTTGCTGCAATGTTCACAAAAGGACAACAGGGAAACAAACATACATTTCCCATGAGGTGCAAAGGTCAGAAAAGAGACATGAACAGATGAACAAGAAATCGAAACTGCTAGAGATTTGATTGTAGTGATGGGATTGTTGCCAGCATTGAGAAGAATGGCAAACTTCTAAGCAAAATTTGGCAATGAACTAATGAGTCAGCAGAGAGCAATGAAAGTAGGACACAGTGATGACCTTGACTTCAGTACTGGGGGGGGGATAAATGCAAGGCACAAGGTATTTTAATCTCACACAGCATAATGTACCATCAGGCCAATACTTAATATGGGAAGAAAACATTAAACAGAATTAAGAGTCAAGAAGAAAACCCAGAAAGTTTCTTCAAATTTAATGGAAACTTTAGCAGAGCCTTATTATCATAGAATCACAGAATAGTTTGGGCTGGAAGGGACCTTTAAAGATCATCTCGTCCAACCCCTCTGCCATGGGTAGGGACATCTTTCACTAGATCAGGTTGCTCAAGGCCCCATCCAATCTGGCCTTGAACACTTCCAGGGATGGGGCATCCACAGCTACTCTGGGCAACCTGTTCTAGTGCCTCATCACCCTCACAGTGAAGAATTTCTTCCTTATAGCTAATCTAAATCTACCCTCTTTCAGTTGAAAGTGGTTGCTCCTTGTCCTGTCACTACAGGCCCTGGTAAAAAGCCTTCTCCGTCTCCATCTTTCTTATAAGAAAGATGGGGGAGGTGAAGATGGGTGCTGAATGAAGGCAAATACTCCTGATGCCAACTGGCTCTATCTCATCCCAGCTGGAAGGGTAGCAGGGAACCAGTAGGGTGACAGCCAGGAAGAAACACAGTACTGGGGAGAAGGGTACCCAGGAGAAACATGGATGGGTGGGAGGGATACCAGTGGCCTGAAAAGAGCATCTGTAAAGAAAGCTTAGAGAGAATGCATAAGGGAGAAATGTCCTGGGAACTGAAATGTCTCAGTATGGCTCTGCATGCTTTGATAAGCCTTTTGTGTCCAAAGCAGGTGGAGGACAGTATATGTCCACAGCAAGAGAACCAGCGGGGACACAATTTGTAGGGTGCATTGGCAAGGGAAACCATTTCAGGGCACACAGGAAACCCTTACAAAGACACATACAGCAGGCAAACAGCTCTCGTATGAAATTGGACATAATCAACCTGGAAGAAACAATCAATAAATTGGGGCAAGTTAGACCAAGAAGATTGTTATCGAGCGCAACATATAAAAACAGGCCCTAATGTTGTGAGCCGTTCTGCCTGGGCAGGCCCCTAAACTCACTCAAAACGTTACTGGTTTCAATGATGCTCCATATCTCTGCTGGCATCAGTCTGAAATAAGCAGGATGAGCTAGAAGGTGCCTACACAGTTCAGTACCCCACTTCCCTGCAGTGAGCCGAGATCCAAAACAAGAAGAGCAACCTCTCCATGGGCCCTCATTTGATAGCCTGGCCAGGGTAGAGATGAATGGTCGGGGATGGACGAAATCATAGTGAAAGCCCCAAAATGATCAGCAGAGTTTTCAACAGTAGTTGGAGAAATTACTCACTGGTGATTCACAAATTCTACGGTCAGAAGGGGCCAGTGATCATCCCCTCTGACTTCCTGCAAAACAGGCAACTAAAGCTTCGCTTTGCATCAGGCTGGCTGGTCTGGAGCATATAATTTAGGCTGAGTTCAAAGCCTCCAGAGACAGAAATAATCCACCTGCATGTAGGTGTCTGTAAAGTCCCCTGGTGGTCCTTTTACAGTCAGTGGGGATATGGTCAATATAGCCAACGGAGCTTTGGAGCTTCATTCACCTCATCCTAAGTTAGGTGCCTGCCTTTGGTTGGGTGAATCACACCCTAAACTTCATTAACTCTGCTGGCCCAAGACACAGAGTTCTGAGCAGTAGATATAGATGCATTGTAGGCACCCAGAGCTGGGTGAGATAAATCCCAGCCCAAGGATCCATGGGTCCAAAGCACTCTTAAATTTGTTACAATTGCTAATCATCTCATTTATTCTAAGTGTGTAGATAAATCACACCAGAAATGTGGTATCATTTTACTGTCTTCAGCTTCCAACAACTGGCTTTGTAATGTCATTGCCTACTTAACTGAAGAGCTGTTCACAATGAAATTACTCTGCTGTTATACTCTCCTTTTCTCTGGATCAACAGAGCTCATTATGGACTAGTTTTTTTATCACTGAAGACTAGATGATGATGCAGGATCAGATAAAATACTTCCATTAACCAGGAAAGAAGGATCTAAAAGAATCTGTGAACCAAGCACTCTATAAAAGGAGTTGGGTTTGCCACTTTTCTACCTTTTTATCCCTCTCAAAAGAAAAAAAAAAAAGAACAAAACCACCCCCTAAATCCCCCAAAATTCTTCTACATCAAAAGCAATTATAAAACCAGCTAAATGTGGGTATTGATAGACAAAGCAGCAGTTCCTGTCATGGGGAAGAAATGTGTAAGGAGCGAAGAACATGGTAAAGAAATTTCCCCTACTTGTCTACCCTGGTGGACTTCCTCTTGGACAGCATAACAAGTGTTGTGCTCATAGTGTGGTGGAGGCTTTGCCTCCAAAAATATAGCAGCCAAAGGGAACAGCCATCAGGTGCTATTTTTTTCTCAACTTCAGAACAGTTTCTTCCTAAAGGCCAGATGAGCTTTAAATGCACCAGACCCACTGCATCTGGATCACAGAACAAATTGTGGAACCTACCTGTAAAAGTTGACATTCTGTTATCACGCAAACCTACAGCACATTCAAGAAGAAAACTGCCACTCTGAATGTTGTATTCACGCATAACTTATCTGCAAAGGTGCAGCTTTCTTTTTTATTCATGCATAACCTTCCTTTTTCACTAAAACTATTTTTAATCCGAAGATATTTTTTCTCTTTTTTTGTTTCATAAGCAGAAACCCAAGCCAGAGGGGAAAATAAAACACATACTGCCGGAAAAGTGATACATCATGTTTCACACTGGTGAAGGATAAAATGAGCAGCTCAGAAAACACAAGGTTAGCCTTGGTGCGTCTGCGCAGTTTGCTTAATAAAAACTGATGTCTGTTTTGCAGTTTCTCTTCACCCATTTCAGCTAGCTGGAGCACAGACCAGCATTTCTCAGAGCAGGATCCTGTTGTTAATGATAACCACTGAAATGAGGCACTGGCAAAAACTTCAAGAGGGCATCCAGCTCAGTCCCTGGGAGGATCAGGAATACCTACAGCATCTCTGATGAATTCTGATAGCAGATGCCTCAGAGGTGCTTTGATGCTGTCCTGAAGGCTGTGGTAGAGCTGTGCCGTGACAGCCCTACTGGGACAGCAGGAGACTGGGTCGCATACACGTTTCGAAGATGCACTTCACGCCAGCCCTGAGGACTCTGGAAACTGCGCATTATCCTTCACAGCCTAAGGGCTTCCCTCACCTCCACCAGCTGGTCTGCTCCAGGAGCTCAAAGGGAAAGGGAAGCCGACCACATCTCCCCACAGGGGTTTCTCAGCGTGTACAAAGCCTTCCACGGGTGAAGAGGAAACCCAAGCAGCTCCACTGACCCTTGCAGCCCCGGAGCTGGAGGATAGTTAGGAGGGAGAGAAGGGTATTTGCCTGAGGGACCACTGGATGATAGATATTTCTTTTGAGCACTTTTGAGCTGTTTCCACAACTTTTGCTGTAGCTCCTTTACTGCTTCAGGCGCTGGGGGGGAAACTTGGTCATTATAAAATCAAAGCAAGAATCCAGCACCTTCAAAACTGTGCCCTGGAGGCCTGAAATGTCCCTGACGCCTCCTTTTACTTCTCCCTGGCAAATCCCTTCTAGATAAAACACCTGTCTTCAGGTATGTCCAGGATGTCCATGTAACACTCCCAGGCAGAAGCAGGTTAACACTGTCCCCATCTCCTTATCAGGACTGGGATCTGTACCAACGGGATGTTGGGCACTTAATGCATTAGACAATCCTTTTGTGTCCAAGTTACACTGGTAGCCATCCTGGGCTTTAATACTCCATGCAGGGAGACATCTGATGAACTGTGGAAAAGAATGAACAAATAGGAAACATTAACACAGAAGTAAAGACTGGAAATTGAAAGTCATCAGGGAAAAAAAAAAACACCACAAAAAATCAGAAACAAAATCCTTCAGTTAATATTAATATTCTAGGATGGGTTAATTCCATGACATTTTCATATCAAAATTGCTCCCATAAGAAAAAAAAAAAAGATGCTTTTGCACTTCTGAATTCCCCCAGCCACATTTAGAAAAAACAAACCAAACAAACCCAACCCCCGCCCCCCAAAACCCCCAAAACCCTAACAAAAACAAACTCAAGGGCTAAAATCTGGACCAAAATAGTTTCTAATTAATGACTATTGACAATTTGGATGGATTTATATGTAAGACCACAAGAAGCTATGTCTTCCAGTCTTTTTTTTTTTTTCCTTCTATTTTCTGAATTAATCATCAGTGCAGAGAGATGAGCTCTCTTCTTCTTTGCACATGTCACTTCTGTGTTCCCTTCTCTTGGAAGAGCAATCTATTCGACTTCCTCTGAAAGCTGCTCTCACCCACTCTTCTTTGCAGCTCTTTCTCAGAACCAAAATGGTTTCTTGAACAGCAAGATTAAGACAACATTTCTGCAGCGGGCTTCCACTAAAATATCTTTCAGATACCATCTATAAGTAATTCCTGCCCTACTTTCATTTCAATGATTCAAACACTTCTACTGAAGCTCGAGCATTCTGTGAGTTATTCTTCTGTCTCTGAAAAATACTCTTACCCATTTACAATTCCTCCTTGCCCCAGTAAACTACTTAAATTGTTGCCGTCATCTCCTTTTAGTCCACTATAAAGCTCACCAGTAGATGCGATGTTGCACATATGAGAGTACGGAGGCTGGTTTGGAAGGCAGACAGGCATCCAATTTGCATGTAAGAAGGTAGAATTACCTTTCTGCTTAGTGATATCTCAAATTTCCTAAGCAACACAGGGCCTTCCTCTGATTATAAGCCAACGTTATTTTAATTCAGTTATTTGTATTCAGCTATAGCCTTTGTTCTGGGAATACAGCCAACTGAAGTACTGAATACTTAGTGAGTATAATTAGAGAGGTAAGCAGCTCCTAAAGGAAAGAAATCAACACACACACAGAGAGTCATTATACAGGATGCATGAGGAGAAAGTTGAGGAGTGGAGGGCAAAGACTTGGACACACACAATAAAACCCCCACACCCTAAGCAATCCATCTCTACAAAACTGACATGTCTGTCAAATGAACTCCATTTCCCTGATAATTTGGAGAAATGTTTGTTTGTGGAGTGGGTGGGTTGGACTCATGACCTGTTTGCTGAAGCAACAAAAGCTCTTGAAAAAGAGCCTTCCTAAGATCTGACAGTCTTTGGCCTTCAGCAAACAACATGTTCAAAATAAGCAAATAATGAGCAACCTTCATCGATGAACTGCCAGCACAGAATACCTTCAGGTCTCACAGAACAGTTCTTGCTTGGCTGTCCTTCAGGTCTTTTCTCATGGACCCAAATAATTGTGTGGTTTTTTTGCTTTCCAGCTTTCCTTTCAGCATTTGAGTCATTGCTATGTTTAACATTCACTATAGTTTCATAAAGAAACCAGCTTGTCTCTGGCCAGATTGTTCCAGGCATTTATATGCTACCTGGATTATGAGAAAATCAATAGGAATCAAGTACCTAAATATCTTTGAGGATATGGACCACTGTTCTTCCTGAAATGCCCATCCCTCTCCTGGCCCTCCAGTAGAGTAAAAGCACTGCTTTTCTACTAGTAATATGACACAGCCTTCCTGTTCACGCACAAAGATCTCTTCTGAGGAGCAGAGGTTTTGCACTTAACTGGAACAAGCTGCAGTGACTAAAACTGGGAAAACATGGTCAAAGTTACAAGTGGCTGCAACCACCCAATTGCTCCTGTGTGGTTTAGGTAAATGGGCTTACTCAGATTGGTCTTTTGGAGCAGCTGTTAGGCTCTGCCTGAGCACACCAGTCCTGTTCCTAAAACATGAGACTGTCATCCACAGAGCTACCTACCAGTTAAAAAGAAGAAATTCAGTTAAAGTCTGATGCAGAAGCCATTGGAGGCTCTGCAAAGATCTCTGCTAACTTAAACTTCTCATTAGCTCCTAACTAATCTCTTTGTTGCCCATCTTAGTGGGAAAGTCAAGCAGGACCAAGCAGGATGCATAAAAAACCTCCACCTCACCCTCCAAAAGTCAGGGCTGAAACCTGCTGGGTAAGGATTACAATATGAAAGTATTCACATTACTGTTTCCCACCGTTTAGCACAAAAGTGACCCAAGAGTCTCCAGGCCCTATCAGTGCAAGACACATACCCATGAACTTCTGCAACTTGCTCAAGTCTGTCCTTGTTTCCAGAGCTGGGAGAAGCTATTTCACGGTGCACGCAGTAAACCCTCCTCCTCTCGCAGCAGTGAAACATGTACATTTCTGGAGAGGAAATTCTGGAACCAGTCCTTGTTCGCATTTGAATTCTCACGTCTGACTTTACAACCAGGAGGCTTCAGCAACCTCAAAAGTAAAGAGGATGAGGGGGCATAATATGAGGTCAGGCTAAAGTCATTAATTTTTGCCAGATTTGGACTGACATAGCTGTGCTAACTCCAGCAGGATGAAATATGCTCCATTAGAACAGTGTTCTTGTTAGCAGAATTTATTTTTACAATGATCAGAGGATGGAAAGGAGAGGGCTAAATCACCAGCTGAAGCACAGCTTCACCAGGATAAACCGTGTTCCCAGTAGGAGAGCTCTGTGACAAGTACCCTACCTGGAATTGCCTTCCAGCACAGATCTGGTCTGAGCGCTTCAGAGGAATCCAGGTGCTGGCTTTACATGTGCTGAGGGTTTGTTTTCCCTGCCTTAGACCTCACTCCCTAGAGTTCTCTCTGCTCTTAAACCACTGCCTGTGTCCTGGCATCCCAGCTGCTTTTCTCATTTCATTCCATTTCCTTTCTTCACTTTCACTCCGTCCATAAATAGTTTTGCACAAACTGAAATAGCCCCACCCCAAGGGCCAAGCCACTCCCCAACAATCATGCACTTTCAATATTCCTGCCTTCACACCAGCCTTCCTTTCAAATACAGTGTGTTAAAAGGGGGACGTGTTTCACCTCCCAAAGTGGCTTGGTGGGCACTTGACGGCAAGCCAAGGTCAACTCATCACAGAGTACGAGATGTGCGACTAGCACACTCAGGGTAGAGATCCCCATGCAAGCACGTAATCAATACACCTATAGCATTTTAGGCCCCATAAAGGCCATTTTCACCCTCAACCTTTCCCTTTTTTTTTATCTGGACCAGGGCCTGGTCTCAAAGTCAGTACATGACCGTCGTCCCATTGCACCAAAACATTCAAAGTAAAATCAACCAAATATCCAATTCTAAGAGGGAGATTTCACTGCTGACTTGGATCAGTTATTTTCAGTTACATACAGTGTTTACATCTGTAATACAAAACACTGAAAAAGGCAGGTTTGTTATGTCAGTCTTCTGGCTAATATTTTAATCACTTAACCGTCCCTCTGCCCTTTGGTTGGAAGGTGAAACCTTCACTTCCTGGCCTGGTATTGCTGCACATTTCTACTTTCTGCTTCATTTTTGTTCCAGAGAGGGCTGGTTTTCAGCTGTGGACAAAACGACTTTTCAACATCTGTCTACAAAGAGATTTGTGATCTTTCTGACTGAAAGTGACAGTGCGTATCTGCCATCACTACCAATACTCTCATCTAAGTCAGGATTTAACTTTATTACCAAGATTAAAAAAGAAAACAAAAAAAGAGGAAAAAAATCACGACAGTACTTACACTGCATCCAGGAATCATGCCTAGATTATACAGAACAGTACATCTGAACTCACTACACCTTTGTCACACTGCGGCATCCCTGTTATTCATTGCTATTCTGCATGATCATCATGTCTTCCTGGTTAATTGTAGTTTTCCATGGTATTTTTCTACTTATGAAGATGCTTTTTCTTGAGCTAAGGTCAGGTTATCATCTCTTTCAGTAAATCAGTTTTGACCAAAGAGCACAGTTTGTGCTGGCCTCCTTATGTGGACAACATCACCCTGATGTAAAGCAAGTTACAAAGCCGTAGCTCCCAATAACTTGCTCACAGTTTTGGCCTTGTCTGTGTTACCTACAAAGTATGTTTTTCACACAGGGATTAATTAAGGCACATTAGTCATTTCCTGAAAGCTAACAACAGGGCAATACAGTCCTAACACAATAGGTCTTCTCAACTGCATGGCAGGGCTGTACTTAAAACTGTGACTGGCCTGAACCTTGCTTCCTATGGGACCTTGTGGGTTCTTGCTGCACATTTAATTTCTGCTTGAGAAAAACTCCTTTTCTGACCAATGAAGATACAGCCTTAACTTCTAATTTTTTTTTTCCAATAAGTGTGTGTAAAGGTGGTGAAACATGAGTGTACAGTGCAGGCACTGTAGTATTCTACAGCTTTAGTCTTACATGTGATATGAGGTGATGCCAAGGTGCTAATCCAACCACAGATGATGCAGCAGCCCCGCTGGTGGGCAGATGGGTCTGAGCCATTGCGACTGCTCTCTCAAACCTGGCCCTCGTTTTGCCCCTTGTTAACAACTGGCAGTGAAAATCCATAAAGCTAGAGTATAATAATTTCTACTACACTTCTGGAGACACAACCTTACTAGATAAAAAGTTGATCAACAGCACCTTCTGGGAGGCATGACCAGAGGGAAAATAACAGCTGCTGGCTACCACTGAAATCTTCCAGATTTCATCAGGATTTAGGTCACTGATGCTTAATTTGACACTGAGCACTCCATACTATTAGAGTTTGTGTGTGTATAAGTAATTGGATACAAAACAGCTTCATAAGATAGCTCGGGACATCTGACTGGTTGTTTGTTAAATGCCACTAAAACTTTCTGAAATGCTCAATGTAGGGTAAACCCATTGACTGCCAGGGCCTTCAGCACACATTGTCTCCTGTCCAGAAGTTACACAAAACAAAGGAGGAGTCATTTCTTTATGACAGAGCTCTTCCTGAATGATAGGCAAGAAAAGCAAGTCCATGCACAGGAAAAGACACCCTATACAGACAGCCCAAAAGAAGGAAGGTCTGAAAAGTGGAAAAGTCCCCAAGCAGAAAAATAGACTTGAACTTGTGAAGGAAGAGTACTCAGCACCAGAGGAGGCTTGGGAGGTAGAGAGGAACCAGATGACTCAGTCACTTAGCAGAAGACAGTCTGTGAGACCAGACAGGAAAAAAAAAGTCTGGTAAAGAGAGAGAGGCTTTGTGATTTGGATCAGACTCCATATGTAGGAGAAGAGGATATTGCTTTAGAGGGCTCTACCTCCTAAACTTCAAGGAAAAAATGGAAATAAATATGTACAGAGCATTGGAAAACAGGAAGAGTTCAGGCTAATTTCTGCATGTTCTGTGGAAAATAAAACCCCCAGCTTGATGCAAAACCTATTATCTGAAGACCATTTAAAAGGCCAACTTCATTATCTGTTGCCATCTCAGGGTGCTCCTTCAAATGCTGACTATTGGAAGAGGACTGGAGGACAGAAGGACAGAGATTTGCATGTAGAAAAGACATGAAATGGCATAGGAAAGAGACAAACCCAATAATAAATAAACCCAAACCCAGTAATTTAAAAGAGAAAAAGCCCTGGCTTTAGCTCCTTGAAATATGTTTCTAACTTTAAGCTCCAGCTTCTTCTAAACAAGGTATTCTGTGGGGTTTCTGAAACTGCCTGCTTGGCTTAGAAAGAGCCCTTGGAACCTGAGCAACAACTTGCCATGTCAAATGAGTAACACTCGCTAGCTTATAAACATGCAAAACTAATACAACACAGGCATGGTGCTCTGTTGCTGTCTGAAAACTTAGCCATACTCAAGGGTGATTCAATCTGCATTCACTGCTTCTGTGGGAACAATCCATTTGTCGGATATTTTCCATGTTCATGATAACCTCTGAGAAACTGAAAATGAATTGCCATTGAATGGAGGTGATTCTCACAAGGTTTGCCAGTTTAGCTGTAATGATATAAGCAAAGCAGAATCATTGACCCTCCAAGAATCAATACAGCTATACTAGTGCAAAATTATTTATAACAGGTCTGTTTAGGCCATGTCTACAATACAGACTTAGGAAAGCATCAGTCATGGGTGTACTGGACTGCAATGTGTGACAGACATCACAGAGCTGGCAAGAGTACCCAGCCTAAACTGATTTCCAAGTAGCTGTGTTTTAACCCACGCAGAATACTCCACTAAGCTACACAGGCTAAAGAGGAGTTTCGCCCATATAACCTGCACCCTTTTTTCTATGCCAGAAATATGCTCCCTGAAAAGACCTCATCTTATTCTGGTATGAAACACTTTTTTAATAGTATAGATCTCATTTGTGCTGACATAAAAAGCCTTATCATGTAAGATTGCGGAGGCACATCCTTTTGGATTCCCCATGTGCAGGGCGATGACTTGTGTCTTCAGCTCCTTCCCTCCACCCTCTCAGGTCAGAGATGAGCTTAGTGGGCAGGTCTGCAGGCTCAATACCTTCAAAGAGGGGTGACTGCCAAGCAGGGCATCTCCCAAAACATCTGCTGATATTCTAATGGCACTTCTGCATTTGCATAAAGTAGGGTCCATCAGGATAGAAGAAACAGCCTCAGCTCTGTGTCTAGATTAACGCACCTGATTTTAGAAGAAATAATTTTGCCTGAGAGGTCAGTAAATACCAGCAGGAAACCATGACAAAACCTCACAAAAATAACCTCTTCTACAGACATAACTGATCTGGAAGGATATCTGTCCAGTCCTCACCGGGTTTTCCTGTCTTTCCATGTTAGACCAATACATTATCATTGCTGGTGTTTTCTTTTAGCCTTCTTTCCCAAGAATATGAGGCCTATGCAATCACACTGTGAAAGATTGGGTGTACCTGTAGGCTGGCCTTTCCTTCCAGCAATAACTTTAAAACCCATTATCAGTTTAAAAATTAATAAATACATTGATAGAGAGGTGGAAGACTCAAAGACACAAAAGTTACGCAAATAAGAGGATGAGGAATAAGAACAAAAATCACATCAAGAAAAAAACTATATTGTGTCTTGTTCTGGGACCATCACCCTGTTATAAGAGGTAGATAAACTGGAGGGTGTCCAAGCAAAGAGCACTAAGATGGTGAGGGCACTGAAGCTCATAATGTACATTGAGAGGCTGGGACAGCTGGCTTTGTTTAACCTGGAGAGGAGAAAGCTAAAGGCAGGGGTATTAAGTTGCTGTTTCCTACTGCCTGATAGAAGGGAGATAGGGAAAATGGAGTCAGCCCCTTCTGAGAGGTGCACAGTGAAAGGACAAGATGAAACAATTGCAACTTGCAACAGGGGCTATTCCAGCTGGACAAAAGAAAGTAATTTTACCTTCAGAGAGGTTCAGTGCTGGAACAAGAGCCCTGAGAGGGTGGGGACTGTCCAGCCTTGGAGATCTCCAAACTCTGGCTCCTGCTCTGCCCATGATGCTGGATTAGACACCTCAAGGAGACCCTTCCTGCCTAAATCATCCTATGATACAGCTATCATCAGATACCAGAGAGACCACACAAAAATTCAACCTCAAGATACAAATCTATAGGAAATGAAACTTCCTTGGCTTTGATACTCATGGAACTATCTGAGTTTTTCCATAGTGGTTTTCTCTTGGTTTGCCTTTATTAAGAGGAAGTTGTATTAAAGCAGTAGTGTGGAAAAAAAAGAATGGAAATATGTGTTCAGCTTTCCCTTCAATAGGCAGAAAAAGAAAATACATCTTTTATCACAGTGAAAATCTGCTGCTTAAAAGATGAAAGGAATTTTGCTGTACAGCTTTGAATCCTGGAGACAATATGTAAGCCTATGGAAAATTAGGTGTGTGCCTTCATTTCCAGTGCAGGACAGAAAACACCATAACAGCAAGGTACCAGATGTTGCTAGTGATCTAAGCCTAGAATGTTTTTTCTGTCTCATCAGATGGGCCCATTGTCTCAGTTTCCCCTCTGAAATCACTGCCCTCAGCTTTGGATGATCTGAAATGTGATGCCATATCTGGCACTAGACAAACTCTATGATATTGCTTTTGCCCCAGGAAAACCAGTTGTTGAACAGAAACACTAAGCTAAACCCTTGACTTTACTTTTCCCCAGATAGATATACTTTTACGTACAGTAGGATGTCTGGCCCTGACCCATTAGGGCAGAGAACAGAAGTGGGGCGACTCCACAACCCTCTCTTGGCACTTCCAGATAAAAACAATTGCACTCAGCACCTCATGGGCTCTCATGGAGTATCCAAAATCTCATCAGTCTAGAAAGAATAGGGTCTCCACTCTAGAAGGCTTTCAAAAGCTAGCTGGATAAAAGCCCTGAGCAGCCCAATCTGACCTCAGAGCTCCCTCTGCTTTGAGCAAGGTTATGAACCAGGCACCTCCTGAGGTCCTTCCAACTTGATTTATCTTGTGATCATACAGATATTTATTCAAGAGCTTTAACACTCAACTGACACCAATCTAGTTGCCTTGCACATCTCCATTCCCCTGCATTCACCAGCTTCAGAAGAAAAGATAAATAAAAAATTCAGCCAAATGTGTTTTTAGTGGGTTTTTTTAACCAGCAAAAACCATAAATTGGGGTTGGAACTCCTTTCTTGCAAGTTTCTATCTAACCCACTGAATTGCTTTAGTTTAAAAAATGTCCCTCCCACTCTGGAACCATTTCATTTAGGGTTTTTTATTCAGAAAACACATCATCTTTAGACAGGTTTTTAACAGCCTTTAATTATTTTTAATTGAGAATGATTCAAAATTGCTTTGTTTCATTTGTTTGGACCTAACAAGATGTTTTTAGCCCTCTACCAAAGTTTGTTTATATTGAGATGAGGACTGCAGTCTTGACTTTTTGAAGTGTGCATTGGGGCTGCTTGTCAGCTCACCAGAAGTATAGATTAACATAATTTTTTCAGTTTGAAACAAATGTTGGTTGCAGACTTTGAAAGAGCAGTCAAACCAAGAAGTGGTTCCTCCTGTGCCCTGAGCAGCTTGTGCTTTCCCTGTGCTTCCCTGACCATCTCCAGCTCATCACGGCTCTTTCTCTCCACCTTGCTCTCCACCAGAGCAAGGCTCCTAGGGCTGTACATCTTCCCAGCTTTCTGACAAAGCTCACCTAGGTAATTTATCTGGAGCAACCAAACAGTGCCTGCTATGGCTCCAGCTTTGCTCTCCCAGAAAGCTTCCTCACCAGCCTCTTGGTGGGGAAAAGGAGGCTGCTGCTATTGAACATCAAATCCCAGATCCTGCCTGCAGCTAACAGCAGGACCAGATCACACTGGGCCTACTACTCCTCTGGAAGGGACCAAACCCTGAAATCCTGACATAATCCCAGGGGGATGGCTAAGTAGGGAAGGTTACACAACACACTGCAAAAATGGCAGCAGACCTCCATGACATTGTCTGCGCTAACAGAACTTCCATTACCTCCCCAGAGATAGCAGCATTCGTCAGTCTGGAAGAGGGAGAGGCCAAGTGTCCCCGAGACAAGACCAAAGAGTATCTCTGTTGTTAGCTAAGACTGGAACTTGCTCAAAGAAAGTCCATCATGTCAATTTTCATGCATTGAGCGAGATGTTTGCATTAGGTGAGAGACTGACCATAGCTATGCAGCTTGCAAGGGACAACAACTCCTAGGCAAGACATCTGACTCCTTAAAATTTTGCTGAAAAAGCCACACGTTGAAACCCAGTCAGCTGATGTGCCTTCCCACCTAGAAAATAAACGTGAGCAATCTTATATAATTATAATAATTAGCATTTGTAGTATGATGAAGCTTTGATGCAACCCATTTTATGTGGCTTTTTATCATTGTTCTTTAATTAAAAAGATCACCAGCTATTGAGATCAGCACGAGTGCGTCACACCCAAACAAGTGAGAAAGCAACTTTACCCCAGATCCTAAAAATAAGGGTTATTCAGAATTTGGATAGCCCTGAAGCAGGCAGTGCTTGTAGCTGGGGTTTTGGTTTGCACTCACGTCTCTAGGTACTAGCCTATGCTTGGCAGATAAGGAAAAGGAGCAGAGCCGGTAAGTTTCCTAAAGCCACAGCTGGAGCTGGGATCTGCTGTGCTGGGTCTCTGTGCTCTGCCAGATCCAACAGACTGTGCACCTTTCCTACTGTAAAAGTTGCACATGTGAAAAACAGACTACGAAACAAGCCAGAAATTTTGGTTTTTTTCCCCTTAACCTGTTTAAAAAAGAAAATCCATTAAAGGAATCACTATGTGGTGTATTCCGAAATGTATAGATTTTACGGCAGCTTGTGAAGTACAGTCATGGGACTGAAGCATGCAACAAGTGTTTGAAGGTGCTTAACATTCATTCCATCTTTGTTCTGATTTAATTAGTAAACATCTTCAAAGGGAACTGGCTGACTGCTCAGGCAAAGGGCACAAGCAGTCCAGCACCGCAACAAGCAAATAAATGTTTAAAGGAAGATATTTGGAACATACAAGAGCATGGGGTTTGTCCATGCAGAAATGAGAACCAAAACCTCTCTGTGACTCACAACCCTAGTTAAAGACGAGGAAAATCTGTACCTTATTCTGAAAGAAGCCTGCTTCTAGAAATAGGGCGTTCGTTTGCAAAGAATTATGTCTATATGCAGATTTGTGTTGAAATGCATTTGGGATTTGCAACTGCATTAGCTACATCAATACTGTTTTCCATGTAAATAGGTTTTCTGTCACTGGTTATCATAACAATCTAAGAAATATTGACCTATTGGAAAATAGTGCCCCAGGCTCGTGGTAAGCAGTGAGCTGTTTCCAGGCTTCTGCAGAATATTCCTGTGCACATCTTGGCATTAGGCTGGCTGCAGAAAGGGCTGAAGAAAGCCATGATTGTGTAAACTAGAGACCTCTTGAAACTGAAGAGTTTCTAAATGGACAGAGATACCTGTTCACAGGAGGACAGTGTCAGGTTTTGATCTTTAAAGTTAAATAGTGGTCTACTCTCCTTCTCAGTGCCTGAATGTCCTGAGAAGTCTGTTTTGCAGGCTTGGTGACCAGGTCCCAGGTGCTTGTGGAGATGGGTGGAAGCCAGGCACATTAGCACCCCTGTGGATTCCTTCGGTGGCCTTTCCTGGCAGAACCACATGGTACATCTCCTGCTCCGAGCTGGCACAGGGCACTGGTGAAGAAGCTGCTGTGGGGCTGGGATGAGGAAGGTCTGTGAAATGGAAGGGCAGAAAGGCAGCCAGGTACTCCCCTACGCCTCTCTGCCAGGGCCGGGGAGGGACTGGGTGACTGTTTCTTAAACCATCCCAGAAACCTTCTGCAGAGGCCTTTGCATCACTGCGCCAAAAGAGATCAAAGGGCACTGCCCAAAGAATCATTGCCAAATGAGGTAAAACCTTTTCCCCCAAATGATATAGTTGGACAAAACATATGAAGACAAATACCGTAGTGGAAAGAAAAAGGAGGGCTGTTATTACATCGTCTGACTGTCATGGTAAATTCAGTTCTGGATGACCACAAACTTTCCCTGGGCTTTTAAAACCTTTCAGTGCAATCTGAATTCACTCTGCAATTCATATTCTATAATCCTTCCTCTTTGCCACCTGTCAATCACCTCCGGTTTGAATGTGAGTTCTTTTTGGCAAAACCACTTTTTTTACTACATAGAAAAGTGCAGACCTGCCACAAGAGAGTTACTGCCCCAGCTGGAATGCCTATATACCCTTGAAATGCAGTTTTAAAAATCAATGGGTTTGCAAATCCTGTAAAAAGAACATGTAAGCAACCACAAGATGTTTTAGGACTCTCAGATACTGATGACTCAAGAATTAATCATTGCTGATGAAAAGGATTTTAGAAGACAAAATAATGGAGTAATAAAAATCCAAAGATTCTTTACTTTAAAATTATTATCATGTAGCCTTATTTTGCAATCATATTATCACAGAGCACATAACCAGTATGGAATTTGACAGTAGGGCTTACGTCTGTAATTAAATAACAGGCGCAAAAGCTAGTCAGGAATTTTTGTATCTTAAAATGAATAGTTGTAGGGGATTTTTCAATACCTCCTCCCCTGAGATAGACCCAAAACAAAATAAAAATTTTGAAATATTAAAAATGTGAAAAAAGTGGGGATTTTTGGTTTTTTGTAGGCTTTGTTCTTTTAATGGAACTTTCCCATGATTAAAGCAAAAACAGAACTGTTGCAAAAGTTTCCATAGGAAGTACTTATCATTTCCCAAACAGCTCTCATCTTCTTTCTTCTTCATGCTTTAGATTGAAGCTGACTAAACTCTGAGTCCTAAAATGGTACTTAAACACCATGAAAAAAAGGGAATAATAAAATAGTGCTTGGTGGACTATATATAACACTATGTGACTTACCAGCCAATACCTGTCCTGTTTTTATTTCTCTGCTGTGGTTAAGCAGACGACCTCAGGACAGCAGGGAATTCACTAAAGTAATCCTTTCCTCTCCAAGAATTAAACCCCCACTTCTTGAACATACAAACCAGAAATGAATTCAACCTTTGCAGCCTTCTCTCTGCCGTACAAGGACTCCTCTCTCGGCAGCCACCAGACTCCATTAGCTGGGAAAGCAGGCAGGTGTAAAAAAAGTTCATGTTTAACCTCACTGGGTCTGAAAGCCAGTGCTGAAGTTTATCAGCTCACAAGCCCGTGAAGGGAGGAGGAAAGGCAGAGAATGGGATTTAGTCAAAGACTTACTCAGAGTTAACACAGGCCACTGGCGCTAATAAACAAACATTGCCAGACATCAAAAGGAAGTAAGTAAATCTGGGAAGGTTTAGTCCAAACAATGGAAGGGCAGGGTGGGCAGCAGGCGGATGACTTTGAGATGTTAACCCTTGCCTGGGCCACAGCGGGATCATAAAGAGAGGGCTGGACCCCGAATTTGTTCTAGGGAAGCAAGAAATGGTGCCCCCAAAATTGGAAAAAACCCTACAGTCTGAACCTCAAATTTCTTTGGTTCTCCATCTTAAACTAATCAGCTCATGTAAGCTCAGGAGTCAGCCTGGTGCAGCCAAGCAGCTACTCAACCAGCGATTTGACAAAAGCTTTGCGAGGATTGATGAACCAAACCTGATTTCCAGGGCTGAAACCTGGCAAGTGTCACACAGTGGCAGGAGCAGCAGTGGGTGACGGCCTTACAGCAGAAGCCATGGCTGCTCAGCACACCAGAGCGTGGAGGCTTTCTGTATTTGGGAGACAATTTGCACTGCCACCAGGCAGTGTGACTTCAGCACACGGAAGTTGGAGATGGAGAAGCTGTGAAGATGTAGCAGCACTGACTTTTGCAAGCATGTCCCCGAGGTCTCCAACGGCTTTTTGATGAACGCACAGACTAGCGCAGGTCCCAAGTCTTCCTCATTTAAAAGGCATCTCTTTACCCTAGGTGGTAGTGTCTCTACCCTAGGCGGGGTTGATTCAGCACAACCAAATTGCACACCTACACGCACAATTCAGCAGAGGGGCAAAAGTGTAATTTGATCATCTAAGGCTTCCTGATCTGAATAACTCCCTTCATCTTTTCTTCTTCTTTCAGTTTCTATTCGAGTATCGGTTTTGCTGTGCCCATAGCATAGCACCTTATGAACACAGCTCCGATAAAGGATCCATGGAGGACATATGCACACCCACCCTCAGAAAAAGACTCTTCCTGAAGGGAAAGGCTTTGAGGAAGCAGCCAGGAGCTGGAAGAAAGGAAATTTCTTCCGGTGACAGCGCTCTAAGAGTTGGGAGTCTCAGAACTATGGGTGGCCTCTGACCCACCTGTGCTCAGCAGGGTCTCCTGAACCAGCAGAGTTCAAGATGGGCTCCATCAGGCTCGGCCAAGGATCCCGTTCCAGGCCTGAGGAGTAGGAGCTGCTGCCTTGCACAGGACGCCTTGAGACTGCCTGTCTTTCTGCAGAGCCAAACCTCTTCCTGAGCACTTGGCAAAGCTGGGAGATGCTGCCTCTCATCGAGGCACAATCTCACTTTTTTTGGAGGTGCAATCTCCTGCTGAGGGGGATCAGGAGGCACTGGGGTGAGTAGAGCATTGCTTGTGGACGTCAGAGCCCACCTGCCTCATCACAGGCAGATCTCTCCTGGGCTCCTGCTGTGCATCTCCCCAAAGGCTTTTTGCATCACCTTGTTCCTGAAAGAAAGAGACACATGGTGACAACTGCATTTTAAGAAATGGAAACTTGCCCCTCAGCTCTGTACTGCAAGTAGGTAGATAAAGAGCTGAACCAGTGGCATTACACGGCTTTGCCCAGGAAGAGTAAAGGAGAGGGAAAATCCCGAGCTCCCTTCTAGCAGCTGGATGCCTTTGATGCACGCTCGTCCTCTCGAAGGCTGTTCCTCTGTCTGGAAGCACAGGCACTGCCTCCCACAGGCCACCTGCAACTTACCCCTCAGGAAAGGGCAAGTGTGCAAAAGGGAGAATGGAGGAGAGAGCCTGAAGGATCCAAAGAGCACAAACAGACGCCACAAGCAAGACAAACAGCCAGACGTAATCAGGTAGGTTTTGCTGATCACCATGGCATTGTATCTGCAGAGCTTAGGGTTCCTCTCCCGTAGCTCCCTCTGCCCTTTCGCCTGAGCAGCAAGGACAGCTGAGCCAGCACGACTGAAGACAGTCTTGCTCCCAAAGGCAGATGATATATTAAAACAAACAAACAAAAAAAGCCCCATAGAAACCTCAATCAACACAGAGGTTTAAATAATGTCATGCATAATACATTGCAAACTCCCACCTCCGAGCGAGGGAGAGATGGCTGAAAAGGAGTGTAAATTGAGCCAAAAACAAAGCAAGGCTTTTTCCAAAAGGCAAGGTCTGGAAAATCTGTAAGAGCCTGCAATCTGCCATAGTGCAGGTTGTTTGAAGGCCGGGATGAAGAATAGCGAGCCAAAAAGCCCCCAGTGCCTGAGGATTATTAACCTTCTTTTCTTCCTTTTTTTTTGTTATTCCTGCTTAGTCAAGGCTCAGTTTGGCACCTCATGAACTCCCATCTGCCGCTGGGAGGGCAGATACGGACCACCCAACACGAAGCAACCAGCGAGCACTGAGCCACAGCTCCGGGTGGTTCTAGCCCTGCTCCCTTCCTGCACTCCCCACTGGGATGCCTTGTCAGGCACCGTGTCACCTCGGATCTCTTCAGATCACGGTGTGCCGCCTTCCTTTGTCAGGCAAGGTAACGCAATGACAGGATGATGTGCCACGGGTCCATGTTTCTTTTATTAGGATCGTGTACCTGCTGTCACTTCGGATAAGGACTATCAATTTCAAGTGGTTTCCTGCGAAGTCAACAGGGCCAAGTTTCTCTCAGAGGTCATGAGAATTATCTGGAACCTACAAGTGCCTTTATTCAGATCTGTATCCTCTATCATAGCACGGCCAGCTTCGTTATTTCAAGATCACATCAGGTACACAAGCATCTAAAGCAGCCACAAGAAGCACAAAGAACATAAGCACATATTTAACTTTGAGCTAAAAGATTCCTCTAGACTTCAGTTTTATTACCCTTGTGCTTAAATGTAGGCACATGTCTTTTGTGAATCCTAACAGCATCAATAATTTACGATGTGGAAGCAGCTAGAGGCCCCATTTAAGTTGAGACTGTTGTACAAACAAAATAATTGACAGTCCCTGCCCTAAAAATCTTTCAGACTGGAAAGTGAATCTGCAATTCCCTTTGTAGCTTGTTCTTCCCTGATTTATTTTTCCCTCATATTTAATCCAACTTAAACACTTCCATGCAGCAACATCAGCATGTTATTTTTAAATTCAGCTCTTACTGACTAATGAGAAGAATTAACCCTCATCTTTATTGTCAGAAAAGGGCAGAGGCAGCTGGGCTCAAATGCTGAAAGATTTACTGTAGAGCAACCAGTTCTGCTGAGGCACTAACTGAGATATGAGCCATGAATTAAGATGCTTCTGAAATACTTTTGTGAGCTTTCAGCACTAGCACAGGCTTCTTGACAGATCAGCTGTTTGCCTGTCAAGACAATGAAAATGCACCCTCCAGATTAACTGTTCCCCAAGGAGTTTGGGCTTAAACCACCCAGGATGCTTTTCTGGCTGTATTTGGCTATGTAGGAATTGGTATCAGTCCTCTTACAATTTGGATGAGATGCAAAAGCAAAATAACAAACAGAACAAAGCTGCTGGCTCTCTGTTTTCTGATTGATACGGTCTTGTGCATTCAATGTATTTTTGCAGTTCTAGTCACGTACAGAGCAGGGTCCTAGAGACAGAGCACCTCTGACGGTCAGGTGCCGTGCTGCAGAGTCTGAGTATTTCTGTGTCTAATTGTCATGAGCTGCCCTTGTTCACTTTTTTTCCTGGCAGGCCAGCGCTCCTCCTCTGCAAAAATACTGATTCTCATTTTCCACAACTGCTGGGGTCTCCTCTCCAGACTGCCACCTGTCCTCTTCTATAATGTGAAGCCCAAACTGAACCCCACGGTCCAGCCACTGCTGAGTAAAGCAGAAAATTGAGCGTCTGGGTACTTTTTACTTGGTTTTTGAAATGCACCCAACACTGCCTGCAGCCCAGTAGAGCAGCTTCCCTTAGCACCATGTTGCCCCACTGACTCATAGTCGATCTGTCATCCTCTAAAATCCCCCAATCCTATTCCATAATAGGAAAATACTGGCTAGAAAACAGCAAGTTTCCTCTTTTTTAGGAGACTGACAGAACTATTTAAAGGTTTTTACAGTAGCTGTTGTTTTTATAACATCCTTAGTGTGCACAAAGTTGACCACATCCAATATTCTTCTTAATTAATACCTTTGTAGCTGCAATATAATACGAGCTAAGAGAATGAGCCAAGGTAAAACATTAAATAAACATTTTTAGTAGATTTCAGGTTTTCTATGGAAAAGGCCAGGAGCATCCACAACTTCCCAAGATTCCCCATCAGTCCCCTGTGTTAGATCCAGCGCACTCCAGGCAGATGCCATCCCCAAAAGCTAACATCCCACTCAGCACAAGGAGACGAAAAGAAGTCCTTGTTCTTATTGTACGTAAGCATTTCAGTAACATCTGGATGTTCCAGTCAGGGCCTTTGAGAGCTAGACACAGCTTATACGTAACCCCTCTGCCAAGCCTTGAAGGGGTCAGGTTTATCCTCCAAAGGCCCCTGCTGAAGAGCAGCAGTAAAATCAGCACCAGTCCCAGCCCAGACGCTTAGGAGGACAGCTGAGATTTTCTCTGGTACAAGCAATATTCATTCTAGCAAGTACTGAATTAAAGACATGAAACCCTTTCTTTAGGGACAGGAGGGGAACAACACACAGCCACAGTCCCTATCACACTACCTGCTACCTCAAACCTGCCATCCACCCCATACAGTTGCTCTTACTGCAATTTTTTCGGCCCAAGCAGAAGCTGAGTTGGCAGCTTTCCCAGCGTTTCTTCTTCCAGTGGAGGCTCCTGAGTGCCCTGGGCTCTTGAGAAACCCCATCTGATCCTCGGATCAGAACCACCCTTCATGCATGACCTATCTGGCACCAAGAGGTACAGCTTGGATGGAGAACAGCTGAAGTTTTAGCTATCCCTGTTTCTAGCTCAGGTGCTCCCTCAGCAGCTGAATGCATCCACATGGAGTGACTAGTGGTAGCTGTCACTTTTGCCAGCCACTCTTGGCCAAAAGCTCTCACAAGCTGTCCTCTTTGGTAGTTGCCCCAGTCATGCTTTGCTCCAAAGTCGGGGTACAATGACACATGTGATCTATACACAAACCCTGACACAGAGGAGGCACCATGGAGCTTTCTCTCCCTATGCTTCCCTGTTCCCCCATGAAGCCATCAAGGACCCTCTGCCCTTGTGCTTTTCCATCCCTTTGGGACTTCTCAAGATCAGCTGCTCTTTTAATTTAGACCAGCCAGAAGGCCAGAAATAAGGAAAACTTCTATTTCCATAAAAGACACCTCCTCAGTGACAAGGGTATGAATAATAATAATAAAAAAAGCTTCATCGCTGGTTCTGGGGTAAGATTTGAAGCCCATTACCCTAGTTCCCACAGATATTTGCCAGTACCGATTCAGACTCTTGGCCCATTTTGCCACGTTTGCATACATTAAATGGTGAAAGATGACTAGTTTCATAGGTCTTTTACTACAGCAGGGTTGGTTAAAGTAGGGGTGTAAGAAGTTGGTCCACTGGAATTTGTCCATGGGGCAGAGGAAGCAAACTGCATAAAAAAGATTGCTTTGTCTTCTATGTTTTTCTGTTGAATTTTATTTTATAGAAAATATTAGAAATCATACTATATCCTGGAGAAAATCTTTTGTTATGTCTTTCTTTGGGATGAGCAACCCCCTGACAGATGTTTCAAGCACAGCATTCAGGTGCTACACTGAAGCTCTTTGATTTCTGCCTTCCTGAGATCAGCTTTCTAAGAGTAAGTGAACCGTGTGCCTTCTGATTTCCGAAAGGGGTACAAGTTGGAGAGACGACCCAAAGCCAGACGACAGCGTTAGAAAGACTCCCCTCAAACTGAATGGGTTTTGGTCAGACCCAAAGCCACTTGGTCTGAAAAAACAGAAGAGTATTCCCTAAGTGTCAGAGACTAAGCAAGGCTGCATGTAATGGAAATAAGGAAAGGCTGGCTGATAAAGATAGGGCAGCAGTTTCCTTACAAGCTTTTCTTTGTTCTTATGATTTAGGACAAGCCAGTTTCTGACAGATATCCATTTTCCTTCCAGGAGAAGCTGTGGTGAGCATCAGTAAAGACTGAATATACCACACTGCAGAACAAGTCTGCTGTTTGAGGTAACAGCCTTCAGCAAGGAGACCAGCCAGCTGGTCTGAACAAGAGGTAGGCACACAGGCAGCGTGCTGCCAGACACGCAGCTGTATTTGCAGTACACAGTTACCTGCAGTACCAAACAAGGGGTACAATGAAATTTCTCTCACCCAAATGCTGATCAAAGGGCACTGAGATATTCCACGCCAAGATAATGATAATCCAGCAACATATTCCCACTGTTGGTACAGAAACAATAACCCCAACACAATCCAAAGGTGACATTATTCCTGGTGCTCTACAGCCCAAACTGCACAGATCCTTAAATAATCCCATAGCTCTTTTACAAGAGTGAACAAAAAGTTCTGAAAAAAATTGCATTTTTTTATAATTACATGCTGCCTACCTACATCTTCCCCATTGCTATCTGCTACAAAAACCAAGACAGACCTCATCCTTGGTGGTAGATGCATTTGTGTGGAAGGAAAGCATGAATCAACTACTGTTTATACAATGCTTTTGACTCCTAAAAGGCTGTAAGTCCCCCTATAAACATACCACACTACCATAAGCTTTCCATTGGGCTCCAATGATTGATGAACTTTCAGGCCAGAAATGCGGTTTTGATCAACTAAGTCAATCCTGGGCACAAGAGAGGCCAGAGAATTTCCTGCAACAGGTCTCATAATCAGATTTAAACATGTGGTTATAGCTTAGAATCATAGAATCATTTAGGTTGGAAAAGACCTTTAAGATCATCATGTCCAACTGTTAACCTAACACTACCAAGTCCACCACTAAACCATGTCCCTAAGCTCCACACCTACACGTCTTTTAAATACTTCCAGGGACGGTGTCTCAACCACTTCCCTGGGCAGCCTGTTCCAATGCTTGACAACCCTTTTAGTGAAGAAATATTTTCCTAATACCCAGTCTAAACCTCTCCTGGCACAGCTTGAGCCCATTTCCTCTTGTCCTATTGCTTGTTACTTGGGAGAAGAGACCAACACCCACCTCACTACAACCTCCTTTCAGGGAGTTGTAGAGAGCGATAAGGTCTCCCCTCAGCCTCCTCTTCTCCAGGCTAAACAACCCCAGTTCCCTCAGCCGCTCCTCATAAGGCCTGTGCTCCAGACCCTTCACCAGCCTTGTTGACCTTCTCTGAACACTCTCCAGCACCTCAATGTCTTTCTTGTAGTGAGGGGCCCAAAACTGGACACAGTATTCCAGGTGCGGCCTCACCAGTGCTGAGTACAGGGGGACAATCACCTCCCTGCTCCTGCTGGCCACACTATTCCTGATACAAGCCAGGATGCTGTTGACCTTCTGGGCCACCTGGGCACACTGCTGGCTCATGTTCAGTGGGCTGTCAACCAACACCCCCAGGTCCTTTTCGGCCAGGCAGCTTTCCAGCCACTCTTCCCCAAGCCTGTAGCGTTGCATGGGGTTGTTGTGACCCAAGTGCAGGAGCTGGCACTTGGCCTTGTTGAATCTCATACAGCTGGCCTCAGCTCATCGGTCCAGCCTGTCCAGGTCCCTCTGTAGAGCCTTCCTTCCCTCAAGCAGATCAACACTGCTGCCCAACTTGCTGTCATCTGCAAAATTACTGAGGGTGCACTCGATCCCCTCAGCCAGAACATTGATAAAGATATTAAACAGAACTGGCCCCAGTAGTGAGCCCTGGTGAACACCACTTGTGACCGGCCACCAACTGGATTTAACTTAACTTGCTTGTGGCAACAGAGGTAGCAAACAAATAGGACTGTTTCTGGTTTTGCCAGAGAAAGAATAGGTGATACCTGAAAGAGTTTTAACATCAATATCTCAGTGTTTTTAATCCTGAAAAACATTTCAAGACCTTTACACTAAGTTTTCATTTAGGAAACACAGGTCTCTACTGCGTGTTGCAACTGTTTCTGTTTAGCGTAGAAGGTTTTTATCCTTCTTCTTCTTCCCTGGCCCCAGAACCACAAAATATCTTTTCCTGGAATGGCTCAATTGCATATAACGATAAATTAAAGATGAGCTATCCCTATACTGAAGCCCTGTTCAAGACCCACATCAAAATATGTCTGTGTCTCACATTTACAAAATGCATATTTGCTTCATGCTAAGAAAAACTGACATTTCGAGTGGCTGCATGCTTTGTGTTTCACTGAAAAAACAAGTTTTATCTGTGGTTTGTGAAAGGTGGGCTTCTCTCACCAGAGGTGCATACTTTCCCAGGAAAGGAAGGATTGGTCTCATTAAGATCCAGTTGAGAATGAATTGCCCTGCTAAGACGAATGTTTCACAAGTTCAGTATCTAAATAACAAAGAAAAACACAGAACACTCAAAATAATAAGACCTGTCATTCATGCACAAGTTTAACCTGGAAAGCTGAAGCAAGGCAGGTAGGAAAAAATGTAAAGCATTTCAAAGTGCCAGGCAAAACTCTAAATGCGTCTTCCCACAGTGGCATCTGTCCACCCCTCACCATAATGGTAAGCATATCTCGATCATATCAATATTTCCACAAGTCCTCCATGACTACATACCAAACGTAACAGGAAAAACTACAGGAAAAAAGGTAATGCAAATAAATGTATTGGGGATGAAATTCAGATCTTCTAAAATCAATGGCAGTTTTGCTGCTGGTTTCAGCAGAGTCAGATTTCACATACAGCTAACAAAGCAGGTCACGGTTGTCCACATCAGACCACTTCCAGATTCTGTGCATGGAAACTCCTCCTGGCAAAGGAAGCTTTCACTTACCTTTCTGAAGTCCTAATTCAACCCGGTCCTTAAAGCCCTTGAGAGAGAGATTATTCACAGCTTTACACTAAATAAGCGCTTCTCTTGTACAACTGCAGCCTAAAATTATATCTTCAGGGAAAATACACAAGTGAAAAGGAAGGGACGTGTCCTCACTAGGAGGATAACAAGTCTGAGTTCTCCCTAATCCTTGCTCTCAAATGTTTGTTCTTTCTGGTATTTGAGTGACTGGAGAAAACATTCTTCATTTTTCCCCAGCTTGGGGAAAAGTGGCATTCCTGGATCTTAGATAATGGGGAGACTCAAGGAGGAAATGTCTCCAGGCTCTCTGCTGAGTGTCACGTTTGTATTAGTCATGGCACCCTCAAAGCTTGGCAGCAGTCCTCAAGCTTTGGGAGCCCCGAAGACCTGGAAAATCCTCTGAAACCAGAGGTTAGCTAGGTATGACCAGAGGCCAGGGTGACATTCAGAGTGGCCTCTTCCAGTCTTGCCAACTCTTCCCACTCTGAAGCAGCCATCACCTACTCAGTCTCTGAGGACACCTGACCTCACTCTCCATGGGAGCCTTGAAACCTGTCCTCTCTATTATTCCCTTCCTCTAGAAGCAAAAAAAGTCCACAAACCCACCCTTTTGGTTGAAAACACCTCACTGCATAAGACAGCACATATTCCAACTTTTGAGCTAAGGTAGTGTAGAAAAGGTCAACCAACACCCAACAAACGAGCAAGCTATTTTTTTTTGATGTTTCCACTTTTAGAAAGCTCCAGCCAATTCTCTCGATAGAGCACATTTTTAAAGAAAATGGGCCAGAAAGTCCTCTACAGATGAGTCACACTGACTGAATATCAGAGCGGAACAACGGAGCTGTTGTCCTATCAGGGCTGAGCCAAAAATAGTTGTTTCCATAAACCTCTTTCCTGATTCTCATTCTTATCTGCACTGAGGTCCAGTGGGGATGGGAGAACCAGTTTTACTTCAACTCTAAACTCTTTCAAGATGTGTAGCAGAAGTGTATTACCAATAAGGATATAGTAAATGAGATTGTTGGCAAATGACTAAAATGTTGGCTGAAGAGGTGTCCTTAGAAGGTGGTAAGCAGGACACGGCATCATTCTGGGTTTCTGCCTACCTAATAGAACTTTTTGATGTGCATCATAAGTATGCCTCTTTCTACATAAAAACCCCAACACTTCTTTATTAGCTTATAAGACCTGGGGAACTACAGGCCAGTCAGTCTCACCTCTGTGCCCAGGAAGATCATGGAGCAGATCCTCCTGGAAACTATGCTAAGGCACATGGAAAATAAGGAGGTGATTGGTGACAGCCAACATGGCTTCACTAAGGGCAAATCGTGCCTGACAAATTTGGTGGCCTTCTACGACTGGGTTACAGCACTGGTGGATAAGGGAAGAGCAACTGATGTCATCTACTTAGACTGGCGCAAAGCATTTGATGCTGTCCCGCATGACATCCTTGTCTCTAAATTGGAGAGACATGGATTTGACGGATGGATTACTCAGTGGATAAGGAATTGGCTAGATGGTCACACTCAAAGAGTTGTGGTCAATGTCTTGATGTCCAAGTGGAGACCAGTGACAAGTGGTGTTCCTCAGGGGTCGGTATTGGGACTGGCGCTGTTTAATATCTTTGTTGGCAACACGGACAGTGGGATTGAGTTCACTCTCAGCAAGTTTGCCCACGACACCAAGCTGTGTGGTGCAGTCGACACACTGGAGGGAAGAGATACCATTCAGATGGATCTTGACAGGCTTGGGAGGTGGGCCTGTGCAAACCTCATGAAGTTCAACAAGGCCAAGTGCAAGGTCCTGCATGTGGGGCAATCCCAAGCACAAATACGGGCTGGGCAGAGAATGGATTGAGAGCAGCCCTGAGGAGAAAGACTTGGGGGTGTTGGTTGATGAGAAGCTCAACATGGCCCGGCAATGTGCTCTTGCAGCCCAGAAAGCTGACAGTATCCTGGGCTGCATCAAAAGAAGTGTGGCCAGCAGGTCGAGGGAGGTGATTCTCCCCCTCTACTTTGCTCTCGTGAGACCCCACCTGGAGGACTGCATTCAGCTCTGGGCCCCCCAACATAAGAAGGACGTGGACCTGTTGGAGCAGGTCCAGTGGAGGGTCACAAAGATGATCAGAGGGCTGCAGCACCTCTCCTATGAAGACAGGTTGAGAGTTGGTGTTGTTCAGCCTGGAGAAGAGAAGGCTCCGGGAGGACCTTATAGCAGCCTTCCAGTACCTGAAAGGGGCCTACAAGAAAGCTGGAGAGGGACGTTTTACAAGGGTATGTAGTGATAGGACAAGGAGTAATGGCTTTACATTGAAAGAGGGAAGATTTAGATTAGACATAAGGAAGAAATTCTTCACTATGAGGGTGGTGAGGCACTGGAACAGGCTGCCCAGAGAAGTTGTGGATGTGCCATCCCTGGAAGTGTTCAAGGCCAGGCTGGATGGGGCTTTGAGCAACCTGGTCTAGTGGAAGGTGCTCCTGCCCATGGCAGGGTGTTGGAACTAGGTGATCTTTAAGGTCCCTTCTAACCCAAACAATGCAATGATTCTATGATTTTAGATATGAAAAGCAGGCCCACTCTAGGTATTATTACTGACCCCAGCAGTCACATCGCTCCTAAAATAAAAACCCGTAACGACTACAGAATTGCCCTCAGCTGTCTTTTATTTCCAGTATTTTATGCTTACACAGGTCTTTCATAAAGAGCAAAACCCACTGTCTTGGAGGAACATATGAGCATGCTACAATTAATGTACACAGGACAAAACTCTGTTATAACCTTGTAGCCAAGATATGTAACATCCATCTTTTTTTTACTCTCACCTCCATACTCATCTGTGCTGAGTTAGGTTGTGTGCCCAACCAAGAGAAAACTATGTCATGCCATGGCAAGGGTGTTTGGCCTAAATTCAAAATGGGCTGTGGTTTTAGATGCCTGAATTAAGACATGATAAAAGGAGTACATTTTCAGAAGTATTAGACATCTGTCCATAAAGAGAGAAGGAAAAAAAGACACTCTTTTTCAATTTGAACGCCAAAAAAACCCCCACTAAAGCCTACATGAAGTCGAGAACATGAAAAGCCCCTCAATAAGCCACACAACACTCAAAGACGTCAGCTAAATAGTACAGTATTACAGATCAAGTGGCTGGCACAGAGAAATCAAACGATTTGTTCAAAACTGCTGTGGAGATGAGGGCAGAGCCCAGAAGACAGATATTTCAAGTGGTTACCACATATCCCTCCCCTGGAAGCTGGCGGCTAATCCCGTATACATTTTTTAAAAACCATTATGGAAGTTGTCATGTTCTGTGACATGTTGATCAAGGTTCCCCACCAAGCAAGGGGCTTTACTTAACCTCAGACCTGCTTTTGAGTTGTGCACACATCCAAGCACAAACATGCAAGCACAAGTCAACAGACACGCAGTGTCATGGAGCCAAACGATATTCTTTCAAAGCACCAGGCTGGGAGAGGGGGCCAGAAGCCTTTGGCAGCACTCAGACCTCCCAGCCTGAGAAGAGAGGCTCTCAGGTTGCTCTGTGGCTGCACACATTTTGACAACTGATTTCAGACCTTGGGAACACGACAAGAGTTTTATAACCTCCTCCATCTATCAATCCCTTTCACCCGCCTTGGTGAGCATCCAAAGGATGGGATGTAAAAGGATGCAGGGCAAGGACAGGGGGCATTTTTTCCCCATTCCCTCAATTCATCCCAAAGGGTTTGTTTTCAGCACTTTAGGGCTACTATTTTATTTACATGGTTCTTCACTTTAGCATAAACATGTTGTAAACCCTTGTGCAGCTCCATGAGCCAGAGCAGTTCAGCTATTAGCGAGATGCCTGAGTCAAGTCTCATGTCCCTTCCTTCAGGGCTAATTTTGTTAAAAAGCAGAAAATACAAAAGACTGGATGGATACAGAACCATGTACAAAGAAGATTCAGGATTGAGAAAGGACCAGCCTACATCCTAAGCCCTCCAAGACACCAGAAAAATCCCTGCTGCCTTTAGATCTTGTCACAGGCTTGCTCTTGACCATGCGCTCTATGCTCACGGGACTCATTGTAACAGGTGATGCAGATACACCAATGTATACAAACAGGACCCAGGCCCACCTTCTACTTTTCAAGTCAGGCACATTTCTAGCCTTAGTGCCTTAGCCAAAGACATGCTAACTCCTCTGAAGGTAACCTATTATGGGTCAGTGTAGACAAGCAGAGTGCTGTTGATCTCTTGGCTGACCAACCAGTCTACTTTCTATGACGAGACAACAGTGTAAGTTGAAAGAAGTCATAATTCCCATTTATCTGACACTTGTAAGATTGCATCTGGAGCATTGTGTCCAGTTTTGGGTTCCCCAGTACAAGCAATGCATTGACGTAATGAACCAAAATACATTTCATCTATAATTCAGTTGTGCTGGATTCCAGGACTAATGGTTTATACAGGATGAGCTTTGCAGCACTGATTCATATCACAATACAGGTTTTTCCCCAGCAACATAATTCCTTAGAGGCAAGACTACTTATTTATTTGTATCAATTTCAGCTGGGATTTTAAGGGGAGAAGAAAAGTAATTTTTTCAACAGGAAGTAAAAGTATGAGTTTATGCCTAACAAAAAAGTAGACACTGGTACAGAAGTGTACAGACAAAGCCTAGACATTATTATATGACAAGTAAGACCTTGATTGCCTACCATTTCTGTTTGGCATTTCCACGTTTTTGAGCTGTCTTTCCTTCTGTTTCTTCTCCCTCTTCTCACAAATAGGGAGATACAGCATGCTTTTTAATTGTATCAGTGGCAATCTATGAAACCCCTATAGTTTCTCTGTAGACCAGAACGAAACTCCTCCCCAGTCATTTCACGTATCTTTCATGTTATTTTATGTCTGCTATCTGAAGATGAAGGGTTTATTCCCTTCCTTGCCATATGGGAGCAATAATAGATATTCAGCAAGTGCAGGGTTTTCCAGAGAAACAGTATCTCAAAGCAGTATCTGAAAGTTCAAGAGAAATATGTATTTCAAAATTGCATCCAGAATTGCAAAATTCACATATGTTGTACCTCACCACTGAGGCTCCTGTATCCCAAAGTCTTCATCTTGTCCATACATGTAAATAAGACAAGCCAGGGACTGTTCCTTGGCACTGGAGCCAACGGCCCAGCAGCTCGTATCCAGACAACTAAGCCCTTTCACCTCCCCAGAACAAGGTGCCTGCAGCCAGATTACTACTGGGGATGGCCCCTGGCCAGTGTGAGTCCCCAGACAGTGCCCAGGCGTTGTCTGGAGAAGCGCTAGCCAGTGTGGGCTGGAGCTGTGCTAACAGCTTACAGTATGGACAGGTATACGCCAGTGCTCAGAGCTATGCCTTGTCCCTATTTAACCTGTTGGGATAAACCTGGCCACATCCTCCTATGGCTCTTGTATTTGCAGGCTTTTCCACTCTCTCTTGGTCATCGCAGAAGAATGGCCTCTGTTCAGCCAAAGCTCAACTGCAGTTCAAGAAGCATGTCAGCAAGGGCTGGAAAACAGCAGGACAGTACACAAATTCTTAGAGTTTGTTGTTATTTTTTATCAGAACTGACTGTTTAAGGTGTATTTTAAGGGCTAAGATGACTGTTGTTTTTCAGGAAGCAGACTGGTAGTCACATGGGGACGAACTGGGGGTAAAACCCGAAGTATATGTCAAGTTCTGGAGATACAATATTAGACAAAAGGTAACAGATCAAATACTGCATGTCTGTCTCTTACAGCCTGGTCTCTAAAGCTCCAAAAGACACAGCTCTTATTTTAAGGTCATGCTTCCACACCCTTCTATAGTATCTTTGCACAACTCGATGGAGACACATCCCTGAGGGACCACCTTGTACGCGCTGGCCCTGCCTGCCATTTATCATCATGCTGGAAGTGCTCATGAATTACTCTCCACATATACTAGTTTATTTAGAGATAATTTGAGTTGCCGCATGTCTGAACAGGGTCTTTCATTGAAAATCTGTAAGCAGCCAGACAGAGGGAGGGCTCATGGGGAGCCGTGATAAACTGTTCCAAACAAACACCACCCCAAACAGTTCCACCTCTGCAATGCCAGCAGGCAGCCTGCAGCACAAGGGAAACACCAACACAAACAGCTGTCACTTTTTCCTTGGCCAAAACCAGGAGTTCTGCATATTTATTTAAACTCAGCTGACTATTAAAGTATACACATGTAACACTGATGATGGGTGCAGCAATGACATGTTTCAGTAGTATCTTGTTTTCTACTGACCCTTTCCAGCCAGACTAGAAATGGGTAATTCTAATGAAGAGAAAGAAAAAAGACCAGAAGAAGGGAGGAAAAAAGCACACTTTCCGTCTCTACCGTCTTGAAACAACTTGGGGTTTGTATTAACAGAGCCTGGGTGGATGCCAGGTTTCCACCCTCCTAGAGGGAAGGCTTGAGGATATGCTTCATTAATAAAGATACAAGAAGCCTAACACAGCACATAGGTACCTGCTCTGTCAATATTAATAACAATGTTAAGTAATGTCATGTCAATCACCTTACAATTACAATTGTAATTACAATTACATCTTAAAATTTGAATCCATAGGTGTGGAAGAAGGACACCCATGTGTCGCTGTGCATTGGCAAATCACTGCCTAGGAGGGTAGTACCATTGAGAGGTCTCGTGTGAACCTCCCTGATCTTTCTGTAGTTTCCCATTCAGCCTGTGCTATTCTCTTCTTGCTCTTCTCAGAAGCCAGACTGTGAGACACCAACAGCTGATACACGAAGGATGTGGTCATTTGTTGAGCTGGAGCAGAAAGCCCCATCCTCTGGCAGTGGAGAGCACATATTTCCTTGTCTTAATCAATGTGGTGTTTATTAAAATGTAAAAATAGCAGGTTCCAATGCAACTACTATGGTATCATTGGATAGCTCCTAATATTTCAAAGCTGGAAAGTCTAGGCTAAAGATGTATAGCTTGTTTTGCAACGTGAAAGAAACATAAAGGTCTGACAGTGTATGTTGCTGTACAGCCGGTGTAATCATGCCAACTAACTGCATTGATTAAACATATATTGATATCTGTAATTATTGATATCAACATCAGTCCACTTACTACACTGGCCTGTGCAAACTTTAAACAGACTTTTCAGCTAATAATCGACGTCTAAAAGAACTCTAGCTACCTCTCAGGAGGTGACAGCTCCATCTAATGACCCCCGTCATGGTACCAGACACCAGCATTCAATATCACAGTAGTCCTATGAAACCAAGCTCACTCTTTCTTGGAGAGACCTGGCTTCCAGGTACTGGCAGAGAGGCCAAAATCATGACTGCTGAATGCATGCTAGACCAAAGACTGGTCCCTGCTAAAGAAAACTTGCAAGAATAATATTAATGGTAGCTCATGCTACACAGAACTGCACTTTACTTCACCTACATCTGCAGACAGGATGATTCTACCATCAACATCAGCACCTCTAAAATTTAGGTCATGACTAGATGTCACCATGAGCCATTGTAATTTCCAGCCCAGAATTTGTCCTGTTTAACTAATTTGGACTGGTATCAATACACACAAGGACCTTCTGTTCTTTGCATCTTGTCATCCATGGTGCTTTAAGCAATTTGTCTAGCGTCAACCACATTATTCCCCCATGCAGGGGAAGTGAAAAACAAAGAGTAAAGAGCTTTGTGTGGAGAGAGGTCTTCCAGTCTGAAGACTGGTGAAGGACAAATACGGTGTCCACCTACAAAAAGGGCAAAAAAGGAAGATCCAGGAAACCACAGACTAGTCAGCCTTGTTTCAGTCCCTGAGAAAACTATGGAACAGGTCCTTAGAAAAGCTATTTCCAGGCACACAAATGACCAGAAGCTGACTGTTAAAAGCCAACATGGGTCGACTGAAGGGTTAATCATGCTTGACCAAACAACTTGCTCAGTGGATGAGTGGGAAGTTGTGAATATCATCTACCTTGATTTTAGCAAGGTGTTTGACGCAGCATCTCTCAAAATCCTTTTTGACAAGCCATTAAAATATGGACTGGACAGACAAAACACAAAATGGTTGAGAAACTGACTAAACTGTTGAGCTCAGAGGGTGGTGGTTAAGGCTCAAAATCATGCTGGCAGCTGGTCATAAATAAAGTTCTTCTGGAGTCAATGCAATTCAGCTTTATAAATGATCTGGAATGTAGGATTGAATGGACTGTCACCAAACTTGAGGATGAGCCTAAGCTGGGAGAGGAGGTAGATGTGCTGGAAGGAAAAGCCACCATACAGAGAGATCTCAACAGGCTGTTGAGATCTGGCCAACAAGAATGAGGTTTAACATGAGGTTCAGCAGACATAAACGTCAAGTCTTGAACCTGGGATGGAATAATCCCAAACAGTAGCACCAGCTGGGCACTGGCTGGTTGGACAGCTGCTCTGCTGAAAAGGCACAGGGTGTCTTGGCAGGCAGCAAACTGAACATGAGCCAGCCATGTATCCTGGCAGCAATGAAGAACAGCAGCATCCTGGACTGAATTAGTAAGACTACTGCTGGTAGATGAAGGGATGTGATTTTCCTGCTCTGTTTGGCACCTGTTAGGCCACACCTGGAACACACTGTCCAGTTTTTCTCCCCCCAGTTCAAGAGATATTGAAAGCCTGGAGATGGTCCAGAGGGGATCAACAAGATTAGGGGGCTGGAGAATTTCACAGCTGAATGAATTGTGCTTGCTCAGCCTTGAGAAGGGAAGGCATAGGGTGGGGAAATCAAATCACTGCCTTCCAATACCTAAAAGGTAGTTATGGAGAAGACTCATCTGTTCACAAGGAACGCACTATGACAGAAGATGAAGCAATGGGCACAAGTGGCTTCAAGGGAAGTTCCACTTGGATATGAAAAAAATTCTTTGCTGTGAGAGCAACTAAAGAGGAGGATCAGTTGCCTGAAGAGAGAGAATCTTCCTCACTAGAAACAATAAAGACTTGGCTTGACTGGGCCTTGAATAACGTAATCTAAGGACCTGCTTTCAACAGAAAGTTGGATCAGATGGTCTTGGTAGGTGCCTTCCAACGTAGACTCATCTGTGTTTCTGTGATTCCTTTCTATTTCTTCTTAATATATACTTTACTATGATTTTATGCTGGGGGAAAAATTATCCTAGGCTTTTGAATTTGGAGCAGAAAGCAGTAAGGATGCAACAGTATTTGTTTTCCATGAGTGTCCAAGATACAAAGAGTTAAAGATCTCTTGCTAGCTCAGACAGCAGCTCCAGCTCCCACATACCCAGACTTTTAATGGCCTGGGTTGCACCCTAGCCTGGACACCTGGCAGACATCCTCTATGCCAGGTTTCTGCCCAGTCTAACCCTGCCCGGAGGGGCAGTGAGTCTCACGCTTCTCGCTGGCCATGCTTCCCCTGACTGCTGACTTGCTTCATGCTCCACATCGTGTGCCAGCCCAAAGCACAAGCCCTGCCCTTCCGCCTCCTGGACATGAGCTGGCATGCATGGCCTAGCCTCTGAGTGGGCGCAGCAACTTCCCATGAAGGAAAAAAAGATGCCTGTTACCGGTAAAGGCAAAACTGGCTGCAGCCAAAGCTCTCAGCCCACCAGCAGCCCCTGTCATGGCTTGAGCTACAAGCCTAAGAGATGAACAGAACCTCACAGATAAACTACCTCAGGGCCAATAGCCGAAGGGTTAACTCTGGCAGTAATAACGAGGCAAACCTATTGAGCTGTGTGATTTTTGGCTGAGCACCTTTAAACTCGCCATCCCACCCACCATTTCCCTGCTAGGATCCATACCGAGATGGACACAATAAGGAGGGTGGGCTTATCATTCACGCCAATGCCTTCCCATCCTGCACGCGGGGGCAGGAGGAAAGGAGAGCCGGCTTCGGCAGGAGGCAGCTGGCAAGCGAGGCAGAGAGTGGGATGGCAGCGAGCTGGGGCAGCACCAGCGGTGTGCGCCTGGGGAGGCGTCGGGGCTACCAAGAGCCATGGCACACCTTTGGAGTGGCTTCCACCAGTGTGAAACTGTCTCCGTTGTGGAAGCCACACCTGAAATACCTCTCCAAAATTGCTTCAGACAGAAATACCTCTCCAACGTTGCTTCAGATAAGAATGATTCCTACCCTGCGGAGCTGGAGACATGTCTAATCCCAAACTCCTCCCTTCCCTGGCCCCAGCTCCTACCTTGCCGTAAGTGAGAGCAATACAGACACCTCCGTAGCTATGTAGCACAATGAGATGTCTGCAACAATGGGAACCTGCTCAGTGCAGCAGTCCTTGAGGTATTTGGGGTGATGCCCAGCTGTGTTGTGCTTGGCCCCATGCGCAGGCTTCCAGGAGACCCTACGTCACTGCTCCCTGTCCCAGCAACATGCCAGGGCAACCGCACAAGCCGGGGAGGAAAGTGGGAGCATTAGTAGCGGGGCAGACAGCAGCCAAGCAGCCACCGCGGAGCCGCTGGGAAAGACAAAGTAGGCAGAGTAGGCACCTATTTTTGTGAAAATGATCTGCAATTAAGTTGATATTAACTGTTTCAGGCCATGCACAGGAAGAAAACACAGGCTTGAAAACAGGCATGAAGCGTAACTTCACAAAGGCAGGAAACTGATGTATGCTCATTATTTATACCAGTTTCCCACATAACATGGTCCAGATCACCGTCTGTCCATCTTACCTCTGCTGAATACATTGGCAATCAAACATGCCAGAGAACTGAAAGATGATGAGATTTTGATCCATTGTGTGGAAACAGCTGAGCAGATGAGAGAAGTCCTAAAGCCGCCAGCCCAGCTTGGTGATGAGTTCATGCACTGTCAGAGATCAGAGGCTTTGGATGGGGACCAGCTGCGGTCCCAGGGCTGTCAGTGCAAGGAAGGCACAGATCCTGGTTAGAGATATGAAATGGTGGTCAGCAGGTGTCCAGGCAGGAGACTGACTTGAGTGGGAGATGGGACATGGGCCTCCCATGGTAAAGAAGAACTGCTCGGTGCTGTCTCCACAAGCTCACATGCTTGGTAAAACATGGGAAGAGCATGCACACTGAAAGTCGTTTATAAAGAAAATGTAGTGGGGCAATGCAATCATGTTCATGGCCTCCCAGTTGGTTCAAGGCTCAAACATAATGCCCAAAGTTTGATGGAGACACAAAATAATGAAGACAAACTGTGTGGTAATGTAGGAATGATAAGAAGTTGTGCAGATTCTTCCTCTTATCCAAGTAAATCTTCCTGCGTCTTGTCTTAGGAAACTATTTCAAATATCTCACCTATGATAAAAGGGGCATATCCTAATTGAGGGTTAAAAATGGGAAATCCTATGGCCAAAAGAAGGAACATCCATCACAAGGAGGTATGCAGGAGACGGCACCTCCACACAAGAGAAACATCAACAGTTTCACAAGAGCTGCAGACTACTCAGAAAGTGCTACATTTTAAAGCTTTTCTTGAACCTGGGATACTTTCTTCTTAACTTAGCAGACCCTGAGGTCCTTATCAGTACTGGAAGTTTAGATGACCTGGCAATCTTCCTGAACATTTTCTTGAAAATGAATAAACCTTACAAGCACACTGCGTGTTACAAACTGCCTTGACTTCCAGGAATAAAAGGATGGTTCAAAGAATGCAACCCTGGAGTCCCCGATGGAAAAAAGAGCATATCTTTCAGCAGAGCCTTCCCATCCCCACCCGCATTTTTTCATTTAATTTTCTACCCCCTGCACTTTCACTACGAGGCAGTCGGGATGTCTCTGTGCAGCAAGACTCATTCCAACTGGCAGCTCTGGATCAAAGAGCACTGGAAACATTAATCAGTGTGCCTAATCATTTCCAATCGCAAGAAACTTTTCTCTGTGACCTGGCATATAAACACTGAGTCATTTCATTCACTGGTTGACGGACCAGAAACCAAACAATCCTTATCATACCTAATTCATCTTACTCCTTCGGGTTATAGATGGATCAGCCTGCAATCCTCCAGCAGCAGTGGCAAACTTTAGGCAATTTACTTAATCAAGCTGATTAGCAACCTGTCTGTAGCGCCTTTTATCTGTTGGTGCCAAAGTAGTTTACAAGCATTAAGTGCATCTAATTTTGCGATAGCAAAGCAAGATGTGGTTACTATTTTCAAAAGCACCTCCAGTAATGAGGGAGAGCTCTTGTTTTAAGGGGGTGGGGAGGTTCAGGGTGGCAAGTTTTGCTGATGCATGAAAACCGCTTTGAAAATTAAATGAGCAAATGGCGAAGTCAGGGAGGGAGCCCAGGAATTCTGATTGCCAGCTATCTGTGCTGCCCATACTGCCATATGGTTTGCAGCAAAAAGGAAAAGAATAATCAAACCAGACATCTGTGCCCAGAGCCTTATCTATTTGGGCACCATCCTCGGGACAGCCGCACTCTGAGCACAAACAAAGGGTGATGAGATCTCCTTTCCCCTTGGTGGGTCTGCGGGGGGACGTGGTGCCTCCTGCTCTTGTTCAGGTTAATATGTGCATGATCGCCACCTGTTTGGGAGTTTGCTCCCACGGTAACATTGATTTCTCGCTTAATGCCAAGAGCAGAACAACAGCCCTGTCACTGTCGCAAGGAAAGCTGACAAAAAGCTAAGGTTGCTTTAGCTTTCCTTGGTTTTCACTCAAGTGCCCCTGACTTGGGGAAAAAAAAAGAAAGAATTATGCCAAAGGCCAGCCTGTTCCAGGGCAGCTTGTTCCCTCTTTGAAGGAGAGAGAAATGAGGGGTGGCACAGAAGCCTGCTGCTACACCTGACAGGCTCTCATGGAAAAAAGCCAGTGATGGAGCCCTGCAGGAGCTTTGCAAACTTGCACAACCTGCCTTGAACCTTGCCCAAAACTGTCCCGTTCTTTTCTCTGGTGCATGGTGCCAGAGGCAATCAAGATCCCTTTCTGCTCCCTCCTGGGCACTGAGTAATATTTCTTTTCCTTGAGAGCAGGTGCCTTTGGGGAGAGGTGCGGGGAGCTGAAGAAGGGCTGCAAGAGACGCACGAGCGCACGGAGGCTTCCCTCCTACATCAATGCAACCCCATCCACTGTGGTGGAAAGTTAAACGAAGGATTTCCTGGTGGAAAGGCTGCCAACCCCAAGCTTGGGAGAGCTGGATTTCAACACCTGCTGTGCCACAGGTTTGCTGCCTGGCCTTGCACAAGTCACTCAAAAGCCACATGTATAATGGTACTGACATATCTGGCTCCTGGAAGGAAGTCCACGACACTGAGCTGGTTGGCTGAAGAGGATTAGGCATCTATGAATAGGTTTGGCACAAGGCAACACATCCAACGACGGCTGCCAACCAGGGCAAGAGGAGGTGCCAGAAGACAGGAGCAAATCTCCCCCAGGTCTCCGCTGTGTGAGTCGTTCAGCTCCGCGGGAGCCTGCTGTTGGTGTGGGCAGCAAGGGGCTGGTTCACCCTCCGCTGATCCAGCACCTGCAGTGGCTTAGTACATTATCAATCCTTGCTCCCTTCTCCCTGCCCCAGGTTTCTGCAACCGTTCACAGACCCCAAACTGCGCTTTATCCCTTTGATTCCCAGTCCCAATCTGCTGCAGAGGCTAATAAACCCGACTGGACAGGCAAGGGACAGGCAGGGCAGCTGGAAGCAGTAATACTTTCACCAGCTTCAGGAAGCGATGCCAGGGCTGGTCCCTGGGTACCTCCTCTTCTCCCTCTGCAGACAGCTGGGGACAGGGATTTTGTACCACTGCTTGTCACTTGGTGGTTGGGTACTGGGAGGAGGGAGACAAGGCTTTGGATATGGAGTCACGCACAAACTCTAGGCAGCTCTAAGAAAGCAAAGCAGAGCCGTATCTCCCTCCAGTTATGAGCAGAAGAGTGTTGTTTTCTTTGTTGACCTGGCTGAGACAGCATTACATTTTGGTAGCATCTCCGTATCCCAGGCCTATGGGGTCCCCAGTGGTCAGGAGAGACTCAGTCCAAGAGCGTCACTGCCATGCTTACCCCAGGCTGGGCACTCCCAGCATTGCTCCAGGCACGAGGGCAGCCGTACCAGCATCCTGCTGGTTTGCTGCCCAAGACCTTTTCTGTAGCTGCCCAGCTGGCCTGTTTCCTACCACCAAAATGCGAATAAGGACAGAAAACTACAGTGTGTCGATCTCACAGAGAGAAAAGCAGAGACAGGCAGCTGCTGGAATATTCCCATGCCAATCATTCTAAAAAACCCTCTTTTTTCACAGGTAACAAGCCTGTGTTGCAGCTTTCCCAGGCACTGGCTGAGGGTGCCTGTCAGGAAGGTCTCAGGAGCCGCAACACCCAAGTTCACCCTTCCCTACACCTGACAAGCACCAAGAAAAAAAAATCAAGGACTCACGGAAGACTGAAACTTGGAATGCCAAAGTCATCAGAAAGTGAACTGTTTTGATAATGATGAAGAAAGACCACTAAGCCCTCCTGAACCAAACACGAACCACACAAACCACACAGCCCGTGTGTGCTGGGAACAGGCTTCGACAGCTCATCACAGCAGGGCTGTTTCATCTGGGTTTTCAGAAAAAGACCCTGTGCAATGCTAAGTGTACCATGAGCACCCACGAAATAATTACATTGTAGGTAAATACAAATATCTGGCTGCAAAATCAAGTGCACAAGAAAGTCTCTGTTCCCTGGTGTGGAAAACTGCACTTGGAATAGTTAAGGTTTCCCAAGCACTAAGCAATTGAAAACAAGGTCTTATAACAGGATGTATCAGGCAAGCACTTACCGGCTGCCTCTAACACACGCTGAGGGTCAGCTTCTTGGCTGGCACAAATCAACCCAAATTCATCAAGGTCAGTGGAGATGCATTGATTTCCTCAGGTAAATAAAACAAGGTTCTCCTGCTGCCTTCTCCAGGAAGACAGTAACTTTGGGGCTGACTTTTCCAAACCCAGCTGAAGCTGCCTTCCCTGCAAACAGAAAGGCAGAGCTGCTGTGGAGAAGAGCAGCTTAGCAAAATCTTGGATGAATCCCAGCCAAAGGTCCATCTTCCCACAGGCCAAGCAAGCTGTTGGTGAGCTTGCTCGGCCCTGGAGTATTGAAACCATGCTCCCATGCTGCTAACCGGAGTTGATATACCCTTCCTCTGAGCAAGGCTTTTGAGTTCAGTCTTGGCAACGATGGCAGGCTCCAGAGCTCAGGGACCACAGCAAGCACCTGTCTGTCCATCTGCACTTATGTGCATTGATGGGTCCTACATAAAAATAAAGACCTTGATACAACCATGGTGAGTGTGAGATGCATGCTACTGCCATTTGGAAGGGAGCCAAGAAAAATGGGGAGAGGAGCACTTGTGGCTCCTGTTTCTTCATCCCCTGCCACTCGCTGGGAATTTGCTACTGGTAACATGAAAAAATGGTAAGATACACTAAAACACCCAAGTCTGGGCATACCGTCAGAGCAGCATTGCTGCTAGTTTCTCCTGTCCAGATCTGCTGCATTTTTGAAGTTCACATGATCACACCTCCCAGTCTCTCTTCATTCACTAATGAGATTTGAGAGTGGGTCAAAACAAAACACTTTCCATTTTGCTGAAATTTAAATAAAATTGAAAAAAACCCCAGGGATAACCAAAACCCAACACTTGTCTTCTCCTCACCCTCACTTTCCTTTTGCCATCAACTTGTTTATCAGAAACCATTTAACATATGGAAATCTTCATATGTGAGTAAACATTTTGATTAAAAAACAAACCAAAACAAAACCCCAACACTGCAGCAAGAAAAGGGGAAAATCCCAGCTTTTTCAGTCCCATGAAACACATTTGATTCATTCAAAACTGAGAATGAAATTCAAGGATTAAAAAAATTTATCCCACAAAATCAGTCTTACGTTTTCTGTAACGACTCACACTTTTCAGATGGCTCAAAAATACACCATGAATGTTAGGTTTATAATTGCATCGTCACCCTATCAGTTAAAAAATAAACACAAAACCTTCAGTCATACACTAGTGAATGAATGACAAATAGGTGAAAGAGGTTTGTACTTCAGTTAGTCAGTCAGCCAAAAGAAAAAGAGAAAAAAATCAGAAAACCAAGGTGTGTTGTGCACAGGGAGGAAGCAGTTTACCCTTGCTTTGCGGAAGTGTTGTCCAAAGGCCCTGGGTCCAGTGAGGGCTCATGGCACCGCAGCTGCAGTTGTGGGATGGGGACACACAGGAGGGTGAAAGATCGGTGCTCATTTGGCAGTTCAGCAGCCCTTCCAAGGAGCATGTGGGAATCATCTTCCCAGAAACACCTTCCTGGAAGGGGATGCGGATTACAGTTTGCTGCAAATAGTCCACTGCTATAGAATCATAGAATCGTAGAATCGTTTAGGTTGGTAAAGACCTTTAAGATCATCCAGTCCAACCATTAACCTACACTACCAAGTCTACTCTAAGCCAATCAAGGGTAGACTAGACTAAACCATGTCCCCAAGTGCCACATCTACCCATTTTTTGAACACTATTGAACACATTTTCTCAAAGCCCAGAGATTTTGGATTTGATTTTTACCCACTGTTGCTTTGCCCACTTAGATGCCCCAATCTGAAGCCATTGCAAAGTGGTCACATCTCCTTTAGAGAGCTTAGGGATGGGAGCCCGGGCTCCCCACGAGCCTCCACTGCAGGCAGTCCTGCCTGCAAACGGGGACATTTGGCAAAAGAGTCATGCTGCTACTCACTGGCTGCAAGAGCCCTCACTCCATCACCGCAAAGCAGGCTACAGCCTGGGTTGGGAGCAGCCCCTTGATACCAGGCCAGTTACGATGCTGGAGCTCAGCCCCGAGGACACATGCTCACAGCAGCCTTCCCAGCATGGCACGGCTGGAGAGACGGGGATGCAGCAGGCAGGGGTGCAGGGAGGGAACTGGGAAATGATTTGATCAGATTGAAAACAAATCTCTTCAAACACCTCCCTCCTTTCTGAGCAGCTCAAAAAAAGAAATGCTGCAGAAGGTGGGTTTGCATTTAATAATGATCAAAACATCCCAACTCATTCTTAATAAAGTCTTACCACTCATTGCCTTCCCCTGTGCTCCCTTGTCTCTTTTTAGATCGCTGTCCTTTCATTCCTCCAAAGGCAGGCAGAGCGCCTGCGGCTGCACTGCTGGGGCCCAGCAAGTGGGTCAGGCTCGGTATGGGACCTCCAGGGACCGCTCAGCTTGAGAGAGCTGATTAAAGTTTCGGTATTATTTTCATCTCCGATGGCGTCAGACAGATCTTCATTAGGTGCTTTGTTCTAGTAGCTCCTTCTCACTCACGCAGGCACTGAGAGGGGGGTTCATCTCATGCAGCTTCAGACATCCAAAGTGGAGGAGTCTGCATCTCAATCAGCTGTCTGGCCTCCCCCAATAGTCGTGGGAGGCAAACAGCCATTACCAGAGGGCAACCCACCTATTTTAGATGCCTGCCTCAAGATGAGATGGCTCCAAAGCCTTTTGACCTGATAGTTTAAACTATGCCCAATGTTGTTCAATCCCTGTTGAGGTCTGGATGGAAGCTTTGCTGTAGGACAGGAAGGGTACTGGAGCTCTTTCTTACAGAGGAAAGTGGGTCCAAGCTGCCGCAAAGACAGGCCAAACCTGGGGTGTACAACCAGGGATGTCCACTGAACTCCTAAAACCTCTGAGTGCTGGGTGGCACCATGCCACAAGTCACATTTGGCAGGGAAGAAAAGGCTGCAGATAGCAAGTGCTCTCTCATGCCTGCATTTTTATCCCAGTTGCATACTGGGAAAGAAAATGACATTATTTCACATCATTTTAATTTTCATTACTTTTCTTCCACATGACTTTCCTCTTCTTTTCTCCAATTATTGCATTGCTCTGGACTTTCCCAAATTTCCGTTTTCATAAGGTGCTGTGTAGAACTGGAGTTCAGAGACTCTTACACAGCCAGGTAACTAAGGTGCCTCTTTCTTGCTGGCTGCTGCAGCCCCAGGTTCAGTGGCTTCCAAATGGAGTAACTGGACACAAACAAAAGCACATACGCTGCCTTATGAGCTTTCCTCCCATCTTTGCCTTGTTGCAGGATCCCATGGTGCACAATTCCCATGAGGAACAGAGAAGAGACAGTTGTTGGCTATGCTGCCGGTCCTCAGATGTTTGTTAGATCAGGGCTGGCATTAGGCATCATTCATTCCTGTGGTCACGGGAGGCCCATAATAATCAAGGTAGAGTTGCTTTTGCCACCCATACTGAAATTTAAATAACAAGCCCAATTTCATCCTCCTTCTAGGACAATTTGAAAGCAACACAGTATGATGTAAGGATGACAGAAGAGATGGGGTTTGTTGTCTGCATGCTACCAAGGCAAACTTTTCATTGAAACTCAAAAAAAACCCGACTGTGATTCATAAATTCTAAAAGCTGAGAGAAACCAGCTAAATGATTTTGTCTGACCTTCTGCCTAATAAAGACCACAGAATTTCATCCAGTGACTTCTGCCTGAAGCCCAGTAATTTGTGGTTCAAACAGAGCATCTTGACCAGCCTACTGTCCAGCTTTGATGTAAGGATGTCAAATGAGGTGCTAACCACTTCCCATGCTGTCAAAAACTGGCTCTTCTACAGGTTGTCAGCATCTCTTCACCACTGCATAACTTGCCATAGCCTTCCCAAGGACACAACAATTTTTATGTGTTTTTGCCCTCTCTATCAAAACTCTCAAACCATCAAAAAGAGGGAAAATGGAGATTCTGAAGCACAAAACATGAAGCAAGGACACACCAAGAGAAGGGTAACAGAGCATCTCAAAGTAACCTTCTGCTGCAGTCAAATGGATGAAATCTACATTAAAATGCAACTCAAGGTCCGCTCGTTTTCCTACTCTAGATGACACAGTGGAAAAGTTATTTTGGTTCAAAACAAAAATTTTTGAAACATACACATAGGTATCTGTGTGACTTGTAAGGAAAACACATTTATTTGGTTACAGAAGTAGTTTTTTCTGTCACTTGTAAAGCTTGCTACAGTATCACAGCAACAAATATTTCCACAGCGGAGACCTTGAGTGGCCAGAGCAAAATCCACTTCAAAACCATCTCCTGCAAGATAGGCCCAGTAAAAAGACAGCTCGCTGCTGACTATACCTTCTGACTTTTTGTTTCCAAATTTCTGTGGTTGGAAGTACTGATGGGGTAAAGAAAACTCTTTTTTTGTTTTTTTGGGTTGTTTTTAAGAAACAAACCCAAAATGGCAAGCAGCCCAGAAGGCTGCAAGACCAGACTCCTCTCAGGTGAAAAATATTTACGTTGAGCACTGAATTAACATGAGCTCTTCCTTCCTTGTGTCTTGCTAGTGCAGCATTCAATGACAACGCTGGTGATTAAAGTTCCTCCACCCACAGACCTACAACAGCCCAGGTGACAGCCTTGAGAATTCTCCGTAACATCAGCCTGTGTTGGAGGGTGGGAAGGGGCTTCAGGCACCACGTCCTAACTCTACTCCCATTCCTGTTCATCACTAAATAACCATATTCACGTTTAATAAAACCAAGCCAGAAGGTTAATTCCAACAGAGTCTCTTTTGCTACTTTCAAAGAGACACTTTCTCACCCTCTGCATCTCACCCTCTGCCTGCACTCAAGCTATGGCCAAACTCAGGCTGAAAAGCGAATTCTCAGGGTGGGTATCTATGGCCCCATGGCTCCACCTCTGCCAGGATGAGCCCGGCTCAGTTTCCTGCTCCCCTCACGGAGGGATTCGTCTCATCTGCAGAGCACATAAAGATGCAATTCCAGCTTGTAGAAGCTCCGAGCCGGCTGTGGTCAGCGCGGTGCTGCCGATAAAAGTGCTGAGTGTTGGTGTAGGGTGTCTCAGGGCGGTTTGACGTCCACACTTAATTACACACTGTTATAGCCATACTCTTTGTGGCACCCAAGCTAGCAAGGTGATGGCAGTAACACATGTGGCTTTCTCAGCCATCCATGAGCTCCTGCTACCTACATGGCACACAGGACTACGGCAACAGGAGCAGCACACACATCCAGAAGAACAGGACATGTAGGCTTATGAATTAGACACCCATCTAACAGGCCAGGTCTGCACAAACCATTTAGTGCCTTACCACATGTGAAACTTCAGACTGTTTCAAGGCACAGTTAAGGTGCTCTTTAAGGTTGAAGGCACTGTCATTTTGTGCATGCAAGCTCTTAAATGAGTTAAATCCTGTTTGTGTTGAAGTGTACAGGTGCAAACCAACCTGGCACAGCCTGCTTGAAACCCAAACAAGTGCACCTGAAGCACGAGTAGTGGCATCCCATTTTTGTACCCATAGATCTGCAGAAATTAATGCGGCTGGCACAATGTAAAGACGCTGTATGTCCACATAACTGTACTGACACTAAAGGCATTCATACGTAACGGTGGTTCAGCTGAAAAGGCACAGCTTCTGAAAAAAGCCTAAAACACTGTTTTTCAAGGTTCTGGGTAACCAACAGTTGAAACTCTTCTTTTAACATCATCCATCCTGAAGCAGTCATAGTGGGCAAAAGTAGCGAACCCAACAGCACAGCAGCATAGACGACAGGGTGAAATGCCACAGCCAGTTTAAGTATAAGCCTCACAGTTTCCATTACTGCTACTGTAATGATTTTGCAACTCTCATTTATTTTTCACCATTTCAGCTGCTAGTTTGTGGCAAATATTTTGAAAAAAAAAAAAAAAAAAAAGAACCCAAAACCCCAGAGACTGCCCATCCTTGACAGGAACAGTCCTGGCATGCCTGGAATGTGTAAAACCACAAAAGAGCCATTTCTGTTCATATGACTCCTTATGAAATCCCCTTTTAAAGAAGACTCAGCACTGGAAGCTTCAGCCACTTGACAGAGCCCCTTCAGGATTGCCTTTCGCTTTGAAAGGCGACTTATCAGTCGAAGCCCAGGCGGGTTTGCGTATCTGACTGTTGTGTCCTTTGCTTTGAACTCCAGGACCGTTAAGTGCACAAGCCGCCAAACTGGTCAAGCCATCTTCCTCTCCTCCTTCGTCCCCAGGTTCGGGGTAGATAAAAGCCGCACCAGGCTTGCTGCCCTACCAACGCCAATTTGACTGTTAATTTCACATTTAAGAAAACCCAAATAATAAAAGCCAACACCACACACAGCGATTATCACCATTACCCACACAAAGGCCAGAGTAACCACAGTGTGATTCAACAACACCCGGGCTGCAAAGGGTATCTCTGGACCCACATGGGAATATTCTCTGCAGTTCTGCAGCTCTTTCTTGTTCTGACATGTGCTTTTCTTGCATTGCTTCTACGAGTATTTTCTTCACCCCCACAACCTGTAGCATTGGTCGGTGAGCTGCTGCTGCCGGCAGCAGGGTGGGAGCCAGGCTCTGATCAGCCCCTTGCACTTCTAGGGATACCTATAGGGTACGGGCAGGGCAGATGGGAGTGTGCTTTGCTGGAGTGAGGAGGTGACCAACTCATGCTGCTGTATTAGTGCAGTGTTGAGCACGACATCTCTTGAGGTGGCTCAGGAGGGTCAAATCCTACTCCTGTTTAAGTAACTAGACAAACTCTTGCTGGCTTCTTCTTGTTTCCCACCTCTCCTCTTTCCTTTCCTGGGCTTCCTGAAGGTAAACCATCACTACAGGCACGCGGCAATCTGCAGTATGAGGTTCATGTCTTTCTTGAACACCAGAAAGAACCAGAGCAATGCAGGGCAAAGCCAAAACACAGGGACTGATAACCCCAATTCCCAGCACTTACTGCCTCTTATTCATGTAGACTGACATGGACCCCTGCAAAATTCAAGAAGCACTGTAGTTCATAACCAAGACGTCTGGCAGGACAAACACCGAAAGTTGTAAGAAAGAGCAGGCAAAGAAGTATCATGTACAGAACTGAAAAAAGAAAAGATAAAAAATGATAAGCAGAAATTCCCCGGTGGTCTGAGTTTATCGGTGTGATTGCTTTCAGGACTTTTTTTTGTTGTACCACCTTGATTTGCATACAAAGCATCTCTAACAGGAAGTATCAGCTGTCCTGGAAAAAACTGCAAGAAGGATAAGGATTTTTGCTGTCAAGGGTAGAATGGCTTTCGGCACTGTATAACATGCCAGAAAGCCTCCCTCCTTGCTAAAGCAACTCACAGTGGCACATTGCAGTTCCTCCTCACTCCCAGCTCTGCATCCCATCCCAGGGGCAGCAGCACATGATGCAGCTCCTCAGGAGAGCTTCCATAGTTAGAAAACCTGAAAATGAAAGAAAAACAAGCAGGTGAGTTGATTTGCATTCCAGATTTCACAATTAACAGAGCACCGAATTAGCTGGTAGGAAGTGGAAGAGTAAAAAGGAAAACCGCCAACTTGAAAATGCAAATCTTCACCCTACTACAATTGCAAGCCACAGCCAGGATTCCTACGGGGTGGGAAGGCACTACTAAGAACACATTTTTCACTACCGTTTCAGTGTGGTCACTTCATGAACTTGACAGTGGCTTCTGATATGTGGTTTCATTCCTATCCCATATATAGTCAGTCTCATTTCCTGAAAAGAACATGAACAGAAAAGCAGAAAGCCTTTAAAAGGATTGTACGGGTCTTTCTGTCTTTTCTTTATCCTTTTTGTCTTTAATTTCTACCACGCTGCACTAAAAAAACCAGCATTTTTTAAATTAGTACAGGATAAAAAAATGGATCTTTTCCCAAGGCTCTTGGTTCTTAAAGAATATAGGTTGCTGGTCTGAAACTCACACACTAACTGTTGGCAGCACAGAATGAAACTGCAGCATTTTATTTCAATATGGTATACGTCCATATATACATACCATTCCTCTACACATGGCTACCAGGAATCATGCTTCGTCCCGAGCAGCAAGCACAGCAAGCGAGGTTTGTTCAACAACCCTTTGCACTGGTATTGCAGGACCTCATCTCTCTGTGGCCATCAACAGTCACAGCCCCACGGGAAGCACAGCAGCAAGTAAAAACTTGCTTTACAGATGAGTAAGTGAGACAGTGGCAATTATAACACTACACCTCCTTGCGTGTTTCTGCAGAACTCAGTTCATTGCCTTATCTGTCCAGGCTTGGTCCCTCTCCCTTGTGGGAGCACACGTTATTAGTAGTAAGAAGTGGTCTTTGTCACCCCAGGGCTCCCCCATGCTCCTCTTCCCTCCTGGCCGCTGAGAAACACTCACGCCTTCCAAGGACAATGACAGGTCCTCTTTAAGAGATCATGTAGGCACAGCCCAGCATCCCAGGTGAGCAGCTCTGCCACCGCTCAGTGGTTGGGCTGGCAGTTGTTGGGACTGCGGGCCAGCTGGGACCTTAGGAAAGAAACTGCAGCAAAGACCAACAGCATCCTGGGCTGCAGGAGCGGGAGCACAGGCAAGAGATCTCAGCACTCATTCAACTAAATCTAGATATTGCATCTAGTTTTGGGCGCCCCTGTACAAGAAACACATTGACAAACTAGAGCAAGTGCAGCGGAGGAGCACCAAGATGGCCAGGGACTGGAGGTCTTGCCTGGAGAGAAGAGGCTGAGGGAGCTGGGCTTGTTCAGCCAGGGATAGAGATGGCTTCGAGGGATCCAGCAGCAGCCCCCAGCACTTGCAGGGAGGTTACTGAGAATACAGAGCCAGGTTCTCCATAGCGGTGTCTGGCAGAAGAATGAGAGACAACATGCATTATTTGAAACAAGAGTGGTTCAGACTGGATGTCAGGAAAAGCTTTTTCCATGTGATGACAGTCAAGACATGGAGCTGACTGCACTCTCATCTTCAGAAATCTGCAAGACTTGAGTGAATAAAGTCATGAGCAACCTGGGCTGATCTCACAGCTGACCTGCCTGAGGTCCCTTTCAGCCTGAATTATTCTGCAGTCCTACAAATCATCTTCTAACTGCCACCAGTGCAGACTGTGAAGGAAAGGGTGGGAATTGCTCAGTGCTTGGGTACTGTGATATCACCCAAGCAAAAGAGTTGAGAGATACAACCACAATGCAAGACTGTGAAGGCCCAGAAGGTCCCCCTAAGCACTGTAACTTAAGTTCTCCTCGGGACATGACAAACCCCACTTCTGCATCCAGTCCCACAGTGACCCAGACACAAACCGTCCATCTCAGTTTGGGCATCAGTGGCTGAGGAACCCCTGTCCAGCCATGTCCCATCCGCAGCACACACAAGAGCAGTGCTGGAGGGCAGTCACACCTCCTCCCTCCTCCACAGACACACATATTTACAGACCAAGCAGGATTTCCTAAGCCCAGTGGATAGCACCAACTATAAAAGGGCTCTCTCTACTGCCCAAGGCTGCAGCCTCTATTCCACAGGATGGAGGTGCCTCAAGAAGCCCTCCCTCTGCCCTGCAAGCTGCAATGCTCTGGTGTGGGATGAGCAAGCTACACTGCCAGCATGGCCTTCCCCCTGCTCCATCCCTTGTGTTGCAAAGGCTGTTGGAGCAACGTCTTGCTTCCAGTCAAAATAACTTATGTGGCTAAGAGACAGGAAATGTCACAACTGAGAAGATGAAAAAGGACCTTACAGACAGAGCTGCTGAGCTCTGGCTTCTCAGAAGAATCCATACAAACCATGCTGTCACGTGCTGGGTGGGCAAGAGAGGAGGTGGTGGAAGAGGAAAGGTTCATCTCCTTGCCCCAGGTCACCCAGGAGGTCAGTGGCAGAGCCATGAACCAACCTCCTCCCCTCTATCCCAGAGTCTTGATGCTCCCTGCCCTCTTCATGCCTCTGCTTGACAGTCAAGCTGTGCTAGGGGGTAAAGCTGCCCTCCTGACACTGCACATAAACACATTTCTTCTTGGAGACCAAAGCCTAAGGGATGCCAGCTCTGCACCAGAAGTCAGTCCTGGCCAAATAACATCATTTAAAAATGCAAACCTGCATTCGCATTAAGAAACTGGTCCAGCTTTGAAGATATGCTCACCAATGTGTTTTGAGATGTGGTCTATTCTCACAGAGCCTTAGAGGGCTCTAAGTGTTTATCCACACGTGGGGTTTTTTTTACTTGGAAGTGAGACCAGTAAGCATTTTTATACCTACCTATTCATAGGTTTGTATTTTCAGTACAGAAGAGGGTATCAGATCACTCAGTTTCAACTTCTGCTGAAACTCCTGCGTGACCCAGGATGGCTAATTTCAAGCAGTTTCTGAGCCCCCGTAGTGACTTGTGCTAGCCTAAATTTCTCTAACTGCACCCATACAGAGGTCTGCATAATCAGCGAGAGAAACCACAGCTTCAGTCAAAATTAGTACCGTGGTACAGAAATAGAGATTAAAAACTCCACCTCCTCCTCCTCATTGATAGGTGAGGTCTTGAAGCCAGATATGCCTTCAGAAACAGCCTCCCCCTCCTCTTTCCACCCTCCCATTCCTCCATCCTTCAAGCAAGGTTTCAGGGCAATACTTTGCAGCCTTGTTTGCCAGAGGAGAAGGATGCTTTCTGTCTGGGAAGCTGGGAAGACTCTGTCGGAGCGGAGCAGACCCTGGGCATGCAATTACCCAGGCAGCAGCAACAATATGTTAATTCACTGGATCCCTCTGAAACGAAGCACAGTGCAAGTCCCTGGAAAAAGTGAAAAGGAGCCTGTTAAGGAAACTGTGTGAAGGCCTTGTGCGCAGCAGCCCCTTGGAGTCCAGACAAGGATGGACTTTGCACAGCCATCACTTTTAGAGCTGAACTGGCAGCCAGCACGCCTCCTCTTCCCGCCGCAGTGCATCCAACAGGAGCAAGGGGAACCACCCTCAATACCGACAGGTCGCTCCTGTCCATGGGACAATATCCTTATTTTAAAGAGCTGCAGACACATGGAATAGCCCCTGCAAGGGATGCCTTATCTGTGGCAAGTTCACCCTGGACAGATCATGGTCACAAGGCCATGATGCCACATGCCCTCTCTCACTGTCCAGACCTTTCTCACACTTTCAGGAGCGCAGTCTCCTCCTTGGTGTCCTCAGATGCCAAGTTCATGTCCTGAGCTCTGCCTGTCTGTTCAGGTGCCCAGAGCCCCTCAGATAACTCCTGTCCTCCAACAACAAACAACAAAGTACGGCCTAGCACTGGCATCATGACGGAAGCAGTCTTCCACTCCTAAACCAGAGGGGTGTCTTCAGGCAGGAAAACCTGCCTTCCCTCCTCAGGGAAAAGGGGCAGAGGAAGGGTCAAGAAGATTTCCATTACCTCCATATGTTGGACAGGCTGCCCACTCACATGCTTTTAGTGCAGCTTTCAGTTGACGACAAACCTCCTTGAGGAGCAAGCAATGATTTCCATCAAAGGCAAGCACAGCTTTAAATCTGTGTAGCTTCCTGTAGAGAGCTTTCTGTTGTAATCTGTACAAAGATTAAACTCTGCCAAGCTGCACACTGAAGCCCTTTCTGCATAAGGCTGTTGACCACTGAGCTATTGAGGTCAGAGGCTCATCTGTGCTGACACATTTCTTCAGGGACATAAGCATGGCTTTCATGCACACATTCAACTGTTACCCTGAGGAGCAGGGGGCAACCAGTTTAACTACAAGAAGTTTAAATTCAGCCCTTAAGTTGCACTGCCTGGGTGAAAACTCCTGGGTTCTTGCAGAAACAGGATCAACAGCAGCAAACATCTACAGAAAGTGTTTATGAACATCTGCCATGCACTGGCATTTTTGGAGAGATTGTTTTTTGAGTGCAAGACTAAGAGAAATCACACTGTTGGCTCTTGTTTAAAAATGCATCTGTTCTGCATGGACTGACTTTTAGTCTCCAAGGAGAAGATGGGGAAAGCAAAGCACAACACTGAGCTGCAAAGACACCAGTGCCTAGCCACAAGCTCTGGCCTTTGCAGGGCTCCTGGTGGCTGTCCCCAAATCGGAGCACTTCATTGCCAGATGACGTGTCTCAGATGAGATGAGCTTTCTGAAAAGCACTGACAACACACAGTTAAAAGCTCAGTTCAGACAAGCAGCGAAACAAGTCCACTTCTGGTTTTTGAACAGAATATTCAATGCTTTCCATGTTTGCTCACTCCGGGTTATCTGGGCTGCACAATCAGCAAAACTCCCACAAAAACACTCACCAGGGCTCAGCTACCAGGCAGTCTGTAATGGAGCTGTTCTAGAGAAAAACAGAAGCGTTATCGTGCACGCGGCTGTCCCAATACAATTAGTCATACCTGATGGAGAGATACACGTCCTCGCAGGGCTCTTACCACCTTGTCAACAGATGAAGTCAAAATGAAAACATCCTAACTATCAACAACCAACTTGAAAGCTGAATCATGAATCCTAAAAGCAGCCTCAAAGCTACAAAGAGATGTCTTTGTAGCAGACAGTTCAGTTCCTTCCATCTGTCCTCTGTTTCTTCTTCCCATATAATCTCCTGATGTTGCTCAGCAAAATAACATTTCTTCTTTCATCTCCCCACTCAAGTGACCCTTCTCTGCTCTGGCTGAGGGGTGCTGTGGGGTCAGGAGAAGAAACCGTGCCTGGAGACAGGAAGAGCAAAAGGCCAGAGCTTCAGTGGTGGGAAACAACGTCCTGTTCGTCTCCTCTGTGTGACCTCGGACAAGTTCCCCAACTCTGCTTTGCCTCATTTCCCCACTGAAATAGCAAGTTCCCCACGACACTGGGTGACTACCACTAGGATCTGTGCTGTAGGCCTGGTGTTACCAACCTGGGGTTAACACTGCTAATAATCAGGGGAGACTGATTGTGTGTCTAAGCTTCCCTCCCATGTCAGTATCTCGTTGAGTCACATAATGATCTTCAGCACAACCTAGACCATGGTTTCATGCAGCACTTCTGTACTTGTATACTTCGCAAACGTCTCTGTTGGTGTCTTCTAGCTCCAAAGGTCTTAGCAAACATTCCCCACCAAAAGAGCACCACTGCCAGGCTGCTGGCTCAGGAAATCCACGATCTCTCCTCACCATTTGACAGACACAGTTCCACAGGACATTTTTTCGCATTAACAAGAATAAGCAGTGGAGAGGACTTCCGAATGAATGGGAGGAGTTCGGCTCATGGCTGGTACTGGAGGCAGAACATCAGGATAGAACTCAGTTGTTGGACTTCTCCAGCTGGGAGGTTACCTGGCCAGGAGGCACCGCACTAACTTCACAGGGATCTTTTGGTTGCTGTCTGCAGGAAGGACCCTGGCGCTTGGCAGGATCTACACATACGTGCGTGATGGTGGGGCTGGGAGCAGACACCCAGCAGTTCCTCTTGATAACCATTATGAAATTCATATTAATTTCTTTTTCAGAAGCCTCCTCCCCAGGGCTGACAACTTCTTTGAGGTGCAATCTGCACTGCCAAGGGCTTACAGCAAGGCGCAAGGGGAAGCATGCCGGGCTCTGAGGGGTGCCTGGGAAGGCTAGGAGCTGCTGAACAGCTCCATGTCCATGGCAGAGCTCATAACCAAAGCTAAATCCTCCAGATCTGTGTAATTCCCAGGCAAGTCTCAGCCAAAACCACACATCTGTGCTCACGCCAAAGAGCAGAGACACATTGAGAGCGAAGAGCAATTGCTGCAGGTTGCCATGGCAGTGTGCATGGATGATTTTATCACCCTTATCAGCTGAAACAGCATCTAGGCCCATTATCAGAGAATACTGGAGTATTTTTTTAAGGGTGCAGTAGGTGGGAGAAGTAGAAAATCAGTGTCAGCCAGAAGCCAGCAGTCAGCACACAAAGCAGGATCCTGCCCTTGTTTGGAGCAAGCTGCCTCCCGTGGGCACACGGAACATTTACCCAGCCCTGGGCTCATGTTGGAGTCCATGGGTGATGCAGGGCTCCCCAGCAGCTCCCCAGCCCAGGAGGAGAGCTCTCTCCAGCACGGAGGGACACGCAGCCCTCCAGGGAGTGCGGTGACAGTGAGCGGAGGGCATTCGCCTGTGCTCCCCGCAGAGCCGATGGAAGTAGGTCAATCCTTCTGCTTTGCTGAACCTTTTGGCAGGTCGGTGCTGCGCTGCCGTTGCTGCTTGCAGCTCGTCATTTGTGCCGTGCGGCAGCCATGTCGTTCAGAAGTTAACGAATTCAATACATCTAATTAAGTCAACCTTGGCATCAGTTCAAAACCCATCTCGCTGCTTTTTTTTTTTTGCTTTTTTCTTTTTATTCCTGGCTGTTGGTGGAGGAGAGACACATGAGAGGAGAGATGCAAGAGAGGGTTGCTAAGGGGCAAGCCATTTTTCATCTCTTGGCTATTTCCCTGCTGCTCTCCCGTCATTGCAGAGATGCTTTGTTTTGCTCAAGGGAACAAAACAAACCCACATGGCACGTAGCATCACTCCTTTTGCCCTTTTCCTCCTCCCACCCCTGAGATGAAATGACCTTTTCCATCTTCTCGCAGGCTTTGAAGAGTCCAACATACACCGGCGACCCTTTGGCTCTGCTGCTGACACTCGCTACGCTAAATGCGGGCTTGGCAAGCAGGCCAAGCTGGCACGGCTGGCAAAAGTTAGGCACATCCAAGTGTGGCCTGCAGCACCTTGGCTGGGCTGGACATGCTCACAAAGTGTGAGCACCATCTTCCACCATCAGACTGAGCAAAGCCAGAAAGCAGTGGGGAGGCCACTGGAGATGGCTCACCCCAGCCAGGGTCTCCTCCATCTGCTCTGCTGTGCAGCTCCCAAACCCCTCCATAAGCCAGCACTGCTTGATGGATGGGTCAGGAACGTGGGCTCACACTGGAGAAGCCATCCAAGATGGGCTAGTGGATGGCCACGGTGCTCTTGCTGCAAAGTACTGCAGGATGGGCAGCCACCATTTGGACGACATCCTTGGTGCCATGGGGATGCAGCCAGTGAGCTGCACACACTTGCTCTCTTCTGCAGCCTGATGTGCACACCAGGAGCTCCCTGTCCAACCTCTCCTGCTTCTTCACTGCAGATCCTGTCTCTCCTACCAGCTCTTCCACTTCTGCTGCTGCGTCCTCCCTGCCCTCAGACCACTGCCTGGAAAGCAGGACAGTGGCACAGCCTGCTGCCTTTCTGTGCTGTGACTCACAGTTCCCAGCAAAACTGCCATTCCTGGATGCAGGAGTTAATTAAAGGCACTTGGATCATACCAGAAGAACACACCTCTGATCCTTGGAGCAAATTTGTTGTCTCTTCCATATCGTTCAGGTCTTCTATAGCCTTCCTAGGCTGGGGAACCAGGACTTGGGAATATTCCGGGTGCCACCAGACCAAGGCTATGTTGTTTCCTCCAACCAAGTGTTGTTTCTTCCTTAGCTTGACATGAAAGATCTCTCTGGCAAAGAGAGAAGAGTGTTGTATCTGGAACACAGCACCTTGCACAGCAAACTCATCTACAGTCTGTTCCCTGCTATCAACTCAAAGCCATCCTTGGCCTCCCTGCTCAAAAAGCAGTTGTTTACCTTCCCATATCTGTGCTATTTCCTCTCCTTTAACTCACCTTCCCTTGAAACAGTTCCTAAAATACTCAAAACAATCCTGGGCAGCTCCGCCTCCAGACTCCTAAAATGAAGCTGTGTTATGGTGCTGCTTTGCTCACCAGCAGAAGTGGGTGCATATGAAGAGCTCTGGCTCCCAGCGCCGCAGCTGCAGAGGTTAGGTGCTGCTCTCCTGGCAAGGAAAGGCATTTCATGCAAAACCTCTTGCTCATCCCTTTCTCAGCACTAAGAAAGTAGCCTAAAAAGCACTTTGAACTCCTCTGGGCTGAAAGGGGAGTGTAAAATATCCCTCTCCCCCATGGCAGCGGATGTTACAAGACTCTCTTCATGAGCACAGAAAAGTCATTTCTCCGTAAGCAAGCTCCCCCTCCTTGCACAGTAATGACGACGTGCGATGCTCTGCAGGCTCAGGGTCAAGTCTCCCCTCTGCCCTCTTCCTCGCCCTTCGCATGTGGCCATGCACGCCCCAGGCTGCACACCAGTAGAGAAATACTCCTGGATCAGAGGAAAGAAATGGGAGTAGAGGATACCCATTCAGGGCAATTACCTTGGCTGCTATAAATCAGCACACCTTCCCTGACACCACCACTGCCAGAGCATCTCCCATGCGCTGACCTGCTCTGCGAACAATGCCTTTACGTGTTCATTTACATTTCCTTAATACTGATCAGATATGAGCTGGGCATTTATGTGCCCTCCATACTACAAAAGCCTATCCCAGCTGTGCCAGTGGCGCTGGGTGCTGTATGAATGCAGAGGAAGAGGCAACCTTGGAGGAGTTGCTGGTGACCCTAAGAGCTGAGAGAGGCCAAAAAGACCAAATGCCACATGGCACTGACTTTCAAGCAGTGGTCCTCACACTGCTAACTTAAGCGGCAACTGTCCTTTACACATGAAGGGTAGTGAGAGAATCTGGTGGTTTTAGCACCAGGGTTGATGGGAGCTGCTGTGACTTTCAAACTCAGAAAGAAACAGGAGGTTGTTTGTTGAGGAGTACAAAAGCTCACACAAGCGTTGTCACAAGAGATGGACATCTTTCCTGCACACCCCCCCCCCCGGCAGGCCACATCTGGAGGGAGACCGCAATTACGGAGGTGGGCCTGCAGATTCTGGCTTGCCTGCTTCTCCTCACCCTGCCAAAAGGCTGCAATAACCATCTTCTGGTGCGTGCAGCAGCTCCTTGTAGAATCACAGAATCATTTAGGTTGGAAAAGACCTTTAAGATCATCCAGTCCAACCATTAACCTAACATTACCAAATCCACCACTAAACCAATTAAGGGTAGAGCAGCAATTTCATGTTTCCTGGCTTGGTGGCTGGATTATTTTTAATGAAAGTAAAAACTAGGAATCATTAAGATTGGAAAGGACCTCTAAGATCGTCATTCCAATCATCAACCCAACACCACCATGCCCACTAAACCATGTCCCCAAGTGCCACGTCTACCCGTTTTTTGAACGCTTCCAGGGATGGGGACTCCACCACCTCTCTCGGCAGCCTGTCCCAATGCTTGACTACCCTTTCCGTGAAGAAATTTTTCCTCATATCCAATCTAAATCTCCACTGGCGCAGCTTGAGCCCATTTCCTCTTGTCCTATCGCTAGCTACTTGGGAGAAGAGACCAACACCCACCTTGCTATGACCTCCTTTCAGGTAGCTGTAGAGAGCAATAAGGTCTCCCCTCAGCCTCCTCTTCTGCAGACTAAACAACCCCAGTTCCCTCAGCCGCTCCTCCTAAGACCTGTGCTCCAGACCCTTCACCAGCTGATATGTGATATGACCCAGCAGGGTCCCAGCAGGTCCCAGCAGGACATGTCCAGGGTCCTCCTTGCTGGGCCACGTGCCCATGGTGGGACTACAGCAGAGACTTCAGTTTCCTACTGCGAGCCCCTGGCACACCAGGTCAAGTGCTGCCTTTGTCAAGCCACATGGCTACAACCGTGACGGGGGGCACAAAGAGGGGAAGGAGCTATGGCTCCTATTGCAAAAATGAAGGAGCTCATCCCAAGTGCTCTGCACCCAGACAACAACCTCCTCCCAGTTCTCCTCCCTCCTCCTACTTGCCACCACCTCTGGCAGCAAGGGGCTTGTTCAGCTGCTCTTTTGCTGAGACATCAGATGGCTCACCACTAAGCACAGAGCAAACGCCACAGCTGATGGGGTTCTGGCCTCTTTGCAGTGGGTTTTGCAATTGGCTTTCTCCAGAGGATAAGGTACTACAGGAAAATCCCATCTCCGCATCGCACGTCATTGCTCCATTAACTATCAGAAAGGATATAGTTTACAATGATGGGATCTGGACTGCTGAAACACATCAGGTTCAATCGTCTACAGCATGGACCTAGGAGCTGTTGAAGCACACATGGAAGAGTAGCAATTTGTACTTCCAGGGTGAGAAAGAAACCAGAAGCTGCCTCTGGCACTAATGAACATGCATTGCATGTTAGTGAGTACAGGTGAAATTGTGTCCTCGGAGGAACAGCCATCAGCTCAGCATCTCATTTGCACTCAGCTGTTTTCTCCTGGCACAAACCTCTGGTGCAAGCAAGCCAAAAAAGATAAACTAATTCTCATGCATTTGCTCTTTTATGACATCTAGGTACATGAGGGGTCAAACAGTAGGATGGGAGAACAGCCCGCATGCCCTCAGAGCAAAGAGCACCAGCTAGAGAGCTTCACCATCTCTTCAACAGCAATCTCTCTCCCATGCATCTTCCTCTTGCCCAGTCCTAGATGGTGGGTCTAAAGCAATTTATTGGCAGAGGTGTGAGGAAAATCCAGAGGACCAACATCCCCAGTGTTCCCAAATCTTGTGCACTCTTTCAGCTCTTCTAGATACCACAAAGCAACCAGCACTGCCTGCCCCAGGGCTGGCCTGGGTCTCACCATGGCTGCTTCCAACACCAACTCAGCCAGGACCACCCCACATGGGCTCCCTACCCTTGCCCTCTTCCTAAAACAGATCCTCATTGCCTCCCCGAGCCCAGCCTAGCATGCTCACCAACGTCTACAAAGTACTCAGATAACTAAGCAGCACAGGACAGCCTGCGAATGATTCAGCCAGCCCGAGGCCAATGGCTGGGACGTTTCACACCGCCACTGTCGACGCCACCAACGTCTCCATCACTGGCGGGAGCCCTCCGGGGCCGCGACAGGAAATCGGGTCTTAATCACCGTCTCACTTTTCATTCCACACTTCAGTTCTGCTATTTTAGCAGCTGCTGCAAGCTGGCTCCACACTTTCAGACTAGCAACCGTTAGGGCACAGGGTTTAGCTCGAGTGTTTTCAAGCTGCAACTCCAACTGCAAAGAAAAATGTGAAGCTGGGGGAGTCTGGGGGGGTGGAGAAATCAGGCAGTGATCAAGGCTTTAAGACACAACCAAGCAAGCACCAGCCTCCTGCCCAGGTTCACACTGCCTGCACTGCCTCGCACAGGCAGGCAGGCTGGCAAGTCCACACGGGCAGGACACTGGCACTGAGGGGACCTACTGACTAGGGTTGCTGCCCACTTGGGACAGTCGTGCGACATGGTCTGATGCAGATGTGTCTCCAGGTGCTTCCCCTTCTCCTTGTTCATATACATCTATAGATCTGTTGTGATACCAGGGTTGGGCTTTATCAGTGTAACTGCTCAGTCTCTGCAGCAGCCAGGGAAAATTCCCCCTGCAGGGGGGAAGTCTGCTGCCACTGTAACCTATGCAGATGGCAGAGCCAGCCTCTGTACACCTGCACCAGAGACCATCTAAAAGGGAGAAAGGGTGCTGGGACCCGGAAAGGGACGTGGCCAGAGCTGACTGGCACAACCATCCCTGCATACTGGCACAGGAACACTCACCAAGTGCCTGTCAGCTCATGTTCCCCATGCTCACACAACCCAAGGACCTCCAGAGGCAGCAGCCAGCCCAGGAAAACAAAAGGTTGGATTTTGTGCCCAACTTCAGTTACTTTCTCCTTTTGCAGCCCCTCAACCTAGGCATGACGGGAGGTAATGAGAAAACAATCCCAAATCTCTCCAGTTCTGAGCATCCAGACTGGTGCAGGTGACTCCTGGAGATAACAAATGACCTGTGCATTTTCATGGGTGCTCACATATACTAGAAGGACAGGTCTCCGCCATGCCCTGAGGGACGAGGGGCTGTTTGCAGCCTGCATCTCCAACAGCCCACCTCCTCCCTCCTGTGTCTCCCCCCGCCAAACGCTGCCTGCAGTTCGGTGTTCAGCCCGGCAATCCCTGCTCCCCATCCCTGTTGGTCTTCCTGTCACGAAGCAGGCTCAACGGTGCGTTATTGGAAATGCAAAAATAGCCCCTGCCTAGCTCCTGCCGCTGCTGCCGCTGGCATCCTCACCCAAATAAACACCATGCCATGTCCTTGGACAGGCTGCTGTGTGTGGGGGAGAGAGAACACCAGGGAGGAAAGAGCCGGTTTTTACAGCAGGACAGGGTTCCCGGCTGAGTCAACCGCAGCATGAAATCTTCCCCCATGTCTTTCACGACCATGACCCTAAGGTGATGCTTTTGCTGCAGCAGAAAGGCTTCATTCACTTATTTTTCCCCCTTCGGACCCTGCTGATCCCAGTGGCTGCGTTCCCCTGTGCCATCAGCCCTTGCAGCATGAAGAATGAAAACGAGCAAGCAGAGCCCAAGCAAAGGAGTCCTTTCCCTCTCATTTCAAGCTGGCAGTGTTAAGTGGTATCCTGTGGGATCCCCCCAGTTTTGTTGTGCCACAACTGTTAGATACACAGAATTACTAACAGAATAAAATGGCGACATTGGCTGAGCACATGAAGGGCTCTGGCTTCCCAGGAAGGGATGACAAAAATGGTGGAGCTCATGGGGATGCTAACACAAAAGTGAGTCCTGCAGCCAGCATCGCTGCTTTCCCTCTCCCTCCTTCCTCTGCCAGGAAACTGTCCCGTGGCAAAATGAAAATCATACAACCAAAGAATGGTTTGGGTTGGAACGGATCTTCAAAGATCATGTAGTCCAACCCCACTGCCATGGGCAGGGGCATCTTTCACTAGGTCAAGTTGCTCACAGCCCCATCCAACCTGGCCTTGAACACTTCCAGGGATGGGGCATCTACAGCTTCTCCGGGAAACTTGTTCCAGTGTCTCACCACCCTCATCACTTCTTCCTTATGTCCAACCTAAACCTACCCTCTTTCAGTTTAAAACCATTCCCCCTTGTCCTGTCACTATAGGCCTTGGTAAAAAGTCTCTCTCAGTCTTCTCTCTTGGAGCCTTCTCTTCTCCAGGCTGAACAACCCCAACTCTCAGCCTTTCCTCACAGTATCACACCCCAGGAGGACGCAGCAACCTCTACAAACCTTGACTGGGCAAACAAAGCCATTGAACCTCCCTCTCCAACACAGTTCCCACAATCCTAAAGTCAACAAAACTCTTCCCTGTTCATTGTCACTACCAAGACAGAGGTACCACAAAGACTTATGCTTCCCTCCCATTAACACATGGATGTTTCCATCAGAGCCTGACATCACAATGTCTCATTTGGCAAACCCAGCTCCTCTAGAAGGCAACGGGAATTTCACCACCAACTTACCAGGGACCTAGAGTTCATCCTGCTGACTGAGCAACATTCTGGGGAATGGTGGCTGACATCCCAGGAGTCCCATGTCAAAAGGGGAAATGGGAGCAGAGGAGCTTGCGACCTTGCCCTTGGTGAAAACACACTGAATCAATGAGCCAAAAGGAAACCTCACATCCTCTAAACGTGCTCCTTCATTGTGATGAGTGTCCTGAAGTTCACAAGGCTCCTTCCACAGTGACTGGTGGTAGGTAACAAGCATTTCTATGCCACGTTGATAGCAGCACAGCAACACCCTGGAGAGACCACAAGGAGAGGGAGCAGAAGTGACAACAAGGTTCTCATGACTGGCCTAGTGCCTAGAGGATGACATGTGCTGGGGTGACAGTCAGGGCAGACTTCAAGCCTGTCATTTTCCTTTGATCGAAGTGTCAGTTCCCCTAAAGCCATCAGACAAAGCTGGTGCTGTTTAAAATACACTTCAGATGTCTGCTTCTTAGATGGCCATCGATTAGCCTATTCATGATAGACCACTACGGTTTCATGAAAGCATCTTGTGACACTTGCCCAGCACAATTTGCCCAGACATGGTGAAATACCTGGGGATCTTTTCTGTCTGACTTAGGTACCAGCATCAAAATGGTAAGTCTTAAAATTATGGAACCCTTGAACCAAGACCCAAATCAACCTTTGTCACAAAACTAATTAAATCTTTGGGAAAGAGAATAGTATTTACCTCCTGCCTTCCCCATACTGCTTCAAGCAACATTACTCCTTAAAAACCCCAACATGGTCCTTGTGCCATGCCCTCAAGTCCTACCTTTGCTTCCCCACCACCTACACATATCACAGCTGCAGTGGGTGCAGAGCCTGTGTCACTGGCAAATTGCCAAATTGCCGATGACCTATAGGAGTTTTCCCTTCTCCATGCTGGCCTTGATCTGACCACCTTCTTCATCAGAAATGAATAGAAATGAAGTCTTGCTGCAAGAAGGGCTCACAAAACTTGCTTGAAAAATCCCCCCAAACAGCCCACCGTAGCCTGGGGCATGAACATTGCTATAGCAGGTGTAGGATTCATTTCACCTACCCCGTAGCCATCTAAAGTATACGTATCTAGTCTAAGCTAGCTGTCTAGGGGCACGCAACATCTGATCAAAGAAAGGTGTTTGCAGCACTGGCGTCTGCATCTGAACAAGTCAGCATACGCTGCTTTTGCAGTTGGCGAAGAGTCTGCCACAAAGCCAGGGAAGCTGAAGGTGCAATTCATCTCATTCATCACATCCATTGCACCTTAAACCCCACGGACAACATTGACTAGGTCTCCACCAACTAAAGCAGAAACTGAACGCTGCACTGCTAACCTACACTGGGGGTGCCATGCGATGACTCCCACCTTGTCAACTAGTCAAATGGAAACAAGCAGAGACTTCTAGAGAGCAAAACTGATCTCAAAGCCTAACTTCAGCATCCGAGATCTCACTGCTCCCACACCGGTGTGCTGCCAGCAGTTAATCCCCCATCCCTCTAGCAAGGGGAGGAAGAACAGATATGCCACATTTTGGCTTCCCCACTTCACGCTCTAGCTCTCCCAGTAAGCGAAGATCGTTTTGTGCTCATATGAAACAATGGATATGGTGCAAATGCACACATAGCCCATCCCATAGCATGCCTCCATGGGTAGCAGCCTTTGGCAACAGGGCAGGTAGGAACCGGGAGCAGCAACATCTCAAACGGCTCCATCGGGATTCATTTCACCTGAGGATGGTTATCAGAGCGTGCAGATTTGAGTGATGCATTCAGCACAGCTGTATTAACACATCTCAGTAAAACACCCTGAGATTCTGAGACACAAAATACCACATGGGCAGCTAATTTGCTCCTAATAGCGCATTTACCTCTGGTAGAAGTTAGAGACTGCAAGTGCTTGATGAGCCATTCGCAGGAACATTTATAGGCATTACTGAGTAACTAAGGAACTTAATTATCTTTTTTTTAAAATGACCTGTGCGATTTAGAAACCTATTTGGATTTTGGGTGCCCTGGGATCTGCAATCCCTGATCTAGTCTCACACCTGGCACAATCTCAAAAGTTACCATGCAGGGCACTCACGTTGATCTAAATTGTTCTACCTACCCACCAAACCCACAAACATGCCCTGAAATCCACTCTCCCAAACAGACAGAGAGAGAAGCAAAACCCCAGCAACCACCTCAACCTTATCCGCTACCAGCTCGAGCTTCCCAAATGAGAGCCAGAGTACACATCGCCTACTGGGCTCAGCAAACTTTCAGCACGAACGCATGCCTGAGCATCTTTAGACGTAAAATATATATATTTAGGGAAGTTATTACGCTTCTCGGAAACTTTTTGCAATATTATTTACAAGGCTCAGCAGCAGTTTTTAGAGCCCGCTGGCAGTTCACAGCTTGAACCAAAAGACACACCATGCGCAAACTCTCTTACTAATATTGGCCTGCAGGGCTGGAAAGCCCCCATGCATGTCTCAGCCCCGTGCCGCAGTGAGGCGACACGCCTGGGTGCTCGATTTGAATACATATGGCTGAGGCCACCCACGGGGAAGCACCAGATTCTGCCTCTGAGCTGCAATCCTGACCCCAGAGATGCAAGGTGAGTGGGGAAGCTGGTGTTTTCATTTCTCTACCCCAAAAGTATTTCCACCAAGCGATGGTTAAGAGCATTCTTCATTTGGGGTTTTTTTAGGCATGTCATTGTAGGAGGACATGCCCAAAGTGGAAAAACACACTGGTAAAATTCCCAGTGCCCCTACTTTCACATTCACTGCCTGATGCTACACGATCCCCAAGAACCAAACCCCTATCCCTTCCCCACAGAGTAATGCCAGATTATTACTCAGAACAATTTAGTCCTGAGATCAGTTCATGGCACATGAATATCTGATACAGAGTCTGAAGGGAGAAGGCCTTAAAGGCATTTTCTGCTTTACTGGCCAGGGACCTAATTGAGCCTATGTTATAAGCTGTCACACAGGGGCTTCTGCTACAACAGTTGTTCCTGGAGCCAACTGAAATGTCATTTATTTTTATAGTACAAGCAGGATATAGCTCTGTACTCCAGAGTGGCACAACAGCCTGAAGAACAGAAGCTCCCACATAGACCTCAGCACAAAACACCTTGCAAAGTGGATCCCTTATCAGTTCTTGCAATGAGCATAGCAAATCATCAAAATCATAGAATCAAAGAAAAGGGACCTTTAAAGATCATCTAGTCCAATCCCACTGCCGTTGGCAGGGACATCTTTCACTAGATCAGGTTGCTCAAAGTGCCATCCAACCTGATCTTGGACACTTCCAGGGAGGGAGCATCCACAACTTCTCTGGGCAACCTGGTCCAGTGTCTCACCACCCTCATAGTAAATGCAGAACCCAAATCATGTGATCGGGACACAAGCACAGATCCTCAAGCCAGACTTCTCTTCTGTGTTAACGCACTGGGGCTCTGCTTCACATTTGCTGAGAAACTGAGTGCAGGACCTAGCACGCTGCCACTGCCCCAGAGGAAGCTCCTGCCCCAGGCTGGCACTGGTGAAAGGAATGTGCTCCTTGTGCTGCAGCTATTTGGGGTCACAGTCCAGCATCTTAGTGGAAACCAAACACCTTCAGCAGTTTAAGCCATGGTGTGAACCGCAGGAGATGATGTTCAAGTGCATGGTCCAGGCGGGGTATAAGCCATCCCCGGTGATGCCGCTGGCACATCCCTCACTGCAGTGCTCCCCATCAAAATGTCTCCTTTTGACTTTTGATTTTCCCTTGTTCCTGCGTGGCCCTTTGCACCCCTCCAAGCTGTCTACCCACCTTCAGCTAATGCTACCGCAGCCCCCTGCCAACCTGCTTGGGTTAACACCTCCCCAGCAGCTCCTTCTGTCCCACACATACCCCCACGTTCACAGCTCAGCTCCTTCTGCATCTCCCCCAAGGATAGGTTTCTCCCTCTTGCTCATCACTTCTTAAATCTCATCACCTCCTGCTCACACAGCCCTAACGCCACTGGGTTTGGAAGCAGAGGGAGGTTCGGGCACGCACTTTCAGGTAGCCTGCAAATTTGGCCCCGAACAGAGTTATTCCAGGTGGTTTCATGGAGCTAAGCACGCTGGATACAACTCTCACTGCCACTGAGTCAGTGGGGTTTTTCTACTTTACTGCAGCCAGTATTTTGCCCTTAATGACTCAAAATTGACATGCTGCAACAGCAGTTGCCTTACCTGTTTCTGCACCTTCTGGGTTGTTCTGCTGGAGAAGGGGGTAATGGCTCTGGAAAGAAAACAGAAACAAAAACCACAAAGAATCGAGGAAAGCCACTAACAGCATCTATTAAAAAGACAAAACCTGCATGCTGTCCTGGAGAACAGCTACAAGCTGAAGCCTTCCAACACTAGCTTCATTTTAAGGTGACATCTTGAAGCATGACTTGAAATGACATGAGCTGCCCCATACTCTGTTCCCCATCAAGGAAGGCAAAACCTCTTCTGTGAACACTTTAGATGGGCAGACCAAGGGCAAAAAGGCGCTAGAGACCCAAAGCCCATTTGTGGAAAAGCATGGAAGGTTGAATTAAGGTTCCTGGCTCTTGGCATCATGCTACAGCTGTTATAAAACAACATATTCATCTCAGCTGCACAGCCATCAAGACTCTAGCATGAGTCACCCATAATACTTATCTAATAGTGAGTAAGCTGCTCCTGCTGGTCATACTTTCCAGATAAACCTGTAAATAAAACAAGAGGGGAGAAAACCTATCAGGACAGGTTATCAAAGAAGTAAAAGGAAGGGGATGGTACCTAGGCAGCAAGACAGCACCCAAAGTGGCAGATGGAAAGTTGGTTTGGGGACACCGCATGAAACGCACACCAGGAGGAGCAAGACAAGTATAAGGGTCCATATGGGGTATGAGTGATGGATGTACCACTAAACCAACCATAACGTGACCCTTCCCACTGGCAGATGCCACAGCGAACACCTACAGCAACAGTGGTATATGACACAGCTTTTGGGACTGGGACTCAAATTTACAGAAAATATGGCAGTCTGGGGGTCTGTGCTCATCACTCCCTTGCAGAAGGCAGTGCTTGGCAGGGAATGCGGGTCCAAGTAAGGAGCCGGTGCCAGGGAAAGAGCTGCTTGGGTTTGGTGTCTATAAAATCCCGAACAGCAAGGAAACCCCAACCTGCCCATATGCAGGGTGCAAAGCCATCCTGAACACAGGGGATGCTTCCTTACCTAACGCTGCTTTTACTAAAGCTCAGCAACTAGACTGCAAATAATTTCTTGGTGCAATTAATGAAAGAAAAAGACAAAGATGCCTTGTTTCAAATCTATTTGGTGAAAGCAACCCTGAATGACCGTGCTTACTCTTTCACACCCAGCGTATGTGACCTTTGTGTTCACTGCCTGCCTGTGCCTTGGCAGGCTCTGGTGAGCCACAAGAGCAGAGGCTAAGCCATAGAGGACTTTCTCACCAGAGAAATCGCTGCTGGGGAGGCGGGGGAAATACCCTAAGGGTCTCCCAAGGGGGCTGAGTCATCACATGGACGTCTCACAGAGATTTCAGAGAGGTAGCTGGGGAGCGGGGGCGTAGAGGGGAGAAAACTCCAAACACCTCCCCAACTTCACACGGCAGAAAGGAAGAGAAAACCCCGGGTATGAATCACCCTACCCCAACACCTCAGAGCCACCAAAGCATTTCACACGGGCTGCCGCAAAGGATCCCGCCAGCACGGAGGAGCTGGTCTGCTGTCCTTGCAGCATGGCTGCAAGGCTTTGTGGGGCAAGGAGCTTCAAGGGTGGGCACAACGCTTCTGTAGGCTTGCCCATAAGCGGGCAGCAGGCGTGACGGCACAGCCATGGGGACCAATCCAGCCCTCAACACTGAACCCTGAGACCTCCACACCCAAGTGTGAAGTCCAAGATGTCCACCTCCTACCTCCTACCTGCTGGGAATGGAAAACAAAAGCTCTGTCATGGCTAGGACAGCATTTTATAGAATCACAGAATGGTTTGGACTGGAAGGGACTTTCAAAGATCATCTCGTGCAAACCCACTGCCATGGGTAGGGACACCTTTCACTAGATCAGGTTGTTCGAAGTCCCATCCAACCTGACCTCGAACACTTAAAATGATGGGATATCCACAACTTCACCAGGCAACCTGGTCCAGTGTTTCACCACCCTCATCATAAAAAATTTCTTCCTCGTGTTCAAATTAAACCTACCCTTTCCCAGTTTAAAATCACTGCCCCTTGTCCTGTCACTACAGGCCTTGGTAAAAAGTCTCTCTCCATCTTTCCTATAAGCTCCCTTTATATATTGAAAGGCTGCAATAAGGTCTTCCCAGAGTCTTCTCTTCTCCAGGTTGAACAACCCTCAACTCACTCAGCGTGTCCTCACAGGAGAGGTGCTCCAGCCCTCTCATCATTTCCGTGGCCCTCCTCTGGACCCGCTGTAACAGGTCCATGTCCTTCTTGTACTGGGAATCCCATTGCTGGGGCAGTTTCACATTGCACCCCCCCCAGCACTGCTCAGGGCTACCTCATCTTCCCTACCTGCCCCAGGAATGAGGGCTCTTGTAAGACAAGTGCACAAATTGACCCCATTAAGAATAAGCTTGACTGTGTTTTTTTTTCTTCTGGGTTAAATTTTGTTCAAGTCAGTGTTTCGACCCAGGTCGCTGCAGGGTCACATGAGCCCTAGCACAAACACCAGGGATGGGCTGGAAACCAGTTTGGGAGAGGAAAGTCAGTGGGACCAGCCTCTTTGGCATCAGCACAGTCACGCCAGATGAAAAGGGCCATGTAACCATGGCCTTGCACAGATGCTCTCAGCACTTAACCATCAACCTCGGAATAAAACCGATTCCTTCATTTGAGCACAGGCTCTGTATGGGGACAGCCATTTAGACATAAAACCAGGCCAACTTATTCTCTCCTGAATCCTCAAACTCATTTTCATTATATACATTTTCTTCTCTTTTTTTTTAAACATAGGATTGAGAAGGGCCTCCCTGGAGCACGAACTCCATCTGCATCTACCTCAGGCAAACACATAATCCTGCCCAGAAATGAACCAAACACCTTGTTCCCACCACTCCTATTAAAAAGCTTCTCCAAAATCTCTCTTCTGACACAATTAGAAACTTTCTTCTCATTTCCAGCCTAAGCACAGTCATACCAGGTGAGATCCATTTGCTCCTGCACCAACAGTGTCCTTCTTGCTTCAACAGGTCATCACCTCCCTGACACACCTGGACTGGGCTGAGAAAGCCGTGCTGCTCCAGGCTCTCCCCTCCCAGCCCTTCCCATCCACCTCTTCCCATCTGAATTTATCTGGAGGACACAAGAACTGGACCCAGTCAACAGCCTCTCTCAGGAGGGTGAACTGTCCTCTAGGAAACCTCCCCTGCTTTTCTAGGTGCACATCTGCTCCTCTGAGACTTTTCTAGTAGAGTCTGTAACTCTGGTTTTTGGGCTTGGTGGTTTTTTTTTCCTTTTTTGAGTTGTATGATCAAAATTGCATATGCCTTTTAAATGTCTAAACATACATTTCATAGGAAATCAGTATACAGGGGAAGAGGGTGAAAAACCACCACATCTTACTGTCAAGATGCAAATAAAGCGCTGGGTAGGAATTGAACCAGCCACAGCTGTAATCTAGCCCTGGCAGTGCTTCTGCAGCACATGTCATACAAAATTAGACACAGATTAGGAGATTCCAGCAAAAGAAAAGACCATTTTGCCAGCTATAAATAATTTTTGGTGGAAAAAAAAGAAGAGAGGTCTTCAGACCCAAATCAATTGAAAACTTGGTCTAACACAGCATTTAGCCTAGCCAGTTTTGCAGGTGGGAAAAAAAAAAAAGAAATCAGTAATCATCTATGTAGCAACCTATCACAGCTCTACACATTTCTATCGGTAAATAAACGTAGTCATATTACAAGGATTGCCCATCTGTATTACGATACAAAGGCAAACAAATGTGCACTGCCAGCTTCGGACCGAGGCTCTGGAATTTACAGAAGCAAGGAAAAATCAACAGGGGCTTTGCCTGAATAAAGACTGCTGGTTTAAGCATACATGGCTTACGCCGATGTTCAGTGAACCAGCTTGGCTTGCATGCGTGTGTGCACAGTTAAAGATAACTATCTCGATATATTTATATCAAAGGGGGAGAGAAAAAAAATCTTGCGTGCAAAACATGGTGACGTTCGCACAGATCTTGCAGATCTGGAAGCAACCGAGCAGTGCTCTCACAAGAGGTCACGGCTCTGGAGTTGATAACTTCTGACGTAGGCGTCTTCTGAAAGGTGAGCTCATTTGGCTGCCCCTACAATTTCTGCTCAACACACCGTTGGTGCAAAAGTCACATAGCGAGCACACAATGAGGGGACACAGCACTGCGGTAATCCAGCTCCTCGTCTTCTACAAGCTGAAGAACATTTTCAGGTCCCTTATTTTAGGTTTGGAAGTTTGGAGACTGGATTCTTAAGAAAAACGTGTGAAAATAGTCTGTTCCTCTTAACCACTAATGTGACCATTTATTTAGATAGCACCTCTACCCTGGAATTGGTGAAGCATTTATGTGTTTTATGGAGCAAAATCAGAGCCACTGGTGGCATATAAGAGAACTGCAGCTCAGCATCACCTCGTCTGCAGTCAATCTACTCCTGGATTTGCATACGGTTTGGTCACCCAGCTTCATCCAGCTGCTCCAAGCGCACCTCCCAATCCCTTCAGTAGCTACTAATTCTCATTGTACACCGGGGTGTAAATATAGCCGTCATCTAAGATGTTTGCAGCCATTAATTACATTTCCGGCTCTCGGTAATGAGAGATGCTATCTCTCTTCGAAAGCAGCAGCCTTGACTCAGCATACGATGCAGAGGGAGAGACCGTGCTTCTTCACTTTCTTCAAAGGTCAGCAAGGTAACGCCCCGGAAACCCCGAGTAGTAACACCTCATCCTTCACCAAGGTAAAGGAGCTGTATTTAGGCAGCTGCCTGATCACAAGAGCTACAAGGACACGTGTCTTCTCAACAACAACCAACTCCAAATGCGTATGCCTTTTATTAGCCGCCCTTGTATTTAGCTTTGCTCGGAAGAGTGCACTGCTCCGCTGGTGGAACCTGCAGTGCATGGAAGAGCAGTTATTAGTGAAGCTAATTACAAACAATGTGGCTACTTAAGAGGGCTAAAAATAGTGTCAGTGTATTAATAGATGGAGCACAAAACTGGGACACGGAAGACAAATGTTCTCATCTTGAGCGTGGCAACATCCTACACAATCTCAGGTAAATCTCTTCATCTGCGTGTTTCATTTTCATGGTTTACAAAGCAGGCAGAAAAATCGCTTCTCAGTAAGGCTGCGAGGCTGAATTCCTCAAGATCTGAGAGCACTGAGAGGTCCTCTCCTGTATCTCCACACAAGTGCAAAACATTCCCGTGTAAGCTGGACTGGTTCCCTGACAATAATTTCACGTCGTTTATGGGGCAACTCTGGTGACAGTTCCCAGAAAGCTGTAATATTTACCTTAAATAGCCCAGTTCACTAATCGGTGATCAAAGAAATGCAGTCTTTGGAGCCAGTTTCTAGTTAACCCTGAGCTGCTGGAGCAGAGCAGCAAGCAAAGACCTCGGCACACCGGCTCGCGCCCCACACCAATCTGCAGGCAGGAAGACCACGTTGAAGGGGGAAATGTCTGACTCATTTACTCCATGCAAACTTTAGCCAATTTAAAAATCTTGTGATTTGCATCTAGCTAATGACCAGAGACCCAAAGACTTGTAAAGGCATTATAAAACCCTTTGCCTCCCCACCAGACAAGCATGGTCTCAGCCTAGTGCCTGAGGGCAGACATGAGAAATCAAGCCTTTTCTTCCCCCAGTTTGCAACCTCTCAGTCAAACTAATTACAAAAGCAAACAAGCCCCTGACTACTCTTCAAGTCTGGACAAATGCCACCACCATGCTGGAGGACATCTCCTGAACGCTGTCCTGGCAGCAGGAGACCACACCAGCCACCAGAAGAAGGAAAGGACATGAGGACCCACAGCTCCTCTTCCAAATTCCTGATGTTCCAGAGAAGCTCCAATGCCCAAACTCTGACCAGCCTTGCAGGGGTACCAAGGCACCCTTGCACTGCTCAGGCTGCCATCCCCCCAGCTTCCAGGCTAGTTTTGAAACTCCACACTGCTGATGGCTACGTACAGGGTAGCCAGATGTGAGCAACCTCAGGCCCACCCATGCAAGCTGCAGTTGCATGGATGCAAGCCTGGCATTGTCCCAGGATGTTGAATAACCCCTCTACATCTATCCCTCTGATGCAGCTGTTTGTACAGAAGAATTTTAAAAATTGTCTTTAATGACAATGCGACTGCTGTGCTATAGAGACTTGTCTCCTAATAACTATAATGCAACATACCTTAACGAGTGAGAAAAGGGAGTGGAAAATTACGTGCTCCAGCATTTGCAGAGGGCTTCATTTATTTATTTAAAAAAGAGAGAGCCTGTGTCTGAAAATGAGACGATGCAATCCCATGGTAAATGACAGTAGTTATCCTACCTTTGCTGCTATATCATCCTACTGATGTAGGAGAGACAAGACTCTGCCCTTGAATGTTTTGTTACCTTCTGCTCAAGAGTTCAAGATGATAAAAAAAAAAACAGCAAAAAAAACATAAAAGCCATAAAAGCCACAAACCATACCAGTTTCAATACAAACAAACAGTGATGTTTTCTTTAGCCATTTTTACCGTGGCAGGACTGAGATAAGCAGACCTTTCACATGAGTATTGTGAAAATAGCTGCAGGAAGATAACAAAAATTGAAATATTTACTACATGTAACTGTCAGCTACCATCATCTCAGGCTGCAACTATTCCCACACTTAATCTCTAAGACAAGCAAACAAAAACACCTACCAGGCTTCAAAAAGTCAGCATCCATCAGCTGCACAACCAGCTTCCTAACCAGGAGGGGTGGTGGGACCCCCCAAAGCAGAGGCTGAGTCCCCAAGGCAAGAGCGCTGAGCAGTTAGAGGAAGGATGGAGGGATGGAGGGGGAAAGGAAGAGACACAGGAAGGAGGAGCAGTCTCCTTCCTCCTCGATGTTTCCCTTCCTCACCCCTCTCATGGTACCAAACTACTCAAAGCTTCTGCCACCCACCGTGTTTTCTAGTGGACATGAAGTCCTTTACCACCCTCAGGAGCAGGTGCTCAGAGGAACCCAACATTGCTTCAAGAGTCAAGGCAGCCCAAGCTCCTCACTGAGCTTCAGTGGTCCCAGGAGAAGACCCAGCTCAAGGCTGAGGTGCTGGGACTTCCTCAGTCTGCAGTGGTTCAAGCCCCAGCTTTACCGTGCAGTCATCCCCCTCGAGTTTGGGTGAGAAGTTTGATCTCCTGTAGGACTCTGCAGTGGAAAGGGGGATGGCCCCTCTCTTCTATACTTTGCTCATCACAGTAATTCAGCTGCAGAACAGCTGCAGCAGACACATGGGGACTGTGCAGCACAGCAGGTCTTTGCTGTTGATGGGGACTCAGGGGTGGTACTGTGCAAACCACCAACAGGAAAGCAAAAAGAAAACAGCACCAAGTCATGATCCTGGGAAGAAAGAAGGGACATGTCTGGTGCATGATTCTTTCTTCTTTTCCAAGCAGATGGAACATTTTCAAACTATGACCTAAATTTTTCTAAAATATCCCTTTATGTTGGGATAAAGCAATTCGCTGAGATGCAGGTGCTCTCCAAAGCCAATATCCACTGCAGCTCTGACAGACAAAAGGATTTTTATCTACTTAAAGGTAGAACAAGACGCTTCAAAGTGGAAAAAAATACATAAAATGTCAAAAAAAGTGATTTTTTTTCTTTTTTTAAATAATCACCTAACTCATAAGTAAGTGAAATTAAATTAAGAAAAGGAAAACTTTAGTAAGATGTTGGGAAGTATTTAACAATTTCATGCATCTTCCTGTCAGGAAAAGCTTCCCATGGGAAGGCCGTCTGCGGGGGAGCGCAGTCACCACCGGCTTCCTAGCCCAGGGCTGCGCTGCCTAATCCGGCGCTGGCAGTATCCTGAGTGGCGGATGCAGCGGGTCCTTCCCAGCTCGCCCGCTGCAGGACGGAGTTCGGCTGACTTCATCGGAAGCGAATCCCCCCCTTTTCCCTCCTCCCCCTCCAGCCCCCCATTCATGTTGGGAAGGAGCCTGGCAAACCCTGGGAAGATTACAAGGCAGGGGAAGCAGGAGGTTAAAATGCTCTGAGGCCCCTTTCAGTCTAAAAGACAAAGTAATCATGAAGCTAAAACAGATGCTTTGCTGAAAATAAAGAGTGGTTTACACAAGTCTCAAAGAGAAGCCAAAAAACAAAAATAGCACAGAGTCCCAGGAAACCATGAGCATCCTGCTCTTATAAATAACGATAATACTTGAGTCTACAATAATATTATTGCAATATTTTGAAATAGTGCTGAAAGATTACGTGTGTTGTCTGAAGGATAAATTTCAGATGGCACAAAAAGGAGACCGTGCCACCGCCTCAGGTGAAATGAAAGCCCTGAGTTTAGAAATGTATCTATTTACAATTTATTTCCATGACTGACACCGGGAAGGCTGACAAGACCAGCCACCCAGGCAGAAGGATGAGCAATTGCCCATTTAAATGAGCTCTCAACAACTACAGCAAGAGATGCCAACAGAAAGGCCATGGAGAGATAAGCCAGCACATGCCACTTCTCAATGTAATTATGCTCCAATCCTGTCCCATTTGGTGGGCCGACTTGTCTCCCCAGAGACCTGGAGAAGAGTCATATTCTGAGAGAATATTTCTGTAGGTTCACGGACATTTGTCCATGGTCTTTTACAGTGCTTTGACCCAGCTCACCTGTGCAGGTGAAGGGATGCTCAGGCTCTGGGCTCATCCACTCCTCCACCTTTCTGCTGAACCTTCCACCCCTGAGTTGCAGCAACTCTCTCAGCCTTTCTTCAGAGGAGAGATGTTCCATCAGGACACCAGCGTAGATAAAGGCAGCGTTCCTGGAAGTGAGCCCACCCCTGGAGTTTGGGCTGTATTTAGTTTATTTATCTGATGAACACCTCTGGCTGCTGTGCTTTGCTAACCCACCCTTCTGAATGGCAAAAGGACTCTGCATCGTCTTCCCCCAGTCTCTGGAACTTCAGGCAAGGAGGAAGTCTGCCCTTGCCCTTGCAACTGTCCTGGGACCTGGCAGTTAAACTCTGCTGCAGCTGCACTGCAGGTATTCACACTAGACCATGCCCCATTGCCTCCACATGGGTTTTACGTTCACTGCCTACTAATATACTCTGCATTCAAAGGCGAAGAAAAAGCTTCCTACCTACTGCCACCTCAAGCCATCTCTCACCCCACTGCCAGCGCAGCTTTCTGCAGACTTCCCTTCTGCACCCCCCAGTTCAAGCCAGACCAGTACGGAAGTGACAGCCCCCCTTGTTTTGCTCTTACGCGGCCTTAATACCCGCAGCTCAATTACAGCTGAAAACTCCTACTGCCCGGCAAAAAGAGCTGCCGATTTTCCACATGCAGAACACAGTGGCAAACAGTGGAGAAAAGGGAAAAATAGAAGGGAAAAAAAAGGGAGGAGGGATGAAAAAAAAAGAAGGAGGAAAATAAAGGGGGGAAAAAAGTAGACATGAAGGAAAGGATGGAAAGAACAAAATGACCAGGTGGGGTGACTTTAGTAAGGCTCAGGCACCAATCCAGCACTTGTTCACCTGGCATACTGCCCACGAAGAACAGGCACTGCATTAGGTACCAGGTCCCCTGCAAGCTGCCAGGCCCCAGGCTTTAGCCTTCCTCTTGCACAGACGGCCCCATGATCACGTTTCGATCCTTGTAAATTATTTACATTAGATATGAGGAAGCAGAGATATTAGAGATGGAAAAGATGCACCCGCCCATCCCCTGGGGAAGAGAGCTGTATCCTTCCCTGCGTCACATGAGCGAAGCAGTGACGCTCTGTCTCTCCTTGGGAAGGTGTTTTGCTGTTCAATACCCTCACCAGGCTGAATTTCTTCATGATTACTTTGCATAAATTGCATTTGTTTTGACCTCTAATCCCTTCCTCCTGGCATTACCACCTGCCTGCATCCCATGCAGTCCTCTGGAGGCTCACAGCATCACTGGAACACTTCCCTCTAAAATTTTCAAAATAAATTAATCATTCTGCAAACCCCAGTGAAAGATACCTTAAAGAATAATCCAGAGATCAAGTATTTAAAAAAAAATAAAATAAAATCAGATTGATTTTGAAAACCGAGGACCTTCAGCTAGTACTTCACTCTTCTTGCCTTCGCCTCCTAGATGGGGAGGACAACCGCTAGCTAGGGATGTGGTCAGCAGAAAAATATTTCCTGCGCTACGGACCAACTGCTTTGTAAAGTTACTCCTGCAGCAGCAAAGGAAATGAGTGACTCCAGCACAGCTTCATCCTGCATCCCACGATCCTCAGCCAGCTGGAGTTCGTGGGATGGAGCAGCACCCACACTCCTGAATGCCTGGCAGAGTTCAGAAAGTACAAAACAACCCTGTCCCCATCCCTAGCATCGCATTTGAAGAGCTAACTCCCTCCTGACAACTGAGATAGAGTACATAAATGAGCGTTTCATGCTTTGAACTCCACAGTAATTCACCTCCTTGCTAGGATTTGCACATTCTTTCTGTTGGCTCCCAGAGTTATCAATGCTTCCTTCACTTACACAGAGCTTTGTGCAGATGAGAGACTCCTGCCACGAGTCATCAAGATTTACTGTAATTTTGGTTCAGATCAGGAAAGCGCTTGCGCGTGTGCTTAAATCACTGCCAAAGTCAAGGGCACCTGGTTGCACACTCCCATACTCCGAAACAACCAAGATGAAACCCGTTTTTTTTTCTTTGGGATAAAAAGGCATGGAGAATCTTAATTAAAGCTAGATGGCAATTACCTAAATGAGCTGTTTGTTACTGTAACAAATCAGGTGGGAAGATGATCAAGCACAGTTTGGACGTGAGGACAGAAATTGGACGGGGAAAAGCAGGCACTGAGAGTTTGCTCAAGCAAGCACAGGGTGCAGGACACAGTGTTTGTCCACAGCACCTTTGGAAATGGGCTCTGTGTTTTCAAGACACCAAAGCTATAGAGGAGATGTTCCCAGTTAACTCTTACTGAATATTCCCCTTCTAACATGTCTTCTGACCTGCTCAAAATGAGAGGGACTGAGCTTATCAGCTTCTTCCCCATGGTGTAATGCACTTCTGCTGGCTTGTCTTGCTTCGCGTGCATGAGCCTATGCTGGTCCTGGGAAGCCCTAAGTATGGAGCAGATGTTTTGGAGGCTATTCTAGACTCAATGACTCTTACCTGGCTGGTAGCAGCTATGCTGAACAGATTTGGGGATTCAAGTATTTGGGAATATTTGGTAGTTCAGCCCTTCCAGTCCCCATTCCCACACTCCCAGAGATACACAAGGGATGGTTACCAGCCACAGTCAACCACAGCCCCAACAGGTTGCTCCACAGATCTCTGCTGCAACATCAACCAAGGATGCGCTAGAGCGGGACCAAAACTGGGCACTGACAACGTCCCAGCCACACACTGGCTTCAACCTTCCCCCATGAGCTTGCAAGCCTAACCCATAAAATGGTTTCTAGCAAGAGCACTGTGGGTTCCAGGTTGACTGTGCCCTGGTGGCTTCTAGAGAAAAATTACCTCAGCTGACAAATAAAATGACAGGTTTGGGTTTTTTTTTTTCCCAACTGCAAACTCAGTCTGGGAACTGAAAGCAAAGACATGAGCTCTCCTTGTCAACTCAAGCACCACTACCTGGCATGTCATCTTGACATGCTTGAGATGCACACGCTATGGGTACGCCGGGTGCATGCCGTGGGTATGCGGGGTACATGCCACGATGCCATCGGTGTGTGGGTTGCATGCTGTGGGTATACGGGGTGCATGCCATGGGTGTGGCAGGACGCTTGCTATGGGTATGCAGGGTGCATGCTGTGAGTATATAAGGTGCATACCATGGGTATACGGGGTGCATGCCGTGGGTACACAGGGCGCACACTGTGGGTATGCCGCCTGAGTCCAACTTGGCTAAGGTTATCCGCAACAATTCAGAAGCCACAGCAACACTCGATGCCTGAGACAATGGACAGACAGAGCACACGGTCAGCAGTTCGAGGGAAACCCCTCTCCTCTAACAAATCCAGCATGATCCTGCAATAGGGTGAAGAGCAAGTGCCCAGCAGGACAAGCCAGGCTGACTCAGCTGGGAGTGGCCTGGCTACGCTGGCTGGTTGCCCCAGCTGGCCACCAGCCCTGAGCATGGTGCTTCCCAGTGACCGCCCGCAATCCCCCCCAGAGGCAACCACCCATTTCCACAGCACGGGACAGCACTGCACCCAAAGGCAAACGAGCAAACAGATACCTCAGCAGGAGCTAGGTAACGGGGAAAAACCTGACTGTGATGCGCTGTTGTGCAGATCCGGCCAGGGAGCTATGTCCAAGGGTTGGCTGGTCATCCACTGCTCAGCAGACCTCCAGCGTGGGCCAGCGTGACCTCAGGGCACCGCCATTTCGGCAGCGGTTGCTCAACCGGTGGCGCAGGGCCAGGGGCTGAGGGGCCGGCCCGAGGTCACTGCGGTGAGGCCGGGGTGACTCAGCTCAACTGGGGGAGGAAAATGGTGAAGAGAGAAAGTCTGAAGGAAGGAGGACCCAGCCCGCACATGACTGCATCACAAGCAGCGTGGCCAGCAGGTCGAGGGAGGTGATTCCCTCTGCTCTGCTCTGGTGAGACCCCACCTGGAGCACTGCGTCCAGCTCTGGGGCCCTCAGCACAAGAAGGACATGGACCTGCTGGAGCGGGTCCAGAGGAGGGCCACCAAAATGATCCGAGGGCTGGAACACCTCTCCTACGGGGACAGGCTGAGAGAGTTGGGGTTGTTCAGCCTGGAGAAGAGAAGGCTGCGAGGAGACCTTATTGCGACCTTTCAACACTTAAAGGGGGCCTGTAGGAAAGATGGGAAGAATCTTTGCAGCAAGGCCTGTTGTGACAGGACAAGGAAAAATGGATTCAAACTAAATAAGAATAGATTTAGACTAGACATAAGAAAGAAATGTTTTACAATGAAGGTGGTGAAGCACTGGAACAGGTTGCCCAGAGAGGTAGTGGAGGCCCCATCCCTGGCAGCATTCAAGGTCAGGTTGGACGGGGCTCTGAGCAACCTGATCTGGTTAAAGCTGTCCCTGCTCACTGCAGGGGGGTTGGGCTAGGTGACCTCTAAAGGTCCCTTCCAACCCAAAGCATCCTATGATTCTATGACAGCACCCGGAGGCATCTGGGACCCCCCATGCTGTGAGCTGTGATAGGTGCTGGGCTGTGCAACAGAAAGCAGGAGGCAGGACACGGAAAAACCTCAAAATCAGATTGTGGACATGGTTTCAGGAGAAGGAGCAAGGCTGCATGTCCCCAGGGACGATGCCACCCACAAGGAGGGTTGCACTGTCCTGCTCTCTGACCCCCGCCACCCTGCCCCAGGGATGGGGCTCCCTGGGGATGCTGCACCCATCAGCCCCAGCATTTCTTGCAGGCTGACAAAGCGGATGGCTGCTGCGAATGGCAGAAGAGCCTCCCAGAAGAATCACTCACGGCAGAGTCTTGGCCCGCCACCACACCACGGAGGGCTGTTATCTCCGGGTATCTCACGGGGCGTTGCAGAAAGCGGTGCCAGTGGTTTGGCTCTTTGAAATGAAGCAGTCCTCTCCAGGCAGCATCGCTCCGAGACCCGTCCCATGTTCCCGAGAGCATGCCGGGGCTGAGCCAGCAAGGGTGCTCATGGTGGGACCTTCAGCTGCAACGTCCTCACCGTACCCGGTGAGGCATGCCGGCATGGTTGTCAATCTTATACCGACCTAAAGAATGTCTTCTGCTGGACAGCTGGGACTTGACCTCCTGCTGTGATTATGTGGCTGCCACAGGCCAGATTGAAGATGCTTTTAAAAGGTGAGTGAGGTAACTTGCTGTGGTCACAGAAAAACTGAAAAACTCACGTGAGACTGTTTAGCAGAAGAAACCCACGGTGCATATTCAGACTGTCTCTCTCCATGAAAGAGGGCATTTTACCAGATTTATTCTAAGCTGAGAAGATGACCCTGCCCTGTCCTTAGTACAACCCTGTAAGAGAGTATTGACCTGGCAAAGACACGCTCCTGCAAGGAGAAAACAAAGATGCTAATTCAGAGCTGCCTTTTCCAAGAACCTCTTACAGAGTGTGACCACGCTTGGGTGGCTGGGTGGGTGGCTGGTCTTGCTTCTTGCCCAGGAGGGCTCCTAGGGACAAACCTGCCTTCATGAACAGAGCCCAGCTAGAGGAAAGGACAATCCACCAACAGGTCCCTCCCCTCTCCATCAAGAACTTTGCCCAGATGCATTGCAGAAGCTGAACGCCCCATGCTGTTGGTTCTGCACCGCATAGGCTAAGAGAAGGAGAAGGGAAGATGCTGTGCGGGAAGAAGCTATAAGGAAGAGCCGTTGTTTCTCCCTGGCTCTCTCCTACCTGCTAAACACCCAGAGAACACCTTGAATCGTCAGCAGCTACCAGATAAACTCCAAAGCATGCAAGAGAGAAAGGGAAAGAGAGGAAGGAAAATAACCTGTCCATTAAAGAGGTGGGAGGATGGAGAGACGAGGCTTTATGCAAGCTGCGAGTAAGTCTGAAGAAAAGCTAGGGCTGCTGCTAGAAGGGGATGGTTACTCACACCATCTAATCTGAAGCAAAGCCTTCACGCGCAGTGGGAGAAGAGGGTCCCTGGCTCCTACTGGCTGCAAAGCCTGAAGTTATCAGCCGTGCATACAAGGACCTTCCAAGCGAAGATGTGTTTGCACAGCTGTAGGCCCCTCTCTTTTAGTTAAACGAACAGCCTCACTTCCCCTCCTCAATCCCACGTCCTCCCGAGCACACAGACAACCCTCAGATCTGCAACAAAACCTTGACACAAGTGCCTCTGACCTACAGACACAAATCCATTTATCGCTGGGCTGGGAGGCTGGACAAAGAGGAGCGGTGTCTCAGAGCTGGGTGCCAGGGCCACTCTCTGATTCAGCAAAGCCCTTGATAAGAAATGTCATCCTCCACTGAGTAATTTTAGCCTGCGAGATAAGAATCTCTACCAGGCTCAAACATATGGCTGGCTGCAGAGCACGCAGCAAAATGAGACGGGTAATTTATTTGCTTGTGCTAAGAGCACTCCCAGACTCAGAAAAGCTGATGCAATGAAACAATAAGTGCCAAATTACACTCCATTCTTCTTTGGAGACCTGGAAGAGGCTCCTGCGAGATACAAGGGGTTGTGTCTCTCTCCTCAAGCATCAAGCCACCAAGGAGACAACAGTACTACATGACTACTGAAGACAGGGCTGCGCAGGATTTTCTAAGGTCTGTTCCTCTCGTTAAATCCTACTTGTTACAGAGGATCTTACACCCATGGATATGACCCATGCTCTGTATGAAGTGCCAGCAGATGCTATCCAGGGGAGGAAGCGGAGGGGTTAAATGACAGAATTATACAGGACCACAGGCTGAACTCCAGTCTCCTGAGATAAGCCCTAGTGTTAGAGCACGGTTTAAAATTAATGGCCTGCAGCACCATCAGTGCACTCGATGCTGCAACGCTCTCCCACCACGTCCAGCTTAGCACCTCTGATTTAGGTGACCTGAGCTAATCCATATAAACATGACATTGGGCCAGACATTGCATGGCTTGGGCTGCTCAAAGAGTAATGAATTCCCTAACCTGAGGTGCGGCAGGAGCATCTGATCCATGGGGACAACTCAAGGACACTCCCAAAAAGCACTTAGCATGTTTAACCACTGGTTGCTGGGAGCATCTGCCGGGGAAGGCTCACCCCTAGAGAGCTTTCTTTTTTAGACTCTTCCCTCTCTTGGTTATCATCAAGGGAGATACCAAACTAGATGGTCTCACTCTGTGCAGCCATGTCTACTCCCTTTCATCTTCATCAGCATGGCTGCTGTTCAACATGTATCACATTATTTCCCACCATCACCTTTAAATGGGGAATTTCACTCTCAGACTGAAGATTAACATCCCAATGCCCACTGTGAAACAGAAACTCACACTTAACCTGCAAATATTTCAATTTGGTGCTTCCAAGGAACTGGGCCAGACCCAGACTTTGAAAGTGTCCTTCCTCTCTCTGATTCAAACCTGCTGTAGAAATGTAGTAGCTACACACTTGGTCATAGATAGTCTCTTCAGTGATGTGAAATCAGTGTTGCTTCCTGGTCAGTGGTATCTTCCCATCACCAGATCTATTCATGTAATTGGCATTCGCACTAGCCATATTAGCAGTTAAACCAATGACTGAATGAGTGACAGAGATTAAAAACTTCTCACTAATGCTAAGACATGGTCCTTCCAGCTCAGTACTGAGACACAGAGGTGAGGGGAAGCCGAAAAAACTCTGATCTGCAAAAAATGAGGAGAATTTCATCTCAAGGTAGTTCAATACAGCATTTTCATCACTGCCAAATTTATTGTGGATTGTTAACATGATGATACAGGTCTACATGCACATGCTGGCATGGTCTTCAAGGCAACATCACACACAGTAACCTCAGAGGAAGAGTCTGATGAACACTTTCCACCCTTACTCGTACAGAGTCTTCACACGAACCAGCTGGACCGCACAAAGTGCAGCAGACGAAAGCCACGCGTCCCTCATGCCCATTGAGTTTTATCTCTAGAACAGACCAAGCCCAAGACACCCTCTGCCATCCCAGCTAGCCTTCCCCTCCAAGGAATGCTTCCAATGCTCCTGAGCCCAGGGCATGACAAGTGAGGAGTCACGTGTGTTTAAGAGGAAAAACATTTGCAGCAGAAGGGAAGCTACAAAATAAATCAAGCTTCAACTTTCTTTTCTGCAACCAACATTTTTCAATTCTCCAAAGGTGGTAAATTGAAACCAGGTAATTTTGCTCTATTTTTTCCAGCTCCTGCCTCTCTCCTCTTGTGGCTTTGGATGAGGCAATGCAATAAGCCCATTTATTTTAGCTCTCTTTGTATGTCACCAGTTTGGAAAATACATCACTGCCGTGCTCTGGAGCTGGAGCCACAAACAGTGCAGATGAGTGTGAGGGACTTGTCATCCTCACTTCCAAAAATAAAGCAGCAAGTTCCTCTGGCATAAAGTAAAGGCACAAAGCTTCCTCCAGAAGTGATATATTTAATGTGTGTGTGCGAGCAGAGATGCTTGAAAAATTAAGTCTTAGATATGTGGACAAGACTGTAGAGATTTGCTGATCATTTTTACATGAAGCCTGCTCAAGTGTCTGCTGGCCTCTGTGATAGGCTCTGCAGAGGCAGACACAGGTGACACAGGACACAGGAAATGGGCAAGGGAATAGGAGGGATGTTGGGGGCAGTAGGAGAAACTACTCAATCAAAAATCAATGCCTGGACTCGTCCCACTTCTTGTCTGATGGATATTCGAGTGAGGTGGGAATGTTTGGCTGGTTTGGGGTGTTTTTTACCTTGTTATGAAGCTTGAGTCCCACTCTGGAGGTCAGGAAGCTGGCTTGTAGCATTACCCCTCCTCCTTCCTCCTGTATCTTCCCTCGTGCACTCTCCTCCCAGGCAAAATCCATCTCTAAAACAACAGCTATACTCCAGGATTTTCTCCTCTTGAGCACTCCCAACAGCAACACGGCATTGATTTTAGTTACTTGTATGAAGCAGCCAACTCCCTTGTTTCTCCTTGTGTGATATTGGAGATACAAACTTAATCCCACCTGACCCCAAAGTTTGGGAAGGGTAGCCTGGAAAGTTCAGAAAGTCTTTTGAAATACTGTAATCCAAACCAAATAGCAGCTTGTCAAACTTCATCATGCAAACAATGGATGCACCTATAAAGAAAGTACAATTTTAGTATCTGGATGGGGACAGATTGACAAACTTCCAGGTTTTTTACATGATTTCTGGTAGTATTAATTAGATGTTTACCCCCGTGGGAGAGTAATGTCTGGTTCACTCTTCAAGGGATACCCTGACCTTGCAGTACTGACAGAAGAACACTTTGTTCTTGCCTGCAAATTCAGCCAACAGAAGGTACTACTCAAACAGAGATGAACAAGAGACGTCAAAGAAAGCTGAAAAAACCCCAATTCTATCATCCTTGGAGGGTTTCAAGATCTTGATTATTTTTTTCCTATTCTAAATGAGTGCAAAAAAAAAAAAAAGATAAAAACCTTGATATTTGGAAGGTTGCTAAATTCAAACTCATTTTGATTTGAAGCACTTTGTTTCAACAGTTGAAAATTTTCCCTTCTACATCATAAACTTTTACACTTTTCATTGTAAATTGCATTAGAAACAAAGAATAATTTCAAATACAAACCAAAGTACACACACAGGTGGAAAGTTTAGATGTACTGTCAGTAGCCAACCCTCTCCAAAATTTTGCTACACTTTTCCCAAAAAGGAGGATTTATTGAAGCCGACTCTCTCCTGAGGGTGCGTTCAACTTTAACACGGTGGCATATTAGTGAAAAATTCCCAGTCAGCTCAAATGCTGACAAAGGAAACATCGAGCTACCTTAATCAAATTAAATGGATTTTAATATACAATGCAATACAGTTAGTTTTACATGTAAATTCTATCATAAAACAATTTCAGTGCTCAACTACAGATTCATATAGACTAGCAAAATGACTAGATTGTATGTTGATCGATACTAACGCAGACATTGCTCCACTGGGTATAAAGTACTGTTCCAATGAGGAGGTAGGAAAAACTCCAAAAATCAAATCTAGATTAAATTCTAAGTTTTGTCAAAAATAGCAGGTTTTTGTGTACAGGCAGAAACAGAAACACAGTATCTAGGTACTTCATTGGGAACTCAAGATTTTCAGAATGTTCAGGAGCTCCTCCCGTGGACACTGGCCAGACACAAGCAGTCCAACATAATGGTCCTGAGAAAGAAGTAACAAGCCTTCATCTGCTTTCAGAGGACATTTGCAAGAGATGGAGAATCAACACAATGGAGAGGTCTACAAGGCTTCTTTGGATGGCAAGAGCTGCAGAAGAAGGAACCAGCAGCCCCATCTCACTAGGAATGAATTGCAAACAAACTCCAATCCAGCAACCAAGGAGGATAGCCAGGGTAGGAGACACAGAAACAAGTTCAGGTTTAGGAGGTAGCTGGGAATAACTTCTAATTTAGCCTCACAAAAGAAGAGATCTCTTTTATCAATGGACATTTGGTCTTACCCAGATTCAATGTTCTTAGTTATGGAGACCCACAGTGAAATGACAGGCTGGCAGGAGAAGCAGGAGGGCTGGTCTGTACTGCTGAAGAAATCCCTTCCTTGGGTGCAGAATGTGGCACAGGAGGTACAAAGCCACCAAAGCTCAACCACATTTTTGCTGGGGAAGCTGAGAGCAGTGGGTCAGGGAAGCTGGGGGAGATGGATCACCTCATTGCCAAAGGAAACAAGGTCATAACTGGTGTGGATCTAGCACTCCCTGGGAGCACAGGAAGGACAGCCAGGAAGACAGGAATTGGAAACGGGGACAAAGCCCTGTGGCAGTACCATCCACAACTCCAGAGAGGTGTGTCTCTCTGACCACCTCTTGCTGCTTTCTGTATTTGCATGTCAAGCGTTTACATGCCACACTGTCTCTCTTGCTCCAAGACCTGCAGTGCTCTTTTGGGGGCCTGGCTCTCTAAAGGTCCACACACACATATCAAGTCTCTGCAGGCTCCTCTTGGGTTGTACAATGCTATTCACTGCGTCCATCTCCATCCTGTGAATCACTGGGCCAGGCCTGCTCCCTGCCATGTAACCAAACGCACCTGATGGCCCATCCTGGGCCAGGTCATGATGCGGTGTCATCCATCAGAGAGGAAGAAACACAAATAGGATGAGATCTACACCTTTGGGCCATCCATCTCACACACACCTACCACACCAATGTCTCCTCCCCGCTGAACTGCTTTGCCACACTCCAACCACATGCTTCCACCTTCTTCCCCCATTTTAACCTGCACAACCTCCAACGTCACCTCACCACCCCTGGAAGGAGGTGACACACTAGCCCTAATTTTGGGTGATGAGATTCTTTTTTTATTCAAAGACCTTGTGGCTGCCAAGCACCTTTCAAGACCAGGTGTCCATGTCAGTGCTTTCCAATGAGCATCACAAACTGGTCTGCTCTGAAGACACACTCTCTGTGACGTTGAAAATTAGCCACCAGCAGAAGTCATTGAGGACGAGGAAGAGCGAGCAGTGTGGTGTGAAGAGCTCCGGCGCACACTAGCGCCGGGTACGTATCGGAAGGGCTGCGACCGTAAATCAAGGGTTTGCAATGTGCAGCCTAGAAAGAGACTGCATGGCCCAGGACATCTGGAATTATGGAGTGTTATCCTCAGGCTGCCAGCGATATTCCCCTGGGCAGGGCATGACGCTGACACAGTGACATTAAAAGCACAGCTTCCAGTAGCATCCTGGCTGTCCGAAGCCCTGGCACGAGGCAGCCAAGCTGTCCCAAAGCTGACCCTCCCCAGGAGGAACACTGCATGCTGACAATCCTGGCACAGGGATTAGCAAGGCAGTGTTGAAGTGCTAAACACAGATACAAACGCAGAGCGAAACAGCTTCCCACAAAGAAGGGAACAGGCAGGAATATATTTTCACACATTGGTTGCTGCACAAGCAAAGCTTGCCCTGTTCTCGGATGAAGTCCACGTTCAGACAGATGAATGTCTTGCCCACGTGGCTGAGCTGCAACAGCACAGGTACACAGTGACCTGTAACCAGGCAAACCTGGGGCACAGTACTTAAAACGATTACATGCAAGACTACCTCCAAACACCCTACCCAAATGGTAAAAGCAAGAATAATTTGGGTTACAGTCTGGACTGCCTTCCTCAGCAGCTGGATGTCCCTGCTTCTGCTGCTGTCTAAATTTCCTCCTCCTCCATTCTTGCATTACTAATAAATTAGCATCACACATAGTGGCAGGCAGTAAAATGCACAAGCAGGGCTGCTGAAGGCACTGACTTCAACAGTGGCTTAAGCAGATGTGCTAAGGAAACATCTGGATGTTATTACCAAAAGGCTTTCTAGGTTTCCCATCAGATCAACACCTCTGTTTCCTCTGAGTCATTATATGTAAGAAACAACATAAAATTGATAATAAAAGTGCCCCAATTGGAAATACAGTCAGCCCTCTGCATCTAACCTCTAGAAATACACTAGCACTGACCCAAACCCTCAATGGGGGCAGCCAATCCATGACTCCCAAGCAAGGAGCTTGGTGCTACACTCCGCAGCCAGCAACAACAGGTTGGGCTGGCACAGGGCCTGCAGGTTAACCATTTCCATGGTTAATCTCCATGGGAGAAAGCGACCCATCAAAAGCTGAGGAGGTAAAAAAAAAAATTGTAGGACTCTGAAGCCCAGTGGCATGCAGCCTGTTTTGTCCCACCACGCACTGGAGATACATCTCAGTGTTATTTCCCTCTTGTGAACCACCTTCCTTCCCCCAGCTCTGTAAAATACGTTCCTAGCAGCTCTCAGTTATATAAAGATTTTTGACATGTGGCTGGTACAGTGAGAAAGGTTGGACTAAAACTCCTTACAGAATAAAAAACAAGGAAAAAATACATCAAAAAGACTAATGAGATGTTTGGTGTATTAAAGAAATGGCTACATGGAAACTTTTCAAACATATGAGACCTAGAGGACTGGCTGAGGTAAGAGGCATAATTAGCCCAACGTGAGCTCGCAGGGCAGGTCCACAATGCTTGGATGCACAAATGAGGGATGTCACGTACCAGCAGAGAGGCCCTGTTATCTTTGGGCCTTGGGTTGGCACAGTCGATGGGAGTGTGAAGTTTAATACTTGTACCCACACTTCAAGAAAAATGCTGGAAAAACTGGAGAGAGTTCAGAGGACAGCCGCAAGAACAAAACCAGGCTTGTACCAAGGAGCTCAAGGAAGTCAATCAAAGAGAAAGTTAAAAGGTACCTCGCAGCCTGTAAGTACCTGTCGGGAAGAGTGCTCTTCAGTCTACCAGACAAAGGCATAACAAGACCAAAGGTGGAAAGTTGAAGCTCGACAGAAAACAAACCAGAAACAGAGATACCGTTTTTCAACACTGCAGGTAATTAACAGAGGGAAAAGTCCTCCAACTGGCACGGCCAGTGATCCAGCACTGGTAATTTTTTAAAATAAGATGGGATTCTACTTTGCCTCTCTTGCCCCCCCAAAAATGCACGTCTGGGTCCATCCACAATTGCTGAACCCAGAGTGGAAACTAATTCAAGGAATCTCTGTTATACAGCAGGTTGGACCTTAAAACAAGCACCATGACCTTAAAACCTAGAAATCAATGCGGTACAAAGAACAAGAGGCCAAATTATCGGTGGCTGGGACCCTCCAGCCCCAGAGATCCCTGCCCCATCTGCAGGTCTTCTGTACCCCAACACTACCAAGACATGGATTTTGCCGAAAAGCAGCAAAAGCACCAGATCCCCACCACGAGCAGCAAAATAAGATGCTGTTAAACCAAGAAACCCATACCAATTTTTTTTTCCAGATAAGGAACTGAGAAAATCACAACCAGACAAAAGCAAGTCAAAAAATTACACCAACAGGGCAGAAACAAAGCATGTTATACAGTGAGAACAATCATTTACTGGAACAACCTCACCAGGGACGTGGTGGAGTCCCTGTCAGTGGAGATTTTTGAGATGCAACTGGACAAGGTGCTAGATAATCTCATCTAGGCTCCCCTTCCCACAAAAGGTTGGACCAGATGATCTTTCAAGGTCCCTTCCAACCTGGGCTGGTCTGTGACTCTATGAAAGACACACAAAACTTTCCTGTTTTGTTTTGGTTTTTTTTTTAAACTCCGAGAGAAGGGGATTTTGACACTCTTTCACCATCAGAAAGATTTCTTCGTAAGCGGTTTCCCAGCACACGTATTCTCTTCCCATCCCCGGGAGCTGAGGAGATGGGACAATCTCGGCTCTCCAGCGCTAGCCATTGTTTGGAGGGATGTCCCCTCAATTAGCTTTCTGGCACAGCTGGCTGCAGACATTTGGCAGCCAGATTTACCAGTGGATGCGGAAATGTAAAGTACACTGAGAAAGGAATCACTTTCCTCAGATGCTTATGCCAGAAATCCCTGTCATAGAGCATGGTCCTCCCATCCCGGGCAGCAGGAACAAGCCAGGGACACCTCTGCAGGTGTCACGCCGCAGCAGGCAAGAGGACAGTCATGTATCAGAGCAGGGTGACTTTCTGAGCTTGTTAAAACAGCAGTTAAGACCAGTGGAGACCAGCTGTGTTTTGACACTGTTCCTTAGTTCCTGCTTTTGAGATTTCACTGGTTATTGGTAGTTTTTCTGGACAAGTTACCTGAGGGCTGCTGGGCTTCTCTGCTTTGGATGTAGCTAATGTGTCTTCCCAGACACGGCTGAGATTCAGCCTGGAGCTGCGACGCCTGCAGACTGGCACTGCAACCTAATATACGACACACTGGACCAAGAGCCTTTTTCTCTCCTCCCCTGTGGTCCAGCTTATGGCAGGAACAATTCAATTAGCCTGTGCCTCAGTGCCCCATCTGCTGATGGTTTGCTCTCTCACACAGTGGCCATGAGGATAAATATCAAACCATGCCTTCAGGCTAGAAATGATGTTCAGGAGGATCATATAGAAGAGCACAGGCAAAATGGCAGACTGCCCATCACTCAAAAACTGGTTAGCAGAACCACGTCTACTCAGTTAATCTGTGGCTCCCTAGAACTCAAGAGATGGCAAGGGGATAGTTTGGGGATCCCAAACTGGTATCTCTGATGCACCTAAATCAGGGGTGTCAGCAGAGCAAGTCGGAGTAGCAGCACCAGAGATGACTGAGATATGAATCAGAGCTGGGCGCATTTCTAAAAGCAGCTGTTAAGGAAAACCCATTAATTTCTGCTGATCCATGTTCCTCCAAGCTAGTTTTACATTACATTAATACAGGTGTTTTGAAGTCACTCAGCTGAAATGCTGTGAAGGCCACAGGATTACAGAACTGTTTCTCTGGCATCTGACAGTAGAAATGCTCTAATTATTTGAATAAGGGGATTTACTTCTGACCATGCTTGGTCTTAATGGCTTAGGAAGAGGGTGGGGAAGAAAAGGTGAAAGTGGGAGCACTAATTAACCTATACCAGGAAGGGAGGCCTGCTAAAACTGTCTCCAGCAGCAGCAATAATGACACATCACCATCATCATCATCATCATCATCATCAAAAGGCAAACCACCACAATCCCAGTCAATGTTATGATAAGACTGGCAGGATGCCAGTTTGGGGTCTGAACGATGCAGATGATCACATTGACCTGATCCCCCCATGACTGTTTTGGACGAAGAAAAGAACCTGCCCCGAAGAGAGGATACAGCTGTACTTAAAAAGTTGGTAGCATGACGCATAGCATATACAGCTTCACCAGCTCTGCTGGTGGAGAGGGCTGTGTTGTCTTGGGTTTCTTTCTTTCTTTCAACATGAACCTCACTAAATAACACCATGCAACTTCATCCAGACCCACACTGTCTGTCAAGACACCTGGTCTCTCAAGATTTGGTGCACCTCTCAAAAGCTGTAGCTTGTTGTCTTTTTATACCTTGCTGATGATTTTGCTTTGCTTCTATTATTGTCACACCTTAATTTCTCTGTTCACACAGGCTGAATGAGCATAAGGAGGTCCATGCCCACGGACTAAAGGCACTTGAGCTAAAGGAACGAAGCTCCCAACTCTGACGCTCCGAAACACCCACTGATGTTATCATATTTAGGCTTCTAGGTTCCCTTGTGCTTCTGGACTCCAGGACACATCCACTGGGTTCCTCTAAGCCTCAAAAGCATGTCCCAGGACATAGTCCCTCACTGTATCCTCTCTTACAGAGCTGAAAAGCCCTAAGGACGTAAATGCCCTGGTCCAGCCCTTCCTGCAAATAGCAAATTCCAGCTCCTGGCTGGTTTGTATGAAGTTTTCATCATCATGTGTTGGTTCATGGTTGTGCATTTGCAATACCCTCCCTGTCTCTTCTTCCTTCAGAGCTTAAAATGTGCAGCAGCCCCACCGGGACAGTGATAGGATTGAGAGTGAACTAACGTGTGGCACAAAAATGGAGGAGGTGCTATCGCTCCCTAAGAAACCTGGCAGCTGCATCACAAGCAGCGTGGCCAGCAGGTCGAGGGCGATGATTCTGCCTCTCTACTCTGCTCCGGTGAGATCCCACCTGGAGCACTGTGTCCAGCTCTGGGGCCTTCAGCACAACAACAAGGACATGGACCTGTTGGAGCGGGTCCAGAGGAGGGCCACCAAAATGATCCGAGGGCTGGAGCACCTCTCCTATGAGGACAGGCTGAGAGAGTTGGGGTTGTTCAGCCTGGAGAAGGCTGTGAGGAGACCTCATTGCGGCCTTTCAGTACTTAAAGGGGGCCTGTAGGAAGGATGGTGGCAATCTTTTTAGCAAGGCCTGTTGTGACAGGACAAGGAATAATGGATTTAAACTAAAGAAGAATAGATTTAGACTAGATATAAGAAAGAAATTTTTTACAGTGAGGGTGGTGAAGCACTGGCACAGGTTGCCCAGAGAGGCAGTAGAGGCCCCATCCCTGGAAACATTCAAGGTCAGGCTGGACGGGGCTCTGAGCAACGTGATCTGGTTAAAGCTGTCCCTGCTCACTGCAGGGGGGTTGGGCTAGGTGACCTCTAAAGGTCCCTTCCAACCCAAAGCATTCTATGATTCTGTGATTCTATGAAAATCCAGCCTCCTCCAGCGCTGGACCTGCATGTGGTAGCTGGAAAATATGGAGGGAGCTAGTGATGGGGATGAACTTTTGGGGCTGCAAAGCATGGGAATCATCACTTCCTAAGACTTTAAGGACCATTGGGTCACCCAGGCTGAATCTTGCGCAAGGGAGGTTGCAAGTTTCACTCATTTACCTTTGATTTGAGCTGTATTGCTGGTGTTTGCCTAAGCCCCACCTTCCAGGGAGGCATGCAGGCTCCATGCAAAGATCTCAAGATATGGAGATGGTAACTCAGCTTTTTGATGGCTGGCTTGAATACTTAAAAGCCTTTGGTATTTAAAAAAGGCACTTTAACTCTGATTTATCTGCACTGCATTTGCGGCTAGGGGTGCCTGTGATATAGCTGCTGGCTGTGGGAGGTACTTTGCCTGGTGATTTCCTCAGCTGTTCACAAAATCCATCTCCAGGAGAAACCCTGGGGCCCCTCAGCTCTCTTCCCCTGCAGACAGCCTGTCTTCTGCCCCCACCCTTTTCATTTATTTCTAATCACCAAAGGAGAATAGGATCTTTCAAAGGATTTAGCACAAGTGCCTGGCAGAAAATCGCTGCTGGGGGCAGCTGGGGGTGACACCACCATAAGGAGAGGGGAGGAGTGGAAAGGAAGGGCAGAGCAAACACTTTCATCCCCATTGTTTCCATTCCAAGGTGAATTCACGCGTTTCTCCACACCCAGTTTGTTCCCTGGTTTCCAAACGCCTCCTGCTCTCTACCACCTCTTCCATATACTCACACATATAAGGATGCCCTTCCCCAAACATCCTCCTCGGATGCCTCAAGACCACAAACTCCTGTGACCCCGTGCCATTCTCCCACAGCCTCTCATTAATAATAATTATTACCCAAGTTACTAAACCTTCTCCTTGGTGCTCACATCTCAAAGGGCAATTCTAACCTGGCTGGCTAAGCAGTGCTCGCCACCGAGCAGGGAAACCTGGGCTAAAGAAGATGCTCACGGTCACACCAAATACTTCTGACAGAAACAGGGCTCTCATTCCAGTATCCAGAGCCGCATCCGCACAGCAAGCTCCTCCTGCCAAGCCCAGCTGCCATCTACAGCATCTTCATCCCACTTGCAAGGGCACAAGTTTTGAGAGCCTTGTACCGACGCTTCAGCACTTCCACAGAAAACATTCTTTGGTATTCAAAAAGGTTTATTTTAAAAATGCGTTTGCTTATCTCTAAGCACAGATTCATTTCCAATTTATGTCAGCAAAATAAAAACTAAAATGCAAAACAAACAGAGAAAAAAGAGCCCTCCTGAGTTGAAAGCCTAAAAATAGACCTGCGTATCGCAAATAGTGAACTGTCAGGTAAAGGCTGTGGATTGAAGGTTCAGATGAATAATGTGTTTGTTTTTCCTGCTTCAATACTTTCCTGCTGTTATCACTGTACAAATAAGTCAGCGCACGCTAATTACTCTGATGGCAATTTCCTGGGAGCTGGTACTTAAGTATCAGGCCAAATTTATTCCCGAGCATCACGGACTAGTCCTCCCCACGCACTCCCAAACAAATAAACAGCCCAGCTGCCAAATCGCCCCATCCTTTCCTTCCTCGCCACAGACCCAGCGCTGCCAGCACGGTCCCACTCCTGACTCCAACGCTGGCTGCAGGATCTGCCCTGCGCAACACGTCGCTCCCGACGAGCCTAGCAAAAGCCAAGATTCTAATGTAGGAGATGGGTCCGGCAGCACCTGAACCTGGATTTATCTCCTTCGAGGTGTTCAACATATGTACAAATTGTGGATCCCAAGCAGTATTTGTGCAGTAAAAAGGGCTCGATATTGGGAGCCAAGAGTACAAGTGCGTTTTCTGCAAGGCACACACATCAAGAGAGAAAGGATGGGAAGGGAAGCATCTGTGAAGTGTTTTTATAAGGCACCCAACAAACCAGTCTCAAGCCCCTTTTAGCCCAAAACCATCCCACAAGGCTCACAGAGTTTATATTCGTGGGTGAACTACATCAAAGAACTGCCTAAACAATGCCTGTGGTTTCTGCTGGGTTTTTTTTTTTTTTTTCCTCCCCGCTTGGTACTTATACAGCCACGGACTTGCACTGTAATTCGGTCAAACACATTAGAGCAAAGATGAAGGGAGGAGAGAGGAGAGGAAAGAAGCACTGTTACCTGTGTGACATCCCACATGGCACTGAATTTCTGTATAAACCTTTGGTGAAACCCCAAACCAGATGCAGGCTGTTTGCTGAACAGGCAATACAAACCCAGCATCCTCCTTTGTAGCTTTTTTCAGCCTTTCAGGGTCTTTTTTGGGGGATGGTTGGCTTGCTCTGGATTTATTGTATTATCATTCCTTTCTGCTTTCACTGTGCAGCAAAGGATTAAGCGACCTTTCAGATCCTTCCTGGATGCAACTCCATGCGTAACAAGAAAGCTTCCAGCCCAGTGAAAACAACTTGAAAGAAGGGCAGTGACCCAGTCACAGGCTTAAGTTTTGGGTCACAACACCCCTGCTCAAAACCATCCGTCTTCCTCTGGCCACAGGTTTACAGCGAGTCACCTCCCATTAGAGCAATTCGTCTCCAAGATTTACTGGAAACCACCTTTTGGGGACCTAGCTGTTTTTAGCACCCTCTCTTGCACCTCAGATGAGAGCTGTGAGCCAGCAAGGGACACAGCGGGTACACACTGATGCAGCATCCCCTTGCATCCAGTAGTATGTGCTAAAAACACACAGGCCATTAGGAAAAAAATTTTAAAAAATTTAAAAAACCCAAATCTGCAATAGTGAGCTTTGGTTTCATTTACTCTCAACTTCTGTAAGCGAAACTTTGCAAGGAAATGGCTGTTTATAACCCCTGTCAACCTGGACACATGCACACCACATTGCATGGCAGAATCAAAGCCGTTTGGCTAGTGCAGGAGCATCACACTGCTCTGTTAAAAGCCCTGGATCAAAGAAAAGACAAGGTTTGGTGTTACTGCATGCTGCGCTGGGCAAAACGCTGCATCTCAGAAATGTCACGTGCTGGAAGAAGGCTGTGGAGGGGAAGGATGTGCCCTCTTCCCCTTTTTCCAAAAATGCCTACCTCGGGCCAGTTAGAAACAATCACCTGCTGGACCACAGTATTGGGGATCATAGAATCATAGAATGGTTTGGGTTGGAAGGGTCCTTTCAAGGTCATCTAGTCCAACACCCCAGCAATGAGCAGGGATATCAGTGGTTCCATCTCTGTGCTGCAGCGAGGATGCTGGCAAGCAACCCACTGCTGCCAAAACAGCCGGCAAAAGGTTCAAAACCCAGCTCCACACAAGCCATACAGAACCACAGCTGCTGGGAGGGGGATCTTGGCTCATCTGGGGCAGGAAGGACCAAAAAGGCCAGCGTGGACATCCAGCCTCAAGCCTGGCACTCGGCGCAGTTCCTCCCAGCCTCACATCTCCCATGGGCGGTCTTGCTCTGGACCGATGCTGATAGAGAGTATCGGGATGGCACGCAAATACATAAAAAGATGAGGATGTGAAAAGAAATACCGAAAACTCTCCCAACCTCCGCCACTTTGTGCTGTTAACTCTAAAAGCAAGAGTGCAAAGGAACAAACTGCGTGCGCAAGTACTTGGGTGTGGAGACTTTCCCATTTATCATCATCAACCAAACTGCCCTGGGGAGTGGGGCAGAGTGGAGAAGCAGAAAGCCTGAGAAGGTTCCCGGTTCAGCTGCAACTCCCGAGGTTTCGATGTGATTACGCCTGTGACTCTCCCCCACAAGCTTTTTGGCACCGGGACCAACCCATGATATTGTTTCCATTCGTTCCTCCCTCTCAGCCATGCCAGCACATGCCAGTTTACCATGCAAGACGGTGAACTGGATTGGGGAACCGAATCTACGGAATAACAACCTAGGGGAGAGAAAAAAGAGAGAGTCATGTCAGCTGGATGGGTTCCCTGTTGCGAGTGGGTTCAGCGACATCCTTCGCTGTCAGCAGCCTGAAACGGTTTCAGGTGCAGCAGTGCAGAAGGATGCCTGGATTTCACGGTAATGCTGCTCAGCTGCTGAAGGGAAGAGCCACCAAACGTGGCCACGAGCTTTTATTTTTAGCGACTAGCTGTATTTATGTGTGCTATCCAAAAACTGGACTGAATTCAGCTAAGTGATCCTGCTTCTCAGCTGACTGGCTTACCGTATGATCCCGCAGCACCAGAGGAACCAGCTAGAAATATCGGCTGCAAACCCAAGGCAAGCTATTTCTGACTAGGTGCTGAAGAGTGAAACCCACAGCTGAAGCTTGGTATATACTGGTGACAGCACAGGCACGAACTAAGACACCATCAAAGGACACAATGACTTCACCAGTTCCCCTGACCAACAAGCAGTGCAGGAGTAACAAGACGATGATCCCTTCAAGTGCAGTTATCTTGTACGGCCTTGTACATACTCATGTGGGACAGATATGCATATTTATTTTATTATTTGCTGAAAGTATTCACGCTATGTCCCAAAAAATGCAAAGACGTCCTCTGGTGCCCAGAAAGGCACGTCCTGTGGGAAGATTTAAAAAAAGACCCGTGCTTTGCCTCTGCAGCCAGCTTTGAGACTGATGCATCCCACTATTGAAGAGCAGGCACAGGCAGGGTCTGCATTAATTAGCTATGGCCTTTAAAAAGGCCCTGAGCCACCCATTTTGGCAGGAATTTGTAACTGAGTGATGTGAGCGCTCAGACCTCCCCTCCACACACACAACCATCCCTTTGCTGCCCACAGAACTACATGCTGGGTCAGCCTCTGCCCTCCACTCCCACAGCTCCTGCCGCTCTGTGCCGAGGCAGGGGGGATGCCCTGCACCCCACGTGCCCCTCTGGGTTAGCCAGGCTGGGGGTTGCCCTCACAGAATCCTAGAACAGTTTGGGCTGGAAGGGACCGTTAAAGGTCATCTAGCCAACCCCCCTGCAGTGAGCAGGGACAGCTTTAAGCAGATCAGGTTGCTCAGAGCCCCATCCAACCTGACCTTGAATGTTGCCAGGGATGGGGCATCTACCACCTCTCTGGGCAACCTGTTCCTCCTCCTCTTTGAAGGAGACAAGTGAGCAACGCACACACCCTACCTCCTAGAAGCAGCTGAGCTGCTCTGGTTGCTGCACTCTGACGGACCCAAAGCAAGAGTGACAATGACGCAGGTCAGTGGGAAGATGTGGGGACAGGACTGTGGCGTTTCACCCAGTAACCCCAGTAACGCTGGGCGCTGCCAAGCTGGGAACCATCCCCGGGGAGCTGCTGAAGCCTGGCACTCTCCACTTGGTTTCAAGAGGGCAGAACAACTCGCTTCTTGGCTCTGGCACTCATTGCCACCTCTCTTTTTCTAGCAAAGTAACTCATTTTCGGTTTTTGAGCTATGCTGGGGCCACAAGCTCCGGAAGAACCCTTGAGGACAGCAGCACCAGAACTGGGGGCTGTGACTTCTGCCCTGGAGATGTCTTTCACCACCACAGAGTGCATGCGGAAACTCGGGGCAAGGCGTCAGGCCCCCACCCCAAACCATAGGGCGGCTCCAATGGGGCGCCCACCCAGGGGTCCGGCAGAACAGCCCAGCGTGCGCAGGAAGGCCTTGGCCATGCAGGGCATTGCTGCCATGCCGGCATTAGATCACTACTCCGTGCCACCCAGGGCTGCCAGCCAGGGGAGCGCTGGTGAGAACAAGCCCTGGGGAAGAAACCCAGCTCTGCGTCCTGGCTTTGCAGCCCGGCTACTACACGGTGAAACAAAATGAGAGGCGCAGTTCACCCTCTCCAAAGCATACGCCCTTCCTAATGAGAGTCGACCCAGGAGCTATGAGGGAGTCGCGCCCATTCCCAGGCAGGCTTCAACGCCACCGAGAGCCAACACCGGAGCCAGGCAGCCTCCGAGAAAAGAGACGTGAGTTGGAAATTTTGCTTTGATGCCAGCTCACTAGCCAGCCCTGGCACCGGGGAGGAGGAGGAAGGATTGCCGGCGCTCGCCCCACTCGCCTGCATGTGCATACAGGCGGGGCTGAGCTCAGCCGGAGATCCTGGGAGAGGGATGCAACAACCGCTGAGCAAGCGTGGAGTCATCAGCTGTGCCCTGCCTGACCGGGCAACAGAGGGCTAGCACAGCCAAAACCCCAAAAGGCAGCCGAACACCTGCCGCTGGACAAGAAAGCCCACAGAGGAGGGCTGGCGTGGCAAGGATGCTATGAAAGGATCAAGTTGTACGACCATGCATCACCCTAAGATGTCGGTAGGAAAAACTCCATTATCTGCATCTGGGCAGAACACAATGCCAGGACCTCTTCTTACCCCAAAGAGGTTACAGTTCCAGGAGATAGGAATATGTTTTATAGCCTTGCTGCTGCTGTTAGCACAATAATGATGTCAAGCATCACCCAGCAGCAACAGCAAGGTTCAGGGCCTTGCATTAACCACAGTCTTGATCTAGCTCTAAAAGCTGACAGTAGCAATGGGATCACAATAAATACAAAGGGGATATGATGAAAAAGGTTTCCCAATTAAATTCCTGATACTTGCACCCCATCCCCCACCCCCTCCCGTATCTCTTTTAATTCGCTTCCATAGATCTCAAAGCACTTAAAAGACTACTTAAACGCTGTTAGCATTGTCATCCCGATGGAGAAACTGCAATTCGGAAAGGCTGAGTAACGCATCCAACATTGCCCAACAACCTGCTGGGAGAGGAGAAGGCAGGACTGGTTTAGCACAAGTCTATCCATCCCACCACGCTGCCTTGCCGCAGGGTACGAGTTACCGGCAGGCGAGCCGGGGCGGTTACGCAGCACCTCCGTGTTTCCCAGGGTGGGGCATGCCCCACCATCACACGGGGTGGAAAGCGGTGGCCACTCTCCTTGCTAAGAGCATAGTCTGAAATACATGACTTGCTTATTTTCTTCTTTTTTTTCCCCCATCAGGAATGAACTGGTTTTAAAGCTTAGGAATGCTGACTTTCTAGAGAGAGCAAGGGCTGTCAGAGGAGGTGGCAGGCGTGCCTCAGTTTCCCCATCCATGAAATAAGATCAATGCCTGCAGGTGTTTGCAAGCAATTCTGTTACCACTGTCCAGTCCCAAACCCTCTGTGTCCAAGGTCCGGGTCAAACAACTATGCGCCAGCATGACTGGGAGAGGGCATTTCAGAGAAACAGGAGACACACAGTGTGGAGTGGACCTCACTGTGCAAAGTCCCTGTCAAAGCAAACAGGACCTCAGAGTTGCCCCAAGGGTGCAAAGCTGGATCCTTCCAGCAGCAGGAGACACAAAGCCAGAGGCTGCAGCTGTGATGGTGCCTGATGGTTTGAGCCACAGGTACAGGTGACCATGGGGAACACCCCATGATCAGCAGGTCCATCCTGACTGGAGGACCACCAAGATATAAGATGAAGCAAAGTATTTCTATTTGCCATATATATTCTCCAGCGTGCTGTCAAGCAACTGCTTCTTCTCAGTCCAGGGCAGTGAGTGTGCCACGTGGAGAGGGCAGCCAGAAAAGTCTCTCACCTTGCCACGAACTTATTTACTCTTCTTTAATTCCTCCAAGTGATCCCATCTTGTCAATCCCATCCCCTCACCTTGCTCATATTAATTCATTTGGCCTTCTCATAACCTCTTAAATTACTATATAAATGAACAATTAAAAGATTATCATCATAGCGACTAAGGATAATGTGTCCAAAGGTCACACCTCCAGGGAAGTCCACCAATTTGACCAAGAAGAAACTGGACAGGAACTATCTACTGGCAATACCCATGACCAAAAATGAGCCTGATATAGAGCATGAAAGACCACCTCTGCCCTAGCTCTTGCTGTACAGCTATGGACCATGGGCACAAAGCAGCTTAGTGGCTTCGCCTAAAATCCAGAAGCTGGGTACCAAAGCACTGCACCTGACCATCCCGAACATGGGGCTGCTATGCAAACCTCTTTACCGCTCAACTCTCCATCACCCAGTCCTGCCAGGAAAGAGGGTTTAACTAAAATTTCACAGTACAACAAGTGCAATTGATACACTCCGTCCAAATGTATCCCAGCTGTTGAAGCACAACTAATTTTATCTCATCGTTTAGGCACAGGCTGTCTCCTCTTTGGTGCTGTGCAGCATGAGAAACCTTGGGGTCCGCAGCTAATGCCTGGTCCCCAGCTAATTGACTGGATTAGGCTGCTCCCATTCTCATTACAGACCCTTCAAAACAGTGTCCTTTAAACACAGACTTTAACACTACTTTCAATAAAATCTTCTGCGCGTCTCTGTGGCTCAAATTCAAGTGTACCAGCTTCTATCAGGTTGACAGTGCTATCATACCCATGCCGCTCACTTCTGCCGGCAAACTCTCCAGCCACCCAGCCTGTGCATCCATAGCTAACACATAATACTCATCTTCTCATTACGGATCCAGCGCTACCAGTTTCCCCAACTTCCCAGGCCCTTTATGTGAAACTCCAGCAGCGGAGCCGAGAGCGGCGACAGCAGCAGCTGCCGCAAGCAGCCGGGTTGCACACAGCACCGCATTCCTCCCTGGGAACGGACAGCGCGAATAAACCTAAAAGCCGATTTTATTGCATCTTTCAAATTCTTAACAAGCCAACAAAAATTACTGCTGTCTTCTTTTTTCTTTTATTTCCCACTTTTAAAGTGACAAGGCTTTTAAAATCAATAGTTAATTTTTAAATGCCAGGATATTGTTACATGCATCTGGGGATGGTTTATCAGAGGCACTAAAGAAATAATAATAATAATAATAATAATAATAATAATAATAATAATAATAATAATAAAAAAAAAGGCAAAATAGATTCCCCAGGAGGATACACAAGAGTTAGGGAGTGACTGTCCTCCACCTCCCTGCCCGAACTCAAGAGCAAAAGAGCATCCCTGAGTCTCGCTGCCCATGCTGGCCCTGGGGCAGTGCTGTACAGGCAGGAGGGCCCAGGGCTTGCAGGACAGGCTCTTTGGGAAGGAGGCAGGAGCCATTTAAACCTCAGCTGAGGCCATTTGCAGGGCTGAGGGCTTGCTGGGGAGGAGGTGCTGGCAGGTTTTCCCTCCTTGGCAGAGCTAATACCAGGAGGAGCACAAAAGCCTTTTTGGAAGCAGGCAGCTGCCCACGGCAGAGGAGCCTGGTAAGGGGTTGGATGCAGGGTGGGATGCAGGGTGCATCCCAAGGGGAAGGACAGTCTTGCTCCAAAGCATCAACCTAAGCTCTTTCCCAGCTCCAGCCCTCCTTCCCAGCGCTGTGCCACACACATCTGTGCGGGGAGGGCCGGCAAGGCGGAGTGCCAACTCAGCAACTCAAGAGGTGCAACTATCATTAAAGCCAAGCAGGCTGGAGCAGGGGAGAGGAGATGCCTGCCTGCCAAATGAATAGGTTTAGCGCCTCTCGCATTCCTGCATTCCTCTGCCGCCTTGTACTGAATAAACCCTCACAAACTGCTAAAAATGAGGCGGTTTTGGTTAAGCCCTGAGAGCGTGCGGGTGTGTGTTTTGTAACCTTACACCTTTGCAGACAGAACCCTGCTATGTTTGTAATCTAGGAGCTGAGGTTTTCCAGAGCCGGCTTGTGTAACCAGGCGGAGACGTCAGCACATGCCTGTTTTATGGGAATAGCATCCCCACCATGAGTGTGTGGAGATGGGATAGAAAGTGCGTGGAGCCAGACAGACACTTCACCAGGCAGGGGTGCAGCACTGGTCCCTGACAAAAGCATGCACTCAAAGGCACTTCTGCTGATGTTACATCCAAAGCTTGGCACTATCTGACCAATTTATCTGCAGAGGATCTGGAAGCAATAACATTACTTATTCATGCTTTTACTGAAAAAATTAGTGGCTCCTTAGCCAAAGGTCAGAATCCAAAGGTCCCTCTGCTTGGCCTTGGCTCCTCAAACCTGCCTCTGACAGCACCACCTTTCGTCTCTTCAGGAACTCCAAAAACTCTACCTTCCTACCTCTTCATCATCGTCCAGTCAAACTTCAGGCTTCCCTCCCCATAGGCACTGCAGCTCTGGCCATAGTCCTTCTCTACCCCCCCTTCACCTCCACCAGGAACACACATAGAGCCCTCCCCCTCACAGACTCTCCTCTGTATGCCAGAGTGGTCTCCTTACATTCAAATTTAAGTCTTGGCACATCTTTTGGATGCTCTTTCATCCAGCATCCAAATCTGCTGTTGCCATCAAAGCAACAGCAACAACTCCCCTCTTATTTTCCCACATCACAGCCAACACAACCACTCTTCCATGAGAGACGTAACTTCTCCTGACCAAAGGGTATGCCACCACATAGGTCATGTTTTCTATCCCACTTCACCTTCCCAAGGCTCCCCTCTTTCCCTGTCTTATCACACAAGAGCTCCCTAACTTTCAAGATATAACCCATGCCCTACAGTACCCACTATCTGCTGTTGACTCTTACAATGTTGACTTCTACTTAGGAAGCTGGTCTCCTGGGCCAGTCAGTGGAAAACATCTTTGATACTGAATGACATTTTCTCCCTTCCTGCCCCTTTCTTGCCTGGTAGGAATTCCTCTCTAATGTCTGCCAAACCACCTCATCGACTTCATCAAAACTCTCCTTTGCTTTGACATTTACAAGAAAACTCAATAACGGTGAGGCTGCTGGTGTCCTGAGACGCATCTGTCAAGATGATCAATAGTGCCCTAGCATTTTCATTTTACTCCCCCATCTGCATGTATCCAACTACAACCTTCTGTCATTAATCCAGACCATAAGCTCCTCGGGGGATGGACAGCCTTTGATTCAACATTTGCACAAAGAACGATAGGCTCTGGGGGCACGGTTAGTGCTCCTAGTGTCACAGTGCTGTAAATAACATGTGTAAACACCCATCAAGGTTGAGATATCCGTTTGTACTAGGTATGATCCTCAGATTTAAAGCACAGAACACAGCCAAGAAATCCATTCACATGATGTTGCCATGAAGTTACCCAAGGGCATTTCACAGTGCACCAAGATCCAGGTACCTTGTTGTTGCATCTAGTTACAACATCCTATTTGTTCCCAAACAAATCACAGCACAAAGCATTCCCACCGGTTACTACTCATATCTCTTGACACACCACTGTTGGTAGCATGGAAGGCATCCCGCGATGTTTTTTTGTACATGTAGAAGAACACAGTATTGCCCTTGCTTGCAAGCACAAGCTCCACGCTGACTGCTTGACTGTGACTGCACTTCAGTGACATTCTCTTTACTAGACTGGAAATCACAGAATCATAAAATGCTTTGGGTTGGAAGGGACCATTAAAGGTCATCTTGCCCAACCCCCCTGCAATGAGCAGGGACATCTTCAACCAGATCAGGTTGCTCAGAGCCCCGTCCAACATGACCTTGAACGTTTCCAGGGACGGGGCATCTACCACCTCTCTGGGCAACCTGTGCCAGTGTTTCACCACCCTCACTGTAAAAAATTTCTTCCTTGTATCCAGTCTAAATCTATCCTCTTTTAGTTTAAAACCATTACCCCCTGTCCTATCACAACAGGCCCTACTAAGAATGGCCCCAGAGGGCCTTCTTATAAGCCCTCTAAGTATTGAAAGGCTGCAATAAGGTCTCCCCACAGCCTTCTCTTCTCCAGGCTGAACAATCCCAATTCTCTCAGCCTTTCCTCAACAGTGTCACTGTGCTCCCAGGGACCAAATGAGCTGGTCCTGAATCTTAGCCATCCCTCCACTTTTGGCATCCAAAGGTGACGACCACCAAGCAGCCCCTGCTGTCATTCAGCCCCAGGCACTGGGGCAGCCCTGAGCAAGACCTCAGAGTGCTCCAGTCCAAACTGCCCGCAGCTCCACCCCCTCTGTGTGCACTGGCATCTCTGCTCTCAAATCAAGTACATACCAAATCGGCTGGGACCAGAACCTGCAAGTATCACAGCTCACACTCCAGGCAGCTCTGACACAGAGTCACAGCTTTAGACAGCTCTGTGGATGCTACTAGCAGATTGAAAGACATTGGGGAAAAAAAAAAAAAGCAAGCGCATGTGGAGGTGACTTTCCCTCCACTGTCCAGAAGAAGCTTGCAAGGCAAGTTCTTCCACCAGGTTCGAGGGCTGGCCACACAGCACGGCGCTGCCGGCTCGCTGACTGATGAAAATCCAATAGTCACATGAGACTTGTGCGTTGCAGCACAAAAAGGAGATGCACACACAGCAGGGTTGGGTTTTTCCCCTCCTTTTTCACTCATCCTTTATTTGAACTTGGCCTGAACTGATGTTGTAATGAGAGAAGCCAGGCATAAACCACAGGCCCTAGAGACCTTAGACATAAAGTGAAAGCTCTCCTATCTCTTTTAGTGCTTCTCGCTGGGGCTGAGCCACATCTCTCCAGATTCGGGATCGACTTGCCTCATGCAGAGTGACCCCACGGCATGTGCACTGCAGGAGACACACTCTGCCTTCCCCAGTGGGAAGCATTTCCCATGTCTCACACCAGACATTTCGCACATATGCACATGAAAATGTTTCTTGGGCAAGAGTTTGCACCTATCACCTTGCAACCACCTGTCCTGTAGGTCAGCTACCAGCATTTTTGATCAGGATTTCTCCAAGGAGTGCAAGGCTGAAAACACTGTTCTCTGAGAAACAGCAAGATTCTGCTTCGTTGAACACAAACAACTCCCTTTGTTTTTATTAACATAATAATTTCATATTACAGGTATTTTCAGGCTCACTTTGATGATTTTGTACATCCAGTGCTACACAGTTCACAGGCACAGCCAAAGGTGAGAAGGTCCTTCTAAGGCTCCGATGAGCAGGGATTTCACATGATCCAAGTGGGATGTGTCTACCTAGACATGTGCAGACAGACCTGGGCTTGCTCCGCTTGTGCCCAAAACCAGCTGGGACTCAATCCAGCTTAAGACAAAAGCCACAGAGCCACATTAGTATAGCACTCTGCCCAAGCTCATATGCCCAAAGTGGGTGCCCTGGGGAAACACCAACCAGACCTTTGATTTTGTCCTCCACAACAGTTACATGAGAATGGAAGGGTTATAAATCACCAACAACCCAGAAAATTCCTAATAACCATAAGTAGTAACTATTAGAGAGACCAGATTTAAGTGATCAAGTGTACTACTCTGCCCTGTTTGAATAGTAGCTTTCAAGCCATTTGGTCCTTGGGGAACCACATACCATATTGTATGGGTCTGTGGAAAATAATACAAGAAACACAACTCTATTGTCAGAAGACTTAAATTTCCTTGAAAGGACCCCATACCTCTATCCAGAAAAATTATTTAGGAACCCACAAAGTGGGAAAGTTTTGGAGAACAAGTTAGAAGGTGCATAATGAAGAGAAATCCACCCTTGGGTGGAAGCAGCTGCTAAAAACCCGACTGAATCAAACAAAACCCCCACAACAGCAGTGACCTCATTGCTATGGTTTGTGAGAAACAGTTTATTCAACAAAAAGGAAATTGTTCACAGGGAAGAAAGTGAGTTGAAATTTAGCCAATACAAAGATAAATGTGAATGTACAAAGAAAGGCTTTAAGATCCTGAGTGATCATCAAAAGGCACCTCCAATAACATGTGTCCCTTACAGATGGGAAAATAGCCGTTTGCTGCATCGCCAATGCCCTTGTGTACAGACGGCACCTGGAAGTGCCCGATGAACCATCCAAGCAGCCACCAAGCTCAATTACATTTAGCCTGAACGCCTCAGTAAACACAGGAGAAGAAAGTGTATTTCTAGGTGTACGTGGGTGACAAGACAACCATATACTGAAATAAAAGGAGTTGATGGTGTACTAGACTTTTCCCTTCTGTTGAAATAAAATTATACCCTATGCTGTGTTTATCTATGGAGGGCTTGGATTAGTTTCAAGATAGTTTAGAGGGAAAAAATCAATGACCTTCTACACCTCAGCGCTTTCAGGACTCTTGAAGCAGTTGACCTTTTTGGAGAGAAAAAAAAAAACCCACAAAACTTTTTCATCTTATAAATCACATGGATGCAACCTCAAAGGGTGAGGTGGACAGGGCTGAAACTCACCATTCAGCTCCATGACATGGCGCAAGTCTAACACCTCATCACTGCCAAAAACCAGGTACCCTTTCCCCACTTCCCCAGAGCCACGGCTGGCCCTGGTGCTCACCAAACCTCTCCAGAAGCTGATGCAGCTCACCGACCAGCAGAAAGCTCGCCCAGCATGCACACAAGCTCACTTTCTAACAGCACAGTGAGCTGTGGATGGATCAGTGCTGGAGCCAGCACAAGGGCTGAGGAGGACTGGAGAAGTGAGCAGTACCATCCCCACTGGTGGCAGGAATGGTGGCAGCCCAGCACCTCCCAGAACAGCCCACCACACAGCCAACGAGCGGCAGAAAGGAGAGGTGGACGAGGAGGAGGAGGAAGCGAAGATGATACTATATAAAAGGCTCATTTTGTTTTGGGGAAACTGCCTATAATTAGAACCCCAAATCAGATGTAAATCTGGCAGCTGAAGAGAACAGCGCTGGGTTCTGTTTTGGTTTTGTTTGGGGTTTCTCAGCCTGCTTGGCAGGACACTTGCAAGTAGCTCATCCTAAGGGAAATACCTCTGATTTTCCTTAAGAATTCCAAGCTGCTTCAAACAAACAGCAAAGCCTATTCTCAGGTTTCACCCATCCACAGATTCCCTGACCAGACAAACACATTTATTTTATCTCTGAGAAAATATTTTGCCACTCCCTACCTCTGTGTGAAGAAACCAGTTAAGAAAAAGATGACTGCTTAGTCCAGGAGAAGAGAAACAGAATATGCACACGATGCTTTCAAAATTGCAAAAAACACTCAAGTGGGAAAGAAAAGCAAGTGAGCAGACAGGAAAGTTGCTCTCGCCCCTGGTGCCCTTCATGTCATAGTACTGGGCATGGGAGCATGAAGCTCTGATCACTCCTACAGCTGCCTCCAGCTGGTAACTCCTGCCTTGCAACCTGTGCGTGCCCCACGCTGGGCTTTCCCTTCTGTTCATTAAACCACACTCTAATGCCCTTTTTGAAGTGGTTTGCCAGAAAGGGTTCCGACAGATTTGAGGTGTGGCTCCGCCACCGCTCCGTTGATCCGAATTAGAGATGCTGCCCTCTGGGCCATGCTTTGCCTCCTGGCACCAGTGCTGCTGCCTGTGAGCAGCACAGCCATGACTGAGCTCCATGAGCCATCTTCTCCAACAGATTATTTTTTTTTTTTTTAATATATATATGATTTCATTAAGGTCACTTTTACTTGAACTAAATTCATCACAACTTGTCCATCAGCAGTAACAGGCATTTTGCACAAAAAACCCACTCTGTACGACCAGGCTTTACTCCAGGTCAGCCGTCCAGACGTCACCTGTAAAGCTGGCACGATGGTGCCATGCGTCACACCCCAGCCAAGCTGGACCACGTGTCCCTTGCATGGCCAGGTGCAAAGGGACAGCGCAGCAGCTCCAGCTGTAGGGCGCAGACAGTACCAGTGACGGCGCGCGCAGACTGTGTTCCATGTTGGGCTGTGGGGTGTAGGGATGCAAGGACCAAGTCAGAAGCGATGAGTTTGGTGGAAAGACTTCTCTGGGCATCAGAAATGGCCCCAAACGAGCACCCAGAAATTCGCAGCCCCAGGTGAGAGAGTAGGGTTGAGTCAGGGCAGGGGCTGGCACACAGCTCTGTGCCCCGGCAATGCAGGCAAGGAGCCAAAATTAAGGGAAGGACAGAGGGGCTGGAGGCAAGTGGCAGGTGCCCAACAGGAGGAGAGGTGGCAGGGGCTGCGCCGGCTCCTCCTGCCCACAGGGTGCTGGTGGCCCTGGGTGGCGGAGGGAGGATGAGTTACTGGTGGGAAAGCACCAGCACTGCGTGGGAAGCAAAGCTGGATACACCAACACGCAGCACACAGGACCACGTGGCCCAGCATGCCCCCACCGTGCCCCAGGTGCAGCTCCTGCTCCCTGAAGATCTTTGTCCCATGGACCACATGAATTCAGACATTGCAGACTCTGGAAGATTTCTGGTGGAAAAGATTGCCAGATCTCTCATTCTTTTAGGCAAGTTTTGGTGGTCCTCTGTATTTTGGCTTCACTCCAAGGTATGTGTATGCAGAGGATGCTTCAAACACAGAAGGAAGCATTGCAGAACAAGAGATTTGCAAAAAACCAAGCAGTAAAAAAAAAGCAAATAAGTTTCCACACCATCAGCAAATAGAGTGAGGATAGCAGAATCCTACTAAACGTGTAAAAGCACCAAGAATTAAATCACGGGGATAAATGGGAAAGGTATGAAGGAGCCTTATTGCAGTGTGGGGATGTTACAGAGATGGGGGAAGACTAATAAAGTGAGTTCCATAGGGGCAAAACACAGCGTGCAGCCACAATTCACTGGATTAACGATCCGAGCTGGGAGGAAAATACCTTGGTAAATGACACAGTAAAACCCACCCAGTCACTTAAAAAAAAAATAAAATAAATGTGTAATTTGTGCATAATAATGCCATCTGTTGCTGACACGAGACCTGAGGCCACAGTTCAGCAGGATGCTGGCACAGGCTCTGCAGCCCCTGCTGCCACTGCAGGACCTCTGCGAGGTGGCACAATGTGGTGAGGCTCAGCCCGTCCAGGTCTGCTCAAAAATGGTGCTGGGTAAAGCCACGTCAGGCATCATCCATGTGCCCCACTAATTTTGCACCCGATCCGGTATCATCTGTCCTCGTGCGGCCGGCGTGAAGCCAGCCCAAACGCGGCAAGCCAACGAAACCTTCACGTGGTGCATTCAGCCCGATCCCACAGAGCGGCAACTGAATGCCCAGGGCTGATCTGGATCAAAGCCACGCTGCTGGCTCACCCCGCGGTGCCAGCAACGCGTTGTAACCGTCGCGAAACCAGCGCCTGAGAAGGGCACGGAAGCGGAAAAGAGCACAGCGCCCGGTTTTGCTGCCTGAGAGCAGGTTCACACGGAGGAGGAACGAAACAAGACGGTAGCTGCTGCTGTTGGTTTACAATGCAGAGCAGTGGGGAACGGTGGGTGTAAAAGGAACTAGGTTACAGTTTTGTCACTTCTTATTGTCTTCTGCATAAGCCAAGTTTGAGTATTAAGATAGGAGAAAAAAAGAAAAATGCAGCAAAAATGATAAATGCCTTGTGTTTCATAGAAACAGGGCTCCCAAAATAACCCACGTACAGTCTTGCTGCCAACTCAACTTTGCAGAGAAATATATTCAGCAACCAAAAAATAAAAGAAATGCTGTATTCCCCACACCTCTTCTGCTCTTTGCTTTCTAATGAGACGCTGACTCCAAAGACCAGCTGGAGCTATTTGGATGCTAATAGCGTGAAGCGTCTGCAATCTAAGAAATAAACCGTTTTGTGAACCAACACACCCACCTAAACCACTCCCTCCTCTTGCTCTTCCACCAAGTGGCTTTACACCCACCTTTCCCGAGGCTGACGTTGCACAGAAGCCAGTGAAGCTCCTACCCAGACAGTGTCAGCTGCAGGGCTGGGAACTGGAAAGCAATCTGGGAGAGTGACGCCACGGGCTCGTGTGCATGCCCGAAAGTGTCTGCAACCATCACCGACCAGTCTGCTGGACATCCAACTGCAAAAGTGGTGTCTACGCAAAGTCACACGTGCAATAAAAATAGCTGAAATCGCGATTCCTGCTCCTTGAGTCAGCTTTTGACTGCTAAGGTAAAACACGACAGATGCTCAACAGGAGTCACGCTTGAAAGCATTGGAGGTGCGATGGGCGATTTTGTGGAAATCTTCTTTTTCAACAAATATATCTTTGAAATCAAAAGCAGCCTGCGGGAAGACAGGGGGAAACCCGAGATAACAGCAATGATCCAACCGGCATGCACCGCTCAACACAGCAAAGGCAAAAGCATTTAAACTCAATAAAGTTAACAGCACACCTTGGAAGCGTTTAAGTGAACAGAAAAGTTAAAGACGAAGCAGAAAGACTTGAAATTATCAACAGAGATGGACAGGAAACAGAAAGAGAAATGGAGAGAGGGGACAGTAAATCTTCACCAATCGCACCGGCTGTTTGCAAGGGGCTACAGGGAATATTTCAGCACCTTCCTTCAAACAACAACAGTATTTATTTTAGGAACGTGTCCGAGCAAACTGGCACGGCCCTGCCATCGCTAAACCTTTTTATAAACCCCTGGTTTACTATCCTAAATACCGGCAGTTTATTGGCAAACTGCCTGGCAGGCTCCTGCCCAGGGAGCTGCAGGCTCGGCACTTTGTCCAGGGAGCTCCAGTAGATGCTCCAGCCGCGGGTCTCTATCCTGACTCCAGGCTCCTGGAACGACATCAACCCTTGTAAGTGGAGTGTTGTAAAAAAAGCTAAGCTCATCTGGGGAAGGCAAAGCCCATTTTGGTCTGGGAAGGCTCCCCCACATTTTTTTAAATCACAGTCATGCACGGGGAGGCACCCGGGCACAGGGCTGGAGCATCGGCTCCTGCGTGTATCCTCTGTGGTTCAGCATCACGGGGATAAGCAACAGCCCCGGCAGCCTGTTACACAACACCAGGCTGTTTACTTTTAACTAAAATGCTGAAAACAGAGGGAGGGGGAAAAATTCACTGCAAGCTAGCATATTAGCCAGCCAGAAAGGATGGATATGATGGCTGCCCCCTCCACACCATACAGAACCCCAACGTCCTGCCAAACCCACATGGTTTGGATTAGCAATGCATCCTCC